>NC_052069.1:105802674-106102968 GCF_015852505.1 Tachyglossus aculeatus | reverse complement strand
CTTTTCCAGCTTGATATAATAATAATAACAATAATAATAATAATAATAATAATAATGATGGCATTTGTTAAGCACTTACTATGTGCAAAGCACTGTACTAGGTGCTGGGGAGGATATCAGGTGATCAGGTTGCCCACGTGGGGCTCACAGTCTTAATCCCCATTTTACAGATGAGGTAACTGAGGCCCAGAGAAGTAAAGTAACTTGTCCAAAGTCATACAGCTGACAATTGGCAGAGCCGGGATTCGAACCCATGACTGCTGACTCCCAAACCCGTGCTCTTTCCACTAAGCCATACTGCTTCTCTAAGAAGTCTTCCTAAGAGGCCATGGCCCAAACTGCACCCAGTGATGGATGGGTTTGCTATTCTTCAAGCAAATTAGCCTCATCACCACCACCATCAGTATTTATTGATTTTTTTGCCTAAGGCAAAACATCATTCTCCCTCTCTGATAATGATAGTACTTGTTAAGCGCTTACTATGGGCCAAGCACTGTGCTAAGTGCTGTAAGCTTGTTGTGGGCAGGGAACAGGTCTACCAACTCTGTTGTATTTTACTCTTTCAAGCACTTAGTTCAGTTCTCTGCACAGAATAAGCACTTAATGATATGATTACTATTTACGCTTATTATCATTGAGTGCTTACTGTGTGCAGATCATTGAACTAAGTACTTGAGGTATTAGTAGTAGTATAATTATTATACTTATTAAGCACTACATGCCAACCACTGTACTAAGCTCAATAAATACCACTGATAGATCAATCATTTCCAACTACCCTCCTTACAATGAGGGTTTAGCAAAAAGACTTCTACAAAAATTCCATGCAACTGCCCAAGTTTCTCTTCCTTTATATGACTCCTTTAAATAAATGAAATGGTTGATTATGGCAGTATTTTTTTAAATTCCCTCCAGAAAAAAGATGTGATCTGGACAATGATCCGGGGGTTAGAAAAAAAAAATCACAGTCTGTAAAACTCCAGAACCAGTGTGGAAGTATATTTGCAAGCAATTATAGACAAGGACACGAAAACAAGCTAGCCAGTAAAGGTGTCACATTTCAAATAGACAAAAGTTCTAGTGAGAAAGGATTCTCAAGTCACAATAATTAAAAATTACCATATGTTCTGGAGGAACCTTTTGTTCAGAGTCCTTAAGACTTTAAAACACTTAGTTGCATTAGAGCTTTCTAAGCACTTGAGTCTTAGAACCTCAGATATAGGTACTGGACTACTTTGCCTAACAATGCAGTTATTTCTAGGGTGTAATTCAGCAGCTCCTTAATCAAGTCTTCAATCGATGTTATAACGTACATTAATATTAACAGTAAACGCTAGGGAACAGACAAAGACGCTAAGCATTCTATACAAGCAAATGATGAAACAGTCAGATATCAAATACTCCATCTAACACCAGAGATAACAGATTTTTTTTAGAGAGTAAAATACCTGAGACAGAAAACAAGCTGATCAAGTCACAGCCACCCAGGGAGTTAACTGAGTTTCAGCCAATTTAGAAAGCTACTCGAGCATATTACTCTGAATCTGGGAAAAGCATACACTGTCCTTTGTCACAGAACAAACAGAACTTAAAATTCAAATCTTGTTCATTTATAAAAATATTCCGTATTCACTCTCAATTTGAGACCAAGTACATTTTCTAATTACTCTAATATTCCGGTTCTTTTCTACTCTCTGGCTCTGCATAGGTAACAGAATATTAACCTCGGAAATTCAGAGGAATGCTTCCTCTCACAAATAAAAACCCTTGTTTTCTAGTCTTATACAAGCCCCATGTGCCCCTTTGTATCGGTCCTTTCAAAGGTCTAGAAATATATTATGTCATTAGTGTTAGAAGGCACCTGAATTTTAAGAGTAACATTTATCACCTTCTAGCTTTTCGATCCCTTGATGTGCACTTAATATCACTGGTCCACTAATCTATATAATAAAGACTGAAAACAAATCAAACTTACCATATCAAATTGCAAGCTCTAATTAGGGAATGAGACTTGGAAATATCTGGAAGATTCCTTTAATTAGTACTCAAAATTCCATAAATGATGTTTCCTGACTTTAGCAAATGTATTCTAAGCTTCTGAGATAGGTACAAGTGAAAAGCTTCTAGCAATATTACTCGAACCAAGTGTTGTGGATTTACAGATGGCCACATTTTGATGAATAAAGATTATGTGCAACAGTTTGCCAGCTAGCATTATGACCATTTAATTTTGAACATGATCTAGGGGTCCAGCTAATGCCACACTGGCTTTATTTGGCTTGTCATTCATGAGAATAATAATGTACTAGAGAGACTCCTTTTTCTCCACTGTCTAGATCAATTAATAAATTACAGGATAATACCTTCACTTTTTGATTCCTAAGGATGGAGCAGCACATCTCACAGACATACCTGAACTGCCACTACTCAGCACAGCAAGCGCAAAAGCAAGAAGGGCCCCAGGGACCCAAAAGGGGGGGGTGGGAAGGAGGTGTTGCAAGATGAATTAAAAGGGTTAACCATGAATTGATATTAGTGTGAGGAGGAGATAATTTATCCACAAAATCTCTCAACCTGTGAGCCACGAAGAGTAATTTCTCCCAGAAGCTGGCACCTGTGACTGAAAGACATGTGAACTAGGGACCTTTCCACAACCAACTCCTGAAATCCAATCCCAAACTACTCCACGACACGAAAGGTTTTGGCAGTTTCCCTTGAGGTCACTTCCCGTGCATTCACTGTAGATTAGCGTCAACTTTACACTGGGAAAAATGCAGCAGCCCAGGAGTCTCCACAACCAAACATAAATCATGCGGAATCCACCTAAACAATCTACCGACGAGAGGAGCTTCCTTTATGGACTCTAACACCCTCAGATTATTCCAATAGAGATGAAAAACAACAACCTTCCTAGAGGTCCCAGAAGCCAAAGCCTCAGACAATCTGCTCGGGTGGTTTCTCCAGCCAAACAGTAAGGAAACTTTGACACTCTCACACCTCGTCTCTTCAAAGATGCACACGAATATTGGCAGCTGGTTGCATCTGCCCACCAGGATGGGCCTTCTAGAGGGGCAAGTTTCCAAAGACAAGGGCTGAGGTGGGAAGGACCACGGACAGCGCCCCACGAGTAGCCAGAGCAGGCCCAGCCATGGAGGGGACCTTGAGGGATTTGGGCTGATCATCCCTGAGCAAAGGGAGCCTGCGTTTAGGACGACACTGTGTCTGCATCTTGCTGAGTGGGGGAGAAGCAAAGAGTGGGGGCGGCTTGGCGAAAGGGACAATGCAGAATGCTGCCCTGGTCCCATGAGCATCTCTGAGCTCCGAGCATCCTGGGGGTGACAAGGTTGTCCAGGGGTGGAGGGAAGGGTGCAGGCTCCTCTGACCCCCATGCCCTTGGCCATGCCCACGCCCTTACCTGTCGTCGTTCTGGAAGGACTGGTCTCCCAGGAGCAGGTCTCGGAACCGATAGCGGGGGGGCAAGGGCAGCACCTCGGAGTCCAGCTCGTTCATTTTGAGAGAGGTGATGTCCAGGAGCACTCCGCTCTTGCAGCCGCTGTCTCTGTCGCCTTCTCCTCCTCCTCCCCCTCCACTCTGGCTCTGCAGCCTGCACATACACACAAGGAAAAAAAAACCCACCAGGTTCAGAAAAACCGTGACTTTCTCTAAGGCTCTGTACAGCCCCATGAGCTTCCCCCCTGCAGCCCCCTCCCCTACATCCACTCCCCACCCCTGATAGCAGCAGTGGCCGTGGCTCCAAGGCAGCAACAGCAGCGCCAGAATTTCCTTCCTTCCTTCTTTCCCGTGCCTGGATCCTGCACGCCGGCTGTTGGAGTTCTTCACTCCCTCCCCCACACCATTCCCACTCCCCTCTGGAATCGGCACGTTGTACCAAGGAGAGAGCCCGAGATGGAGCTCCTCCCCTCCCCACTGTCCCCCAAACTTGGGATTCCCAAAAAGAAAAGGTGGGGGGAAGATATGCGTGCCCTTTGGAATTACATCATTTCTTCCCTGGGGAGATCTTGAAGAAACTCTTAATTCTTAGAAGGCAGCTCTGGTAAGTGCTTCTCCCAGAGTTAAAGTCAGACGGATGCTTCTGCAAGGGACATGGTTAATAATGCTCATTTCCTCCAGCAGGTCTGTGGAATCTCCCTCCGCCTCCGTCCAAGTTCAGGGGATAATTGGGTAAGCAAAGGAATTTAGGAAGGGGAGGGGAATGGTGGTGGACAGGGGAGTGTCTGGAGGAAGAGGAGTAAACCAAGAGAGGAAATCTGTCCCTTCGTCCCTACCCCCACCTCCTCTATTGTACATGCTGGAGAAAAGGAAGGATTGTCAGATAAACTGGGAAAGTCATGTGGGGAAAAGGGAGGGGGGAGTAGAGGAAGAGAAAGGAGAAAGAGGGGAAAAAAAGAGTGATTCCCTATCCAAAAGTGATGGTAGATAAGCCATTGAACATTTCCCAATTAACCCAGGGGCACTAAGGTAAATAATCAAGGCTCTGTCCTGCAGCTAAATGGTCTTGCTGGCAGGTTTAATACACTATGAAGAGAAGACAGGAGGGTAAGGCAGGAGATTACAACTTTTCTCCTTTGGTGTCCTGATTGGGGCTGAAAAGTGAAAGCATCTCATGTTCAGCACAATATTTTCAAGAAAGAACTGCTGGATGTTACCTCAGAGGAACTTCTCCCCCAACCCACAAGACACACTATTGCCTTAAGGCATGCCTTTTAATATAAACCAATGCACCCTATAGGTTCTCATATATTCCGAATAGACTGTCATCTATACAGATGCTATATTTCTACAGACCCGGGGCTTAGTAAGAAAAGACTCTCTTCCACTAGTATCAGGAAGTTCCAGTGGAATTGTTTCTAAACAGAGGAAGTTGTCTTCTCTGCCTAAGATCTGCTCTTGAATCAATAATTACAATGTTGGGGGTGAGAGGGAGGGGCACTACTTTCGAAGAATCGAAACATCTCTCCTACAGTAAGTATCTGATCTCTTCAGAGAACATAGTCCTGGGAATCATCTTGCTCCCTAGGTAGCGCACCAATATGTAGGATATTCGACATCTTCAATCCATTATCAAACCCACAGTTCAGACGTTTTTTCCCTCCTGTCACAGCACCCAAACCCAGCCCAGACCATGGTCTGAAAACACCCTGCCTTTTCTGTCATAATACTATCACAAGGCAATCAATAAATTAATCATATTTATTGAGTGCTTACTATTTGCAGAGCTCTCCTTCCTCTCCCCCTCCTCCCCCTCTCCAACCCCCTGCCTTACCTCATTCCCTTCCCCACAGCACCTGTATATATGTTTGTACGTATTTATTACTCTATTTATTTTACTTGTACATATTTATTCTATTTATTTTATTTTGTTAATATATTTTGTTTTGTTCTCTGTCTCCCCCTTCTAGACTGTGAGCCCACTGTTGGGTAGGGACTGTCTCTATATGTTGCCAACTTGTACTTCCCAAGCGCTTAGTACAGTGCTCTGCACACAGTAAGCACTCAATAAATAAGATTGAACGAATGAATGAAGTGCTTGGTAGAGTACAATACAATAGAGTTGGTAGATAGGTTTCCTGCCTAGAACAAGCTTACAGTCTGGAGGTGTGTGGGTACCTGCTGTGTGCTCAGAGCCACAGATGAGACTGAGCAGCCCTGAGCTCTCATTTTGCTTTGGCATATTATTTTTCTATGTTTTGACAGCCAGGTTCATCTAACAGGCTACCCACCTCGTATCCCAGCGAAGGGAAGAGTAAAATGTAAAGTGATGGGAATATGAGACGAAGGAGGGATAGAAAGAAGCAGAATTCATTGTTTCATCAGGTGGACAGACACCTTCCCTTCTCACCATTCTGTGGCCCAACATTGGATAGGTCATCTATCACTCACAGTGTGGGGTTGAAAAAGGGAGAACTCTGGTGAAAAACCAAATTCCCCGGAGTACCCTGCTATTTAGCCGTTAGCCACCTCACTTTCCAGATTTTAACAGCACTTCAATGTGAATCTGCTTTGATTAAATCCTGTTTCTGACCAAATTTAACAGCAAGTTGAAAAGGTTTCATGGATTACACTCGTGCCCTAATGAAGCTAGAGATATCAGATTATCACCCCCTGTTAATGGGGACCTGTAACCCTGAATCTGTTTCACACTTTAGCACAAACAGGCTAAAATACTAGGCTGAACCGTGGCCAGGGTATTCTTGCCATGAAGCTCCTTGTGGGCAGGGATTGTTTCTTCCAACACCATCGTGTGGTACCCTCCAAAGCATTTAGTACAAGTGCTCTGAACCCAAAAAGTGATGAGATCATTACCTCAGGCTTGGCCACTGATTGATGTACTTTCCAAGCACTTAGTGCTCTGCACACAGTAAATACACAATAAATATGACTGAATAAATGAATCCAGGAATCTGTCTGACTCAAGGTTGATAAACCTGCCTAGACACTGGAGTCTAACCTAAGCTACTAGGAGTGACTTTTGACTGGCAAAGACTAAAATACAGTTTATTAATCAAGTGGAGTGGTGGACGTAAAAGAATATGGAGGCTTCCGGTGGTTCACTGATTCTTTTTTTAATGGAATTTGTTAGGTGTTTACTATGTGCCAGGCACTGTACTTAGTGCTCAAGTACATACATGATCATTAAGGTTAGGCACAGTTCATGTCCCAAATGGGGCTCACAGTTTTAATCCCCATTTTACAGATGAGGTAACTGAGGAACAGAGAAATTAAGCAACTTGCCCGAGGTCCCACAGCAAACAAAGTGGCAGAGCCAGGATTAGGCATAGTGGAAGGAACATGGGCCTGGGATTCAGAAGGTCATGGGATCTAATCCTGGCTCCATCACTAGTCGGTTGTGTGGCGTTGGGCAAGTAACTGAACTTCTCTGTGCCTCAGTTACCTCATCTGTAAAATGGGGATTAAGACTTTGAGCCCCATGCAGGACAGGGACTGTGTCCAACCCAATTTGCTTGTATCCACCCCAGCACATAGTACAATGATGAGCTTATAGTAAGCACTTAACCAATACCACAATTATTATTATTATTATTATTATTATTATTAGTATTAGTATTAGTATTATTATTATTATTAACCCAGATCCTCTGACTCCCAGGACCATGATCTATCCACAAGGCCATGCTGCTTCTCACCTTGTTTACATGGCACAGGCCCATGATTTTAAGTTAATCCCAAGCAAACTTAACGCTAATATACAAACACTCTTCAAAAATCAAGCTTGCCCCATGCAGACATGTTAGGGTTGCAGAGTGGATTGGGTTAGGAAAAACTGATCCAAATCCATTGGCTCAGCAAGCAAGATATTCCCAATACCTTTTTATAGATCTTTAGGAAAATCTTTGTCAAATCTCTGTTCCTATGAGTTTACATTGCAAAGTCTCTGTCCCATCCTGGCTTATTCTTTCAGAAGAAAAGGCTAATAGGTTTTGTATCACCAAAGGAACTTCTAAATACATTTTTAAGCATCTTCAAAAATCATGATGAACAATGGATACTATTGAGTTACCTTCATTACATTTACATTATAAGCTTTTGCCTTGCAACGAATAGTTATGTAAAAATCTCAAACTATTCCCTCAGAAACATCCTGCCAAATGCAGAACGACAGAAGTGAAGAAGTTCCAGAAGTGTCCCTATGAATTTACAAAACTTCCAGTGGTTGTTCATCCACCTCCTCCTCAAAGAGAAACTTCTTACCATTAGCTTTAAAGCACTCCATCACCTTGCCCCCTTCTACCTTATTTCGCTGACTTCTTACTTCAACCCAGTACGTTCACTTCACTCCTCTAGCACCAACCTCCTCACTATACCTCTCATCTATCTCACCACTAACCCCCGACCCATACCATTGCCTCTGGGTTGGAACTCACTCCCTCTTCATATCTGACAATCACTCTCCTTACTTTCAAAGCCTCATTAAAACAATATCTCCTCCCAGAAGCCTTCCCTAAGCCCTCATTTACCCTATTCCATCTCCCTTCTGTGTAACCCTTACACTTGGATTTGTACCCTTTATTCACCCAACCCTAGGCCCCACGGCACTTATGTACATATCTATAATTTATTTTAATATCTATCTCCCTCTCTCTCCTCTATGAATCAATGCCTTATCATGGCGGAAAAATTTGCGTAAGCCAATGAAGCTTAGAGCTATGCCACTGAGAGATATTCTCTCAACGGGGTTACCCATAATGGAAAGGTCTAAGCCGAAGCATCACTCAAAGTTGATTCACTATGCTGGGCATGGGAAAGAGTCAAAGGCGGGTGATCAAAATGTAGATCAAAGACAACAGTAGAGACTTAAGTTTTTACTGCACAGAAGAAAGCAATGGCAAACGACTTCTGTATTTCTTACCAAGAAAACTCTATGGATAAAATGTCCATAAAATCGCTATGAATCAGAAATGACTCGGTGACATTTGACGCTGATCTCCACTCCCTAGACTGTAAGCTCCTTGAGATCTAGCACCTCTGTTCTCTCCCAAGCACCTAGTACACTGCTCTGCACACAGGAAGTGCTCAATAAATTCAATTGATTGATTGATCTCATTTGGACCTTCCCTAGGCACATCAGTTACCCAAAGAGGTGCTCTTTTCCCAACCTTGAGCAGGGTGGAGAGAGCTTGGCTTAGCATTCCAGAGCTTCTCAACAGACAGAAACTCAACCAGAGCGGAAGTAAGAGTTTCATTTTTCCAAACAGTTTTGGCCCCATAGCCTCCAGAGAGTCCTATATATCCTCTTCCATCCATAAACAAGGGTGATCTTTTGGATCTGATTTACAGTAAACTTGAAAACATCAGTTCTAGTTCCTTCTACAAATTTTTCAATGTAGAGATGGGTCCAGGATAAAGCAGCATGGCCCAGTGGAAAGAGCACAGGGCTGGGGGGTCTGAATTATAAGTCCAGTTGTGCCACTTGCCCGCTGCGTGCCCCTGGATAAGTCACAACTTCTCTTTGCCTCGGTCCCCTCATCTGTAAAATGGGGATTAAAAATTCGCTGTGGGCAGGGAACATATCTATCAACTGTGTTGAATTGTACTTTCCCAAGTGACTAGTGCAGTACTCTGGACACAGTAAGAACTCAATAAATACAATTGATTGATTGATCCATTCTCCCTCCCCCTTAGACTGTCTTATGTGGGGTAGGGTCTGTGTCTGTTTGGATTATCTTGATTCTGTTCCAATGCTCAGTATGGTGCTTACTTAAATAGCACAATTATTATTGTTATTATTCACTATCTCTAATGGACTCCCAAATGCTGATCATTTCTTGTACAGTGAACATTAGAGCAATATCTGCATTATTTTGGGCCAGACCTCTGATATATGCGGCCCAAGAGCAAAGGTAGCATGTCAGAGCAAAGCAGAAGGGTGTGGGAGATGAGGAAAGGGGTGGGCTTAGTCTGGGAAGGCCTCTTGGAGGAGATGTGCCTTCAAGAAGGCTTTGAAGCAGGGGAAAGTAATTGTCTGTCGGATTGGAGGAGGAAGGGCGTTCCAGGCCAGAAACAGGACATGGGCGAGGGGTTGGCGGTAAAATAGGCAAGATTAAGGCACAGTGAGAAGAAGCAGCATGGCTCAGTGGAAAGAGTGCAGGCTTGGGAGTCAAAGGTCATGGGTTCAAATTCTGGCTCAACCGCTTGTCAGCTGTGTGACTTTGGGCACTTAACTTCTCTGTGCCTCAGTTACCTCATATGTAAAATGGGGATTAAGACTGTGAGCCCCACGTGGGACAACCTGATCACCATGTATCCTCCCCAGCACTTAGAAAAGTGTTTTGCACATAGTAAGCGCTTAACAAATGCCATCATTATTATTATTAGCTCTAGAGGAGCGAAGTGTGTGGAGACTGGGTTGTAGAAGAAGAGTAGCAAAGTGAGGGAGGAGGGGGCAAGATAGTGGAGTGCTTTAAAGCCAGTGCTGAGGAGTTTTTGTTTGATGTGGAGGTGGATGGGCAACCACTGGAGGTTTTTTTAGGAGCAGGGTGACATGTCCTGAATGGTTTTGTAGAAAAACGATCCGACCCCACAGCAAGTATGTACATACCTGTAATTTATTTATATTAATGTCTGTCTCCCCCCAAATAGACTGTAAGCTCGTTGTGGGCAGGGAATGTGTCTGTTTATCGTTATAGTGTACTCACCCAAGCACTTAGTATAGTACTCTGCACACAATAAGTGCTCAATAAATATGAATTTACAACACTGACACCATAAGACACTTGGAATGGCTGAAGTTCCCCTCCATTTACTTTTAGTGGTGAAGACAAGCACTGAATCATCCATACTCTGACTCATCCAGGGGTAAGAGTGTAGGTTGGATTCACCGGGGACACCTAGACTTCAAATCAAGGAGTAATAAAGTTGTGCACCACCTAATCACAATATCTCTGCCCTATTTCTGTTTCTCAGAGGCATGATAGAAGGTTGTATTGCCCCGCTATCCTTCTGAGATCTCAGGCATCCAAACGTAAGCCATTTCAGAAAAAAATAATCCGATAACCAGTCTGCAAAAATCTACAAGGTCAAATCTGATGCCAAATTGAAAAATGTCCCAGAGTCTGCCTTGCATGACCTGACTCAGCCACTAACGACAGAGGGCTTTATCACTAGTGTTTTGAGACCCATTTCAGAGCATCAAGGGCTGAATGATGATAGGTTGGGCTTGTCCAGATAAGGAGGGCTTTGGCACAAGGGTGCATCTTCCTGAGTGCCTTCCAATTGCTCTGACTTCCAGACTGCTGGACCTGCTCACTTCAGGGAAAAGGGTTGCCTTCCCAGAGTGGTCCCGAGATGATGGAGTATCTCCCTGTCCTCTTCCTGGGACTGCCCCTAGCCTTGGGTGGTGTCTCCATGGTCACTCAGGTTCTGAACACCCTCTGGGACCCACCTCCACTGGAGGTTCTGAAGAGCTTCAGAGTCTTCCCTCATGGCAGGCACTCCCAGTCCGAGTTAAGTTGCACAGGAAAATTGTGTGGAGTGATAGGAGATAAGTCAGAAAAACAGAGAGAGACACGCAGAGACAGGTGGAGGCACCCCCCACAAGAAGGACCTTCTCCCATCTAGGGGTGCATCCACAAAGAGACCCACTCATAGACACAGTGAGAGATCCAGAGAAAGGGCTTAAAAACAGGCTAAAATCATGCAAAAGAATACCGTCCCCTCCTCTCTTCACTCCTCTTTCCCAAGCGGAGGGAGTTTCTCATCGCTGAAGACCTCAAGGGGCTTCATAATCCTAAATTAAATGCAGCAGGCTTCGCCAGTCCCCAAGAAGTAGGTAAATGGCTGTGTAAGGTCCATTTTGCCATACGGGGAGGAGCAGGAGGATCCCTTCTCGAGGCCAGGCTGCTTGTCCTGAGGAAGCAAAGAGCTTTAGCAGGAGGGAGTTGAGGACATCCCCTGGAAAATCTAACTTGAGGGCCACAACTCCCACCATCTCCCTTGGACACAGCTTGCTTATGGTTGGGTGTGGGCTTGGATGAGGTGACAGGTGCTCTGAAGGAGGGGAACACACAGCAGAGATTACAGTGCTGTTGTAATCCAGGTACAAAGGGTAGCATCTATAAAGGAATAAGGGATTGAAAAGCAGCATGGCCTACTTGAGAGGGAATACGCCTGGGAGTTGGAAAGACCTTGTCTGCTCTGTGACTTTGGGCAAGTCACTTCACTGTGCCTCAGTTATCTGTTAAATGGGGATTAAGACTGTGAGTCCCAGGTGGAACAGGGACTGTGACCAACCTGATTAGCTTGTAATGACTTAGCACTTAGTATGGTGCCTGGCACATAGTAAGCAGTTCAAAAAAGCTGATAATAATAATTATTATTATAATTATAATAATAAAGGAGGTTGAGAACCGAGGGATGGAGGGAGGTGGGTAGAAGAGGGACAAGGGAAATACAAAATGAATAACAAGTGTAAGAAGTCTTCCCATTCCTGGTGTTTCCAAATCCCAGCCACTGATCCTCCCCTCGAGTCTAGAATCCAGCCAGATGACTAACCTTGACTGCATCGTTGGTCAGACAACTCCCACCGCCGTGCAGCTCTCTGAACACTTCCTTCCACGCGTCTCAAGCACAAAGCGCCCTCCTCGTCTTTCAACCTACAGTTTCCTTCCCCTCTCCCTGCCCTCCCCCACCCATTCCATCATTCTTCCTCGAAACAGCACCGATCTGTAGACGGTGCAGACGTCCGGCTTTTTTACCCTCCCTTGCTCACGCCGCTCTGGGATGTGACTCCACATCTTCGTCCTCCCAGAATCCCAGGCTCCGGGCAGAGTTAAGTGATCATCTTCTGAAGCAATCGTATGGTTGGCGAGGGGGGGCTTTGAGGGAGAAGCCGGGTTCTGGGGAGGAGGAGAAGTGGAGGGGGCAAAGCCTCCTATCTCCTGGAGCTGGGGATGTGAAGACATCGAATTTGCTCCCTGTCTCTGTGAGGACTGAGTGGTCTGTGCATACGCACACAGAAGCCTGAATGCCGGCAGCTGCCTGGGCATCAGAAGTGGCAGCATCAGATGCATCACCAGGAGAGTACACCGTTTTCAGGCAAGGCTCCCTGCCGCACACGAAAGCAGCCAGCCTATTCCTGGATACCCCTGTGCTGCTAGAAGCTTTGCTGGCTCGAACGTGATTTGAAGAGCAGGGGTGGGTCCGCCATCCCGAGCGGCACCCTGGCATGATAAAATGCCCTGGATCCCCTTGAGCTCCAGAGCCAGGAAGAATTTCTGTCACTCGACTCCCACTCACATCCCTGGATGGAGCTGAGTGTTCGTGCTGCTGAGGGCTCAGCTCCCGGGTCCGGCTAATCTGACACTCACCCACACTCAAGTGACAAGACGGAGGAGCGAGGCCAATACCAGTGAATAAAGCCCCAAATTTGAGATCAATCAGGTCACCTCAGGGCCATCTGCTATACTGAAGTTTTGGATTTTTTTTTCCAATATTAACTACCCCCCTCTGACACACACACACACACACACACACACACACACACACATGCACAAAAGAATATATAGGTATATAAAAGGGACTTCTGCCTCCAGGAATTTCTTCTCCAATAACACAATGACATATGTGGAGAGGAGAGGGCAAAGGCAGGCCAGACTAGCATGTCAAGCAATCAAGCAATTAACATGGTGGTCTCCTCCGGAGATCTGACCTAAAAGAAAGTACTGGAAAGGACAAAGACCCTAAGACAGTTCCATACCACATTAGGTGAGTTGGGCTGAAAATGCTTTTTGAAAGTGTCCTGCGGATTTTTGGTGATGCTTTATCTCACTAGTCTTTGTGGGACCGGTGTCAGACAGCTTAATGGGGTGGAGGTGGGGGGCATTATAGAGTCAGAGTGTCATCAGTCAATCAATGGTATTTTTTTTTGAGCACCTACTGCATGTAGAGCACTGTACAAAGCATTTGGGAGAGTACAGCATAGTTGGTGGACACATTCCCTGCCCAAAACGAGCTTACAGTCTAGAGGTGGAGGCAGATACTGATATAAATATATAAATTATGGATATAGTAGATGAATTACGGATAATCAGCTGGTGAAGGGCTTTTCCCTGGATCTGAACCAGACTTTCTCTGGAGACTTCACCAGAGGGTCAGGTGTCCCTACAATCCCCTCTGGAAAGGAGGGAAAGGAGATTCCCTTCTATATATATATATATATATATATATATATTTTTTTTTTAATGAAGACTTGCATACACCAAGTGAAAATAGACTGAGTGTTTCTCAGAAGGGAATAAATTAGCTTCTTAGAGAAAGCCATCAATTATTCCTGTATCCACGAACCCATAAAGCCCATTTAGTGGATAACCTCATCCTGTGTGTTCAAATAGCGGTGTGGCAGCTATAGCCCCATCCCAACAATTAAACAAGGAAATGCCTGCTCGGCTGCAGCCAGACCCAGACTTCGAACGTTCTCCTGCACAGGCAAGATTCCTAAGGCAATTTCTGGGAGCAACAGGCATCCTGGGAACTCCCAGGGAACTTTGGAGTTAAGAACCTGGTCTGCAGAGAGTGAGGTCATTTGTGCACAGCCCCAAACTGCCAGTTAGTCTCCTCAATGCCCAGAAGGTGAAAGAGAGGAGAAGGCAGAGAAGCAATATTTTTTCCCCCGTTTCCCACAAGATGGTACAGGAGTTTGTTTTCTTCTTAGCTAACATAACATCCCCACTGTTTCTAAAATTAGCCTACCCAGTTCTGGGTCAACAGCTAGCAGAACCCACTCCTGAGAGGACCTTTGAATGGAAAAATCCCCAACATTTCAAAGCTTTAGGAGAAAAGAACATTAAAAAGCACATTTTTCATAGTATTTCTTAAGCCCTTACTATGTGCCAGGCATGGTTCTAAGCACTGGGGAAGATGCAAAGTAATCAGGCTGGACCATTTTACAGGTGAAGTAACTGAGGCACAGAGAAGTTAAGTGACTAGTGCACACTGCAGACAAGTGGCGCATTGGGATTAGAACCCAGGTCCTTCTGATGTCCAGGCCCATGCTGTATACACTAGGCCACGCTGCTTTACAAGTCTTCTTTGTCTTCAGACAATAGTCCAAAAGATGGGACTCCTTAAAAATCAACAGAAAGAAAATCACTGGGCAAAGGCGGCTAGTGCGGGTCTTTCCCTTTTTCTTGATAATGGAGTCAAGGGACAAAGAGAATAGGCCCTGGGCCACATCCTTTTGTGTTACCTTTTATTGAAAGATACTTGTTAAGGAACAGAGCAAAAAGATGGGCCTATATTTGAATGTCAAGAAAACAATGATCATGACTACTGAAAGTTTTAACACATTTGTAGTGGATACAGAGAAGACTGAAATAGTTGACAACCTTTCTCTCCTGGGATTGATAATCAATAATAAAGGAAATAATAACCAAAAAATATGCTAAGTGGCAGAGCCAGGATTAGAACCCAGGTCTTTCCCAGACCTGTACTCTATCCACTAGGTTATGCTTCTTCTCAGGATGGGGGATGACTGCTTTACCAAGTGTCAGATCCTGAATCATTCTGCTCACATACAAACCCACCAAAGCCAAAAAATAGCAATAGCAAAGTAGATTACTCCAGACCACAAGAAAGTTGCTCCTCACGGGAAGAATCTTTTCTGAGGGAGGTACCCTGCAGATTCATGTAATTACATGAATGGAGTATGAAAGTCCACTAGATTGTAAGTTCCTTGGGAGCATGGATCTGGTCCACCATTAATAACTGTGGTATTTGGTAGGCATTTACTGTGTGCCAATCACTGTACTAAGTGCTGGGGCAGGTACAGGACAATCAAGTCCCTCATGGGGCTCACAGTCTCAGTAAGAGGAAGACCAGGTATTGAGTCCCCAATTTGACGGATGGGGGAACTGAGGCACAGAGAAACTAAGTGATTTGCCCAAGACCACACAGCAGGTAAGTGGCAGAGCTGGGATTAGAACCCGAGTCCCAGGCCCATGCTTTATTTGCTAGGCCATGCTGTTTCTATTGCTCCCCGTCTGGACTCTAAGCTCATTGTGGGCAGGGAAAATGACTGTTTACTGTTGTATTGTACTCTCCCAGGCACATAGTACAGTGCTCTGCACATAGAAAGCGCTCAATAAACACAACTGAATGAATGAATTCTCTCTCCAGCAATCAGTACAGGACTCTGCACACAGTAGGTGCTCAATAGACACTATTGACGGAGGAACGCAGAGGGAATTGCAACCCATGGCAGAGCAGAGACTGCATGGGAAACCACATGGTAAATGCAGCACTGGATCTTACACTCCACACCTCCCGCTCCACAGAAGTCAAACTCGTGAGTACAGACAAGCATTCACAAAGTTCCACGCCTGACTCTGCCAGCTTTCAGTAGGCGGCTAGGTATCCTGCGCAATATTATTCAGTCTTCAATTCTGCAGAGCCTATATGATGTGTCATGTGAAAATTCTGCATTAACACCCTGAATCAGCACAGTTAGTTTCAAGTGAGGGAGCTGAAGGCGGAGAAGGCCGAAAATTAGACCCTTAGCCTGGGTCCCCACTGTGTATTAAGGCTATTTCTTCCCTTCAAGTTTAGAGCTCTAAATAACGTGGAAGTTGGTTGAGGCACATGGGGTTTGTCATTTTCTAAGATACTGGTGATCTCAGAGAATTCTTAGTTATTGAGAAGACCTTCCCCCCACTCCCACCCCATCCCCGCAAAGACATCTACTCTGGTGGACTTGTGTATTCAGCTGTTCTTCATACTACAAAGATGACACCGCTGATGGTGGTGTTTACTTATGGATTATAGTGTGGCTGAAAAGGCCAGTGAGGGTTTGATGGTCCCAATCACCCCATACATACACAGAGGGTCCCTTGTTCTGTGACGTTTTTGCTTTTGCCTAACAGCCTTCTCAATCTGCTCAAATAGAACTGTTCCTTTCTTCACTGCAGTGGCCCAGGTCTATCTACTGCAGTAGATTCCCAGCTTTCTGTAATACCACATTATCCGAGCTAAAGCTCTACTACATCCTTAAAGCACTTCCTCTTTCCCTCTTGCTTTCAACTGCCCCATTTCAGTTTCTGTAACAGCCAGTGTGGCCATTGTTGTTTATTCTCTGCACGTGTCCCACCCAATGAAGTTGCAACGAGGGAAGCAAAAGCTTCATTCCATCATTTTGTACTAACCATCCCACCTTGCCATTTCACATTGAATATGGCCTACAACACTGGTGGAATTCCATGTGGCTTTGGTGTGGGGATCAAATCTACAAGCCATATTCAGAGTTGGATAGTCCCACAGCTCTGTATTCCTTCATTTTATTCTTAAGCCTGAGGTCAGAAGGCCACTGTTCTCTAACAGTCTTCCAGAGGATATCCTGACTTCTTAGGCCATTTTTCTTTTTGAATATTTTCTTGCCTGCTTGAGTATGTATCCCACTATCATGTGAAGGACTCGGCCTGTCAAGTGATTGTGGACAAGCAGCTGTTCAAGTTGAATACATTTGCCAGACAGCTTGATCTCAGCCTGGAGAATGCCTACGGCATCAATATTTGCATAGAGCTGGAGGAGGGCAAGAACCTCAAGGACCCCAATAAACAGGACCTTTGGCTCCAACAAGGATGATGAATATGACAAAGATGTGGCTTCAAGGCTCTCCATCCCCTCGCCCCCTCCTACCTCACCTCCCTTCTCTCCTTCTCCAGTCCAGCCCGCACCCTCCGCTCCTCTGCCGCTAACCTCCTCACCGTACCTCGTTCTCACCTGTCCCGCCATCAACCCCCAGCCCACGCCTTCCCCCTGGCCTGGAACGCCCTCCCTCTGCACATCCGCCAAGCTAGCTCTCTTTCTCCCTTCAAAGCCTTACTGAGAGCTCACCTCCTCCAGGAGGCCTTCCCAGACTGAGCCCCCTTTTTCCTCTCCTCCTCCCCATCCCCCCCCACCTCCTTCCCCTCCCTTGTATATATATTTGTACAGATTTATCACTCTATTTTACTTGTACATATTTACTATTCTATTTATTTTGTTAATGATGTGCATATAGCTTTAATTCTATCTGTTCTGATGATTCTGACACCAGTCTACATGTTTTGTTTTGTTGTCTGTCTCCCTCCTTCTAGACTGTGAGCCAACTGTTGGGTAGGGACCGTCCCTACATGTTGCCGACTTGTACTTCTCAAGTGCTTAGTACAGTGCTCTGCACACAGTTAGAGCTCAATAAATATGCCAATGAATGAATGAGAAGAGAGAGGAATTAGTGTCATGAGGCAGATGGTGAAATTGGTTTTGCAGCCACTCATAACTGCACAATCAATCAATCGTATTCACAAAGCACTTACTGTGTGCAGAGCACTGTACTAAGCTCTTGGGAGAATACAATATAACAGAGTTAGCATACACATTTCCTGCCCACAAAGAGTTTATGGTCTAGAGAGGGAGTCAGATATTAATATAAATCAACAAATTATGGATATGTACAAAAGTGCTGTTGGGGTGAGGGAGGAGTGAATAAAGTATGCAAATCTAAGTGCAAGGGTGAGTGTAACTCCACTTAACCTGGAAGAGGTTGCTACCTGCATTTCCGTGGCTGCTACAGAAAACTCACAGTCAGAAAAGCATACAATTGGAGAGAGAGAGAGAGAGAGAGAGAGAGAAAGAGAGAGAGAAAGAGAGAGAGAAAGGGGGGTGGGGGGGAAGGGGGATGGGAGAGAGTCTGTGCATGTGCCCCTATCTGAGAAGAAATCCTTGCACTGAAAGGACCACTTGTCCAGGATTTCTCTGCACACATTAAGTGCTCAAAAAATACCACAGATTGATGTGCTTTGTCCCTTGCCGAAATGGTGACTCAGGAAGAATGGTGTTTCCTCTAAAAATTGTTCATCCCTGTCTACTTCTGTGTTTTCTGTGCTCAAGGGGAGCTGTAAATCCAACTAACGGCTGACTTGGTCCAGTGACCACCGATACCATGCCAGATTTGTTCTTCAAAGTGTTTTTTGCTGTTTTGGGGTGAGGATGGGAGTCTGGCTACTAAGCTTGGATTTATTCAGTTGTATTTATTGAGCACTTACTGTGTACAGAGCACTGTACTAAGCACTTAGAAAGCAGCTGTGTGACTTTGGGCAAGTCACTTAACTTCTCTGGGCCTCAGTTCCTTCATCTGTAAAATGGGGATTGAGACTGTGAGCCCCACGTGGGACAACCTGATTACCTTGTATCCCCCCCCCCCAGCACTTAGAACAGTGCTTTGCACATAGTAAGTGCTTAACAAATGCCATTATTATTACTATTTGTTGCCAACCTGTACTTCCCAAGCACTTAGTACAGTGCTCTGCACACAGTAAGCGCTCAATACGACTGATTGATTGATAAATACAATTGATTGACTGATTGATATTACAATTCAGCAACCAAGAGAGGCAATCCTTGCCCACAACAGGCTCACAGTCTACAAAGAGGGAGCTTGGCACAGAGAGGGCTGATTTTGCAGGTGCCCAGGACTCCACCCATCAATGATATTCATTGGGTGCTTACTGTGCCTAGAACACTGTACCACGCACTTGGGAGAGGCTACAACAGAGTTAGCAGACACATTTTCTGCCCACAGCAAGCTTAGGGTCTAGAGGCGAGTTTAAAGTTTAGTCTGCAAATCTGCTGCTACCCCTTGTTTTGAACCTCAAGATCTGGAGATGGAGAAGGATAGAAGGAAGCAAATTAAAGCTGCAGCCTCACCCTAGCAGAATGTCACCTCTACTGAAAAGAGCTCAGGATTGGAAGTCAGGAGGACCAGGGGCGAGTTGAATCCATGGGTCCCTATAAAGAGGAACCCAGCAAACGTAAGGAGAGTTGTCTTAATCCAGATTTAAAATGGAGCATTGGAGCAAGACTCGGTGGAAGTTTGGAGAGCATGGAATGGGAATACAGAAGACCCAGTTTCTAATTTCAGTTTTGCCCCTAGCTTGCTCAGTGACTTTAGACAAGTTACAACTCCCTGGGCCTCAGTTTAGATATGAAGGAAGATGATGTGATAGTCCTTCCAGGTTTTCTCACCTGTAAAGTGGGGATAAGGTATCATCTCTCCCTACCAGTCTCCCTCCCTACCTGGGGATTAAGACTGTGAGCCCCCCGTGGGACTACCTGATCACCTTGTAACCTCCCCAGCGCTTAGAACAGTGCTTTGCACATAGTAAGCACTTAATAAATGCCATTATTATTATTACCACTTAGATTGTCACTTTTTCATTTGATTGCTTACTATTTTCCCCCTCTAAGTTGTAACCTCCTTGTGGACAGGGAACATGTCTACCGACCCTATTGTACTCTTCCAAGTGTTTAGTACAGTGTCCTGCAACAGTAAGCGCTCAATAAATGCCACTAATTGCTATCACTCCATCTTTAGACAATGTTCTGCCTATGTATAAGAAATCCCGGTGGGACCCTGTATTGTCAGGGAAAGTCTTTGGTTGTGGATACGGCTGCTCTGGTACATCTAGATATGTGACCTTGTTTCATTTTTAGACTTACTATCTTCAGTGAGGGGCGGACCCTGAGAAGAGGTTCACAATATCTACACATTTTCTTGAGTTCACCACTATGGAGCAGTCACCTGTACATAGCAAAGACACCACCTCTAGGACTATGAATGATGCTTAGAAGCCTTTTGAGTTTCCCGGACGAGGTGGCTTCACAACCACTACAGCATATGCCTTTCTTGATCAGTATATTTCTATAGGGCTATGAACCTGGAGAGAGAGTTGCTAGAGAAATTAAGTGATTAAGTAATAATAATAATAATTATGGTTTTTATTAAGCGCTTACTATGTGCCCTGTACTAAGCCCTGGGTTGGAGACAAGCAAATCGGGTTGGACACAGTCCCTGTCCCGCATGGGGCTCACACTCTCAATCCCCATTTTACAGATGAGGTAACTGAGGCACAGAGAAGTGACTTGTCCAAGGTCACACTGCAGACAAGAGGAAGAGCAGGTATTAGAACCATGATCTTCTAACTCCCAGATCCACGCTCTACCCACTATGCTGCACTACAACTGAGAGTCAATAAAACGAGACTGTGTCCAACTTGATTATCTTTTATCTACCCCAGTGTTTAGTACAGTGCCTGTCACATGGGCTTAACAAATACCATAAAAAAGATGAATGCATCATGAGGGCAGTAGCAAAAAAAATGAGTGAAAGGTCATAAAAATTTTTACTCAGCCTTTCCCTCGTAACACTGATCCTTTACTTATTGAAACGATGGCACCTCTTCCACTCATCAGCTATCCACAGAATGCATTAATTACTAAGGTCTAAAGTGGTGATTTATTGACTTGGTTTGGCTCCTCGAGCAGCTTTCCGAAGGGCAATATTCCACCTTCAGGAGGGCCTCTAAAAGGGAGCCATGAACAGCAGGGCATGGTGGAGGGTGGGTATGGCCCTTATCCTGCAGGAAACACGTACCCCAGCACAAAAAGGGCTAGAAAGGAGGTCAAGAGCAATGGCAGATTAGCTTCAGCCCAAACCAGGGGGTCATAGCTTTTGCACATGGCTCCTCACATCAGCAAACAGGAGATCAGGAAAGGGTGTGGCTTAGTGAACAGACAGAAACCTGAAGGATCTGGGTTCTAATCCTGCCCCACCACATCTGCTGTGTGACCTTGAGCAAGTCACTTCACGTCTCTGCGCCTCACTTACCTCATTTGTAAAATGACTATTAAAAGTGTGAGCCCCGTGTGGGACTGGGGCTGTGTCCAAACTGATTAACCTGTATTTATGCCAGCACTTAGAACAGCACTTGGCACGTAGTTTTTAACAAGTACCATAATTATTAAAAGCATTCAGTGCTCTTTGCAGGTGAGCGGGCTCACTACAAGCCAACAGAAATGCTCCAGTTCCAAGCCCCACCAATTCAGGCTTGTTCATTCGATCGTATTTATTGAGTGCTTACTGTGTGCAGAGCACTGTACTAAGCGCTCGGGAAGGACAAATCGGCTACACATAGAGATGGTCCCTACCCAACAACGGGCTCATAGTTTAACTGCTACCACTCAGCTTTCTTATCCAGAACGTTAACAGAATGGGAGATGCCAGTTCTAAATCCCAAACTTCGGCTCACTCTGGGGCATGGCGTGAGAGGAGAACCCAACCAGCTCCAAATGATAGGGTGAACTGCCTTCAGCCGTCTGCCCTGCTCAATCCCTTGGGGAAGGGCTATGGCAATGGTCTCCTTTTCTCTCCTTTTCTTCCCAGCTTGGAGTGAAAATTTGCTGTCATAACCATTCCCGTTGACTATTTAGATCCTATGACGGAATCACACAGTAAACTGTACATTCTGACTCTGAATTACTACCCCAAATGGTAGTGATAAGGTAGCTTATGTAGACACCCTTGATGTTCACAGAATGGGATAGACAATGTTTCAATAGTATGACACTGCATGTTGACACTAATTTGAGGTTCTCAAATACAGATTTACAAATGCTGTCCAAGGAGAAGAGTATTATCTCCATTTCACCAATGTAGAAGTTGAGGCCCAGAAAGTTTAAGTGACTTGAACCAAATCTCACAGGGACTCAGATAATAGAATTGGGAATGAAATTCAGACCATCTGAATTAACCATACGCTTTCCCCAAGGCTTGGTGCTAAAATACCTTCCTTTGGCCTTCAATCATGAAATTTGACAAAACTTAAATTATGCCCTTACCTCGTTAATTACCTGGTCATGTGAATTTATGTCTTATCTGAAGTTCCCTGAGAGCAAGTAGTGAGTCAGAGATCCCAACAACCATAACAGCCCTTCTATCAAAGTAAAATGAACACCAGGTTGAGAGTTGGAGAAACTGAAGGCCAATGTTTTCCCTAATTATGGATCTGAAACCTGGTTTGATTTTGACACCATATGCAAACAATGATGCTCCTGGAAGATGGGCTGCTGACATTTTATCCTCTGAACCCACACATACTTGCAAATATGGCGAGTTTAGGGAAGACAGTCAGGCCTTTGACAGAGAGGACTATGGGGTAGGGGCAGGGAGGGGAGAGAAAAAGAAGAGGATGGGAGAGAGAGAGGGAGGAATAGAGGAAGGGGAAAGGGGATGGAGGGAGGCGAGGAAGAGAAGAATGGGGATGGAGGAAGAAGGGGAAGGGGGGGAGAGAGAGAGGGAAGACCTATGCTTTGTGGAAAGCAGTGATTTTATCTTCTCCCTCAAATCTCTGTTTAAACACTTAGAGCTTCAGCACAGCTTCCAAGTGGCAATAGACCCTGGGGAAAAGCAAATGGAGCTGTGTTTAATCCTGAAAAAGCAAATGGAGTTGTGTTTAATCCTAAACATCCATTTTGAAAGACAAAAGCTTCCACCCAGGTCCCCTCTGGCTTCTTGTTGAGAACAAGGATCACTCCCAGAAATCCGCAAGTTCAACTGGACCTCAGAAAAAATTTCCAAGATGACCTCTGACCTGTCACAGAGGGAAGACATTACCCACGGTGCACTTCTCAAGGTTAATTAGCTCATGGCTGTAGAACACCACCTGGGTGCTAAGTCCTGTTATTTCAACATCAAATCCCCCTGGTCAGATGATAGATGGGGACAGACAAGAAACAAACAAAATCAGACAGGCTCTCTCCTCCTCCCCTGCCTGCCCCCCAAACCCACTCTACCTGAGAGAATGACAGCTACTGAAGAAAAATGATTTAGTAATTTGTAGCCGACGTGATTAAAATGACAGCCGACTACAACAGGTAATAATGGTTTCTCTGCAGCCGTCCTTGGCTATTATGAAAATATGTGGAATTCAGCTCTTGTGGTTGCAGCTTCAGGAGATTGCTCACAATTCCATCAGAGTTAGCCTGCCTGCCCCACGCTCAGTCCTCTGGGTGTTTCCTGTTTGCCTCTGGCTTTAGGGCTCAGGGAGCTCTCTGGTGGGGGAGATGCACCAGATGGAAACTGTTGCCCTTTGCTATTTCCCTCCGGCAGGAAAAGTCCTCGGGCCTAAGGTGGGGAAGGTGTTCCCTGCAAGCAAGACATTCAGTCCCTTGTATGTGTGTTAACTGACACCTCTGCCTTCCATAGCTGGGAGAAGTTTAGCTCCTCGGCTTACGTGATGTATGGAGCCTTACTACTACTTTAATTACCACTTGTACCGTATCTATTAAGTGCTTACTTTGTGCAGAGCACTGTTCTAAGTACAGGGAGTGAACACACAGGTAGGAATTAGACACGACATGCAGTCAATCGATCCTGGGAACTCCTAATGGGTAGAACAAAGGCCTGTGAGTCCTGTCCCAGCCCTCCCCCACCCCCCCCAATCCCAGTTCCACCACTTGTCTGTCCATTCATTCAACTGTATTGAGCGCTTACTGTGTGCAGAGCACTGTACTAAGTGCTTGGGAAGTACAACTTGGCAACATATAGAGACCTTGGCAAGTTACTTAACTTCTCTGTGCCTCAGTTATCCCGTATGTAACATGAGGATTAAGACCGTGAGCCCCACGGACTGTGTCCACTCTGATTAGCTTGTATCTATTCCGGCACATAGTACATTAGTACATAATAAGTATTAATTAGTACACAATTAATGTACATATGTACAATATATGCTAAATTGTACAATTGTACAATAGGTACATAATGTACATTATGTACAATATGTACATAATTAGTACATAATAATCAATTCACATATACCAACGCAACATCCCCCCCCCCCAAAAAAAAACCCAAAACTTAATTCCCTTGCACCTGTAACCTGTTCTTAGGAGATCCCTCTCAACTAGGAAGCAAGACCCACAACCACTACAAGGAAATGCCCCTGGCATCACACAGTCCCATGTCTACCAACTCTGTTATATTGTACTCTCTCAAGCACTTAGTGCACACAGGAAGCATTCAATAAATACCATTGATTGATCATTCCACACCCTGGAGCAACCAACTGGCTAGAGGGAGGGGGTGCCTGGGACTTCGGAAATGGCTTCTACCCATGGCCCTGCTTCTGACAAGCTGGGGGTCCACTTGCCCATCCTTCAACTCCAATGGCCTGCTGCAGAGACAGGACAGCTCTGAACGATCCCCATGGCCATCTGAAAGTGATACCAAGCTGCCTTGGGCACTGAACTTACTTCTGGAGTCCCTCATTCTAACCAGGCCCTTGCTGCACAGCTATAAATTTATATTTATATCTCTATTATAGATAACTCTATATTATATATACATATATAATATAAATATATAGAGAGATTTAATAAATATCTCTATTTTACTTGTACATACTTACTACTCTACTTTATTAATGATGTGCATATAGCTACAATTCTATTTATTCTAACGGTTTTGACACCTGTCTACATGTTTTGTTGTCTGTCTCCCCCTTCTAGACTGCGAGCCCATTGTTGGGTAGGGACCGTCTCTATATATGCCGACTTGTACTTCCTAACTGCTTAGTACAGTGCTCTGCATACAGTAAGAGCTCAATAAATACGATTGAATGAATGAATGAATTTAAACATCAACAGTTTATTTCTTCATGCTAAGAATTCCCAGCACACTACAGAGTCTCAAATGCACAGCAAGAGAAGTCATAGGTTTCAGCAGTCGTAGACTGCTTTACATAAAAATCCCTTGCTTGCTTCTTAATGGTGCATACACACAAAAATATGCTGATCTTCTGTCCAACATGTTAAATAAGTCTGCCTTATTCCAAAAAGCTCCCTCTAACCCATCTTTTTTGCCATTTTCTATGTAAAGAAAAGGGAGGTGCCACTTTTTCTCCCCACTCACCTCTGATTTCAAAGTGTCTGAGAGCTTCCTTTTTTTAATAGTATTTAAGTATTTACTAGGAGCTCATCTCTAGACTCTGAGCTCGTTTGGGGCAGGGAATGTGTCTATTGTATTGTACTCTCCCGAGTGCTTAGTACAGTGCTTTGCACACAGTAAGCGCTCATTAAATACTACTGAATGAATGAATACTGGGCACTGCCCTAAGCGCTGGGGTATATACAAGCTGATCAGGTTGGACATAGTCCATGTCCCACATGGGGCTCACAGTCTTAAGCCCCATTTTACAGATGAAGTAACTGAGGCACAGAGAAGTGAATTGCCCAAGGTCACAAAGCAGACAAAATGGTGGAGGCAGGATTAGAACCCAGGTCCCTTATGACTCCGAGGCCCGTGCTCTATCCACTAGAACATGATGCTTCTTAAGTCCTGGAATGACTTAGGCACCAAAGGAAAGAAAAGGGAAGCCTGAAATAGGGCCAGGGATCCAAATGTCCAGAGACAACACACAATAAATCTTTGATGGCCCTACTGAGAGCTCACCTCCTCCAGGAGGCCTTCCCAGACTGAGCCCCCTCCTTCTTCTCCCCCTCGTCCCCCTCTCCATCCCCCGTCTTACCTCCTTCCCTTCCCCACAGCACCTGTATATATGTATATATGTTTGTACGTATTTATTACTCTATTTATTTATTTTACTTGTACATATCTATTCTATTTATTTTATTTTGTTAATATGTTTTGTTTTGTTCTCTGTCTCCCCCTTCTAGACTGTGAGCCCACTGTTGGGTAGGGACCGTCTCTATGTGTTGCCAACTTGTACTTCCCAAGGGCTTAGTACAGTGCTCTGCACACAGTAAGCGCTCAATAAATACGATCGATTGATTGATTCATTCATTTCTGTCCTGCATGCCACCGCTGCTGGAGGGCACAAAGCTGAAAAGCAGAATGGCCGGAAAGAGCACGGACCTGAGAGTCCAAGGATCTGGGTTATAATCCTGCCTCCACCACTCGTCTGCTGTGTGACATCTGGCAAGTCACTTAATAATAATGATAATAATAATGGCATTTATTAAGCGCTTACTAGGTGCAAAGCACTGTTCTAAGCGCTGGGGAGGTTACAAGGTGATCAGGTAGTCCCACGGGGGGCTCACTGTCTTAATCCCCATTTTACAGATGAGGGAACTGAGGCACAGAGAAGTTAAGTGACTTGCCCAAAGTCATACAGCTGACAATTGGCGGGGCCGGGATTTGAACCCATGACGTCTGACTCCACAGCCCGGGCTCTTTCCACCGAGCCACGCTGCTTCTCTGGGCCTCAGTTACCTCATCTGCAAAATGGGAATTAAGACTGTAAGGCCTATGTGGGACGGGGTCTGCATCCGACATGATGATATTAATTATCATCATCAATCGTATTTATTGAGCGCTTACTATGTGCAGAGCACTGTACTAAGCACTTGGGAAGTACAAATTGGCAACATATAGAGGCAGTCCCTACCCAACAGTGGGCTCACAGTCTAAAAGGGGGAGACAGAGACCAAACATACTAACAAAATAAAATAGAATAGATATGTACAAATAAATTAAATAGAGTAAAAAAATATGTACAAACATATATACATATATACAGGTGCTGTGGGGAAGGGAGGGAGGTACGATCAGTGATTAGTACCATGCCTGGCACACAATTAGCACTAAGAAGAGTGCCTGACACATAGTAAATGATTAAATGCCATAAAAGAAAAATTATTGCCAAGTTCTCAACAGTCCATCCATCCTAACAGTCTTCCACCATCAGTCCCCTCTGAAGCGAGGACCAAGGAGGAAAAAGGACCAATAATTCCAGCATCCTCTGCGGGAATAAAGGGGAAGATGTTCCTTCCAACCATGTTTGGGGGTCCCACCTCCTTGCCTTGAGCAGAGGAGATCCTTATCCTCCCAGTTGCCCCTGGAGTCCAGGCCTTACCCTGACCTGGGGGGTCTGCAGCCCTATCCCCTGAAATCACATGCGGCTCCTTTTCCATCTCTGCTCCAGAAGGGAGACTAGAACAGGCTATACCTGGTCCACTGTCTTCTTTACCCCTGGCAGCAATTGAAGCTGGATGACAATTTCAATTTTCCCGGAAACAAGATGACTAGAATTTGTTAGCAATGGCCTTTTATTAGAGGCTTAATTTATCCATGGTTCTCCCCCGGAGCCATAATTAGCTATCAATATTTGTACTCCTGACACAAATTATCTCCTTAATTGGTATATCATTAGGTTAGTGGCTGGATGGGCTTACATTCTGGCCTAAAACTTTCAAAGCAGGAAGGAATTAAATCTTCTTTGACCTTTCCTAAACGGTGAAGTGATCTGTGACAGCCCTGCAGAACCCAAGTTTTGAAAGGGTGGAGAAGCTTGGAAATGTCCTGGCTCTCAACATTTCTAAAAGGCAGAAAAGTTGAAAAAAAAAGGGGGTGGGGGGGCACGGACAATTACCCTCTGACATCCTGTGGAGCTAAGCCTCGCCCTACCAGCAGGACCAGAGAAACCATGTTTGTGAATACAAGCCTCCTTGCTCATTTCCCCACAGAACAGACCATCATGCCCAGGGCTTTGCTACACTTAAAATCCAGGTTAAAGATCAAGGCAATATCACACAGAAACACAAAAGCCTTTCCAGTTCAGAAGGTTAAAACAAAAAACATACAATTATTCCCCAACACAGTACTCATTTACTGCTTTTATCTGTGAAAGCTTTCCATTTATGGGTCACTGTTTCAACTCATTTGAATGTAGTTTTTTCCCTTCTCTTCTGACAGCCTCTTCCAAGAGATAGCTGATCTGTCTGCCCCTTTTCCAGTCTCTCTGACCTGGCCTACATCCTGGCTAGGAGAGTCTTTTCCTCTGCAGGAGCTGCCACTTTGTCTGCTGCCACCTCAACTTAAAATCTTTAGTTGTGTATCTTTCTGTCCCTCATCTGTTCTGCTTTCATCCCCACTTCATTACTGTGACGTTTAGCTTGATGGTGTTTGGAAACACTCTTTACAGAATGAAAGACACAGCTTAAAATAATGCAGGATTGCCTAAACAACCTTTCTGGTCATTGTTTCTCCTCTCAAAGTAGTAAATCTAAGATCCTCTTCTGCAATGTCTCCAGTGTCTCGGGGTGACCCACATAAATGCTCATGCACCAAGCTCAAAGCTGCACTAGAGCCTGTGTTTTCAACTCAGAAAACCTGGGAATATTTCTGGCACCTTTCCAGACTCCGGCTGGGGCCGCGGGAGTGTTCAGAACTAGAACAACATGATTATGTCTCCTGCCCATCAAATGCTAATGTATTTAACCTTGAAAAAGGTCATTCAGGAGCCCACATGGGCTCCACTCTTTGCACGAACAGAGCTCCTCCCCAACAGGATGCTTTTAGGGAATCATTTTCATTTTAATCCACTTGAATTGCAGGCAAGTATTTCCCAAGCGGAGATCCACAGGCTCTGGGGTGGGAAGACCCAGTCTGGGGTTTTAGAGCCAGGCACTGCCAACAAAATCCATTTGGTTTGGGTGGGCTCAGGTGCTCCCCGATGCCTCTACCCCCATTTCCAGACCCTGGCTGCAGTGGGGAGAAAGGGGGAGGGAGAGATCTCATAATGCAGTCAAGGACTGTTGCACCTGGCAGTAAGTTTGACCACCCCGATGGTCTCTGTGGGTAGCTGGGAACATAATAATAATAATAACCATTATTATTATTATGTTAGTAGTTAAGCACTTACTGTGTGCCAGGCACCATCCTAAGCACTGGGGTGGATACAAGCGAATCGGGTTGGACATAGTCCCAGTCCCACATGGGGCTCCCAGTCTCAATCCCCATTTTACAGGTGAGGTAACTGAGGCACAGAGAAGAGAAGCGACTTGCCCAAGGTCACAAAGCACACAAATGGCCGAGCCAGGATCAGAACCCACATCCTTCTAACTCTCAGGCCCATGCTCTAACCACTATACCATCCTGCCAGCAGCCCTTAGGAGGACCTGACACTCATCACAAAATCACAGCAGTTAAGGGCTCCCCAGAAGCACGGCTGGGGCCCCCACCCAGTCTGATCGGATCCTAGCTGGGCTCTGACCCTGGGGCCCCGATAGGCTTGAGTGGGACAGGGATCATGCCACGTGAGACTAGGTGAACCATAAAAGGGCTTTCCCCTAGAGGAACTCCTGAATCTCTTTGAAAGGCCAAAAAGTATTTTTAATTCACAGATTGAAAATTAATCCATTTATGGCTGATCACACACATGGTTCACGTCTCCTGCTTCTGTGAGTACTAGAATACAGAGTCAATGTGAGAAGAGGGATGGGGGTCTGGATAGACTTTGGGGTCCCCAACTCCCATGCCATTTTAAAACAGTATCTTTGATTCTGATTTTTTTTCCCGGTTAGGAAGTATTGAATGGATGCCTGGACAAGATATATATATATATATATATATATATATATATATACAAACACACACACATATCAGGCATTTTCATATAATTATCTTATAGGATTTGTATAGCGTTATTTACAGGATTTATTAAGTGCTTACTATTTGCCAGGCAGTATTTTAAGAGCTGGGGTAGATACAAGCTAATCAGGTTGGACACAGTCCATGTCCCAAATGGGACTCACAGTCTCAATCCCTATTTTACAGATAAGGTAACTGAGGAGCAGAGAAATGAAGTGGCTTGCCTGAGGTCACACAGCAGACAAGTGACAGAGCCGGGATTGGATTCCAAGTCCTTCTGACTCCCAGGCCTGCGGTCTTGTCACTAGGCCACGCTGCTTCTCGTTTGTCTTCCTAGAGACTAACCTGCTGGCCACTGGCACAAGGCTGGACATTTCCCGCCCAGAAGGGGACACTCCACATTCAGAACTCCTTGCTTTTTCCCAGCTACAAATAGTCCTTGTTCCTGCCCATTCCCGCTCCTCCTGACTTCCTTCAGCCTCATCAGTTCAGGCTCCCTGCTCCCAGGGTTACGACTCGATGCTCTAAATAGCTCCCAAAAAATCCCTCTGCTTTTACTCATGAGACAAGTTCCTTCTCTGTCCCTAGCTTCTTCATGTGATGACTAGCACAAGGACAACATCTGCCAGGATCTGGGGCTGTGGGGACGGCAAAGCTGGGACTCCTGGGCAGCAGGTCAAAATTCTCTGGGAAAAAACTCCTTCTCCTCAGCATGCAATGAGGGGATGCGTTTGCTGTGTGACCTTGGGCAAGTCACTTCACTCTCCTGTGCTTCAGTTCCCTCATCTGTAAAATGGGGATTGAGACAGTGAGCCCTATGTGGGACAGGGACTTTGTCCAGCCCAATTTGATTGTATCCACCCCTGAGCTTAGTACAGTGCCTGGCACACAGGAAGCGCTTAATAAATACCATAATTATTACCATCATCAATGTGATCTGTGGAGGGGGCATAAAGGAGAAGGGAGGTGAGTGAGGATTGCGCAGGGGCTGGGAACTGTCTGGTAAGTTAGAATAAAGGGATGGAGCAGGAAATAGAGAATTTCCCTAGCATTCGGCTTTGCAGCCACAAGCACTACACTGAGGGAGCTTACATTAAATAAGATTGATCACAATGTTATCGAGTTCTGCCTTTGTGCAGAGCACTGTAGTAAGCCCTTGGTAGAGTACAGAGTTGGACGCATCCCCTGCCCACGAGTTCACAGTAATAAATTTCATATAATTTATAGATATATACACATGTGCTGTGTGGCTGAGGGAAGGGGAAAATACCAAATGCCCCAAAGGTCACAGATCCAAGTGCATAGATGACACGAAAGGGAGAGGGAGCTGAGGAAAAGAAGGGTTAATCAGGGAAGGCCTCTTGGAGGAGATTTCTCAGATATTCCCATCCACTTCCTCCAGGTTTGGAGCTTTGGTCAATAAGCAGGCAGTTGCAAAGGTGAAAAGATGATTCATAAGAGTTTCACCCCAACCCACTCATCCTGCTGTTAAAGATCTGTCTATGGGGAATACACTCTGTGGCTTCCTGGAAGGGATCTCTTCATTAATCAATCAATCAGTCATATTTATTGAGCACTTACTGTGTGCAGAACATTGTGCTAAGTGCATGGGAGAATACAATATAACAATATTACAGCTGGTGGACAAGGATGGCTTAGTGGAAAGAGCCTGGGCTTGGGAGTCTCAGGTCATGAGTTCTAATCCCACTTCTGCCACTTGTCAGCTGTGTGATTTTGGGCAAATCACAACTTCTTTGGGCCTCAGTTCCCTCTTCTGTAAAATGGGGATGAAATCTGTGAGCCCTACGTGGGGCACCCTGATTACCTTGCATCTACCTCGGCACTTAGAACAGTGTTTTGCACATAGTAAGCACTTAAATGCCATCATTATTATCCTTCAATCTAGCAGTTGTCGACCTAAGGAAATTGAGCCCCTGTGGATACTGCCATATTGTACTTTCACAAGCACTTCGTACAGTGCTCTGCCCAAGTGCTCAATAAATACCATGATTGATTGATACAGGGGGTGGCTGGCACACTAAAAATATTGGGATTTTTCACACAAGAAAGACCAAGACTGGAAGCAGCACAGTCATTCGTTCATTAATTCACATTTATTGAGTGCTTACTGTGTGCAAAGCACCGTACTAAGTGCTTGGGAGAGTACCATGAAAAATGGAAAAGGGGCAAACACATAATTCTTTTTCACCACATCCTGTCCTACCAAGATAGAGTCACACAATGAAGAATCTTCACACAGCAAGTGGAAAACATATGTAAATCTTTTCCTTGGGAGGTTGCAGTCCTAACTCTGCAGAGGTGGGGGTGTGGGGGGTGTGCTAAAGAGGGTAACTACCTTCCTGTTCCCCTGGCAGCCTTTTCCAACTCTTGGAATAATGCCCAAGATTGGATTGAGAAGCAATGTTGCCTAGTGGAAAGAGCATTGGTCTGGAGTCTAATTTCAGCTCCACCACTTGTCTACTGTGTGACCTTGGGAAAGTCACAACATTTCTGGGCCTAAGTTGTCTCACTTGTAAAATGGGGATTAAGACTGAGCTCCACTTGGGATAAGGACTGTGTCCAACCCGATAAGCTTGTATCCACCCCAGCATTTAGTACAGTGTCTAGCATACAGCACTTTATTATCATTAATAAAGTGTCCATCTCCCCTTCTAAACTGTAAGTTGGTTGTGGGCAGGGAACAGGTCTACCAACTCTGTAGCATTGTACTCTCCCAAGCACTTAGTACAGTGGTCACCACACAATAAGTGCTCAAATACCATTAAGACAGAGTCTAGATGGGATGGATCACGGGTCTGACCTATAAAGGGACTGCTCATGGGCTAATGACAAGATGATAAAGGCAACCCCTGCCAGTCTGGAATGCCAGCTGGAGACAGCAACAGCAAATTATCCTGACAGCGTGGCTCTCCAACCAGAGCCCAAGGGAGGATGCCCCAGAGATGTTCAGCAATCTGTGCCCTCAAGATCCACTACTCTGACCCTCTTAAAAAGTAGGTTCGGAGGTGCTCTGAAGACGGGGGGACTTTCCCTGGCTCCCTGGGTGAGGGAAAGCAGCCAGAGGTGCACGGTCTGGAAAGCAGAAAGAGTCCTTCCCTTCCTCCATGGTCAGGCACCGAGCCAGCCAGCCTGCCTGACACGGTGGCACACTCACGTGGGTTGGGAATTATTTTGTGTCTGTTGATGAAAATCTTTGTGGAGGCTAGGCATTGCAGCTGAGAGGTCCTATGACTGATGTTGGGGTACTCACACTAAATATGGAGAATACTGGAAGAGGGGGAGAATGGGGGGCAGCAGTCGGTTCCTGGGAGTGACACAAAGGTGGGAACCAAGTGCCACGCAATAGTACTTAGACCAGAGAAGGATGATGAGATCAGGAATAAGGGTGAGGGAGAAAATAGAGGATCCAGGGTGGGTGGAGGGTGTTGCGTGGCCAGGAGAAGAGAGAGGGTTTAGGTGGGAGGGGAAGGAGAAGAGAGAAAGGACAATAAGGCTACAACCAAGAAGTGATAAACCCATCATCATCAGGAAAGCTATTGAGATTGGCAATACTGAAGGGGTAGGGAAATATTTCCCAGGCAATCAGCCCAAGAAGGCCATATTAGCAGATGACCATGTCCCTTTTGCAAGAACCACACAGACTCCCAACCAGGGGACACGCCAAAATATGCACAGCCATCTCAGAAATGCCCCAGACCACCCAAATTGATGTCAGAGGCGAGGATGCCCACCTCTAGGGCGGAACCAGGGAGGGAGCAAGGAGCATTGGAGGGCATAAAAGCATCCAGAGAACAATGGTCTTTTCTCTGAGGTGCGGAATCCACTGGTCCCTGGACCAGTGAAAAGGTGAGCCAGTAAACTGCACTGCTGTGAATGTCTTGTTGTGCCCTTTCTTGGATCGGTAATTATACCGGGGTGATGGGCGGGTCCTTTCCCTTTTGGAGGGTTCTCTTATAGGCACTTGCTGATGAGAGGAGGTTGATGGCAACAAATCCATTAACCAGCTAGCCTGGTTGGGCTTCTCAGGTGGGAAATCCAAAAGCGAATGTGGCCTGGTCAAATTCAGCATCAAGTGCAGAGTAGCACAGGAGGATACAGACAGGAAAAAGAACCCCAGTGGGATTAATGGTGTGCTAGCAATGGGGTGGCCCACACTGCTGAGGGGAACCTCCATGGCACCAGTGAAGCTCCTACACAAATCCCAAATGCAAGGACAAGCCAAAAATAAATAAATCAGGGGAGGAGAAATTTGCCATTCACTAGGAAAAAGGTACATTCTATAATGAACGAATATTGTAGTAAGAGGTCTAATTGCAAAACTTCCTTGCAAAAACCTTCCTAGAGAATGGGGATTAGTTTTAAAAAATACATTTACTGCAAAGCTTAACAAATTCATAATATACTGAGTTCCCACTATTTCTCTTAAATAAACTTTACAGGATAACAAGAGATTTCTCATGTCTACTGCTGCCTGCCCAGTCCTGCATTTTTCCATCCACATCCCATTTATACCTGGAGACCTCTAGGTAACACAAGAGAACAGATTCAGTCATTCTTTTTAGATAGTCCATAAAGAGATTCAGGGCTGCCTTTCAAAATATCCCCAGGTGGGAACCACGAAGCACTGGGAACAGCTTCATCCCCAAATTGGTGAAACGACCTACATACAGAACATTAAGAATATGTAATCGGGAACAAATGGTATAATGTTGCAGGCTGATCTCAGAGCTACAAGAGCAGCAGCAGAAGGGAGAAGGGAGAGATGTAGTATGGTCTAGTGGAAAGAGCACAGGCCTAGGAGCCAGAGGATCTGGGTTCTAATCCTGGCTCTCCTGTGTCCATGTCCCACATGGGGCTCACAGCCTTAATCCCCATTATTATTATCAGTAGTAATAATAATAATAATAATAATGGTATTTGTTAAGCACTTACTCTGTGCCAGGCATAGTACTAAGTGCTGGGGTGGATACAAGCAAATCGAGTTGGACACAATCCCTTTCCCATGTGGGGCTCGCAGTCTCAATCCCCATTTTACAGAGGAGGTAACTGAGGCACAGAGAAGTGAAGTGGCTTGCCCAAGGTCACACAGCAGACAAGTGGCAGAGCTGGGATTGGAACCAAGGTCCTCCCAACTCCCAGGGCCATGCTCTATCCAGTAGGTCACACTGCTTCTCTGGTTCAATCCTACTCACTCCTATTTAGACTGTTAGCCCTATGTGGGACAGGAACTGTGTCCAACCTGATTGTCTTGTAACTGCCCCAGTGCTTGATAGATAGCACTTGACAAATCATACAAGTATTACTGTTATTATCATTATTATTTTGAGGGAGGATGAATCTCCTGCCATAGGGACCAGCCTTACCTACATTTTACAGATCACCCTTCCAAAAGCATTTTCAGTCTTCAGCTAAATTATTTTTATGGTGCAGTGGGGGTGGGCTGCAATTTTACTATTCTATTTTGTTAATGATGTGCATATAGCTATAATTCTATTTGTTCTGAAAATTTTGACACGTGTCTATATGTTTTGTTTTGTTGTCTGTGTCCCCCTTCTAGACCATGAGCCTGTTGTTGGGTAGGGACCGTCTCTATATGTTGCCGACTTGTACTTCCCAAGCGCTTAGTATAGTGCTCTGCACACAGTAAGTGCTCAATAAATATGATTGAATAAATGAATGAATGCAATTACTTCTGAAATAGACATGACTTAACCATTCCAAAAACAAGTTCCCTGGAGCCAGAGTCTCTGGGTTGGTTTTCCTGATGCAAGCAGTGAAGAGACATCTGGCCAAAATATTGGCATCAACAAGTGCCAGGGTGAGACATGGCAGATTTTTCAATTATCATATTGCACTGGGAGTTAGTTAACAGACCTGTGGGAGAGAAGCTGTTTCAAGGCAGTGAAAACATGGCCTGCAGAAAGCATCTCAATGCATCTTTTCACTGGGAATGGTCACCGTGTAGCTCTGGTAGCAAGAAGTAGTCATCCCATGTCTACTCGGACTCAGGGAGGAAGGTACCAGCCTCCTTGCTGATCTCTCTGCCTCCTGTCTCTCCCCACTCAAGTCCATACTTCACTCTGCTGCCCAGATCATTTTTCTACAAAAATGTTCAGTCCATGTTTCCTCTAGCCTCAAGAGAGGGGTGGTGGTTGCCCCACCACCCCTGCAATAAACAGAATTGTCTCACCATCAATTTTAAAGCATTCAATCTCCTTGCTCCCTCATACCTCACCTCTCCCCTATTACAGCCCAGCCCACATATTTTGCTCCTCTAACGTTGACCTTCTCACTGCACCTCGATTTCATCTATCTCACCACCGGGCCCTTGTCAACATCCTGCCTGGAATGCCCTCCCTCCTCAAATCTGACAATTATTCTCCCCCACCTTCAAAGCCTTGTTAAAAGGCACATCTCCTCTGAGAGGCCTTCCTTGATTATGTCCTCCTTTCCTCTTCTCCCACTCCCTTCTGTGTCACCTTGACTTGCTCCCTTTATTCATCACCCCCCTTGAAGCCCCACAGCACTTATGTAAACATCTGTAATTTATTTAATTAGATTAATGTCTGTATCCCCCCCTCATCTACACTGTAAGCTCATTGTTGGCAGGGAATGTGTCTTTTCTGTTATACTCTCCCAAGCTCTTACTACAGTGCTCTGCCCATAGTAAGCACTCAATAAATACTACTGAATGAATGAAATAAATGACCGAACCCACTGAGCATATCGCTATGGTATATCTATTCTCCGTGGCTCTGAATGGATTAGCATGTGACATAAAACAATGATAATAAAAAAGGTATTTGATAAGCACTTACTATGTTTCCAGCACTGTACTAAAGTAATTAGGTCCCACATGGGGCTCAGTCTAATCCTCTGGAAACTAAATAAGAAAAGATGATTTTTCATTCTTTCACAAAATCCACCATGGTGATGGTAAAAATTGACAGTAAAAGATGAGTCTAAGCATCATCTGTCACACAGCACATATACACATGCACACGGCAACCAATTTTGCTTTTCCTCCACCTCCTCCTCACCTTTAGCTCTTTATCCCCACATTCTTTGACTAATATAAATACCTTTTGTCCAAGACCCAAAGGAAGAAAAGGCAGCTCTTCAAATACCCTGGGGTTTCCTCCCACAATATCTCTCCAGAAGAAATACTGCTCAGCAGACGAGACTGCCTTCCACCCTGAAGCAAGCAACATCTGGCCCGACTGGCCCTTCCGTAGACCTATTCATCCCAACTGGCAAAGTTCCCTTTTATGGTCAAAATGGGATTCGGAATGAAGGGGGCACGGGGTGTGCTGTGCTCTGCTGAGTTTTCGCTTAGCCTGATAAACATTTATGCAATATTCCCCAAGGAGGCATGAAGTCAAAACTTAAGTTACAGATAGCCCCTGGGTGCCAGAAAGTGCCAAGTGCCCTGCTGGTGCTTAAAATAGCTTAGCCATCTTTTCCCCCACGCGTGCTGAGTTCAGAGCGAACCGAGGGCTGTCTAATTGGAGGACACCTTGAAGGCACTGCTAGCAGATCGCCTCCCAAAATAAATTCTAACTCTCCTAACGGCTTTCCCTACTCGGGAATCAGGACTGAAAGACTCTTATTTGCAAAGGAAGGTGGAGGGAAAGGACTCAAAAATGGGTCCAGCAATGGATTCTATTCTGAAAGCTTCCCCGATGGATGGAGGCAGAAAGAGATGTCTCCGCTCAGGAAGTCCGTAATGCCAGCTGGTGAAACGAGCACTGGCCTGGGAGAGGACCGACCCAAGTTTTAATCCCAGCTCCATCATTAGTCTGCTGTGTGATGTTAGGCAAGTCACTTCATTTCCTGGTATCACTAGTTTGGAAAATGACGACTTGGGAAACTTACTTTTTCATCCTTAACCTTTCCAGAAGCAAAGAGCACTTCTCAACTAGCGTGACTCGACGTGGGTATAAAGGAAGCAAAATGTGACGAAAGGGGAGATAGAGAGGCTTTCAATGAGGGGGCGTAATCCATATGGACCTGAAAAGCAATCGGCTTGTGGGGAGCAACCTATTTCTTTCTCCCTGAAGATTGGAACTGCCTGATTAGAAAAGGCAGCCAGAGAGGAGAGCAAAGGATAAGTGATTCTCCGAAGTATTAAACAACAAACCTTGGAGAGAAATTTAAAAAAAAGGCTTAACCAACTCATTGTAGCAAAGCATCATTCACCCGCTTAGTTAACGGTATTTAGGCACTTACTATGTTCCAGGTAGCTGCCTGGTCTAATGGAAAGACTACTTAAGCCTGGGAGTCAGAAAGTCCAGGTTCTAGTTCCAGCTCTGCTGTGAGACCTTGAGCAAGTCATCTGACTTTTCCTGGCCTCAGTTTCCACTTACATTGAGCCCTGTGTGAAACAGGGACTGTTTTTGCAATACTTCATGATGCGAGACACTTGAATTCTGTATGGATTTTAAGCGAATTCATTTTCACCTAACCACTTCCATTTCCTCCTTCGAAGCCCTTTTAAAACGCCACCTTTCCCAGGAGGCATTCCTTGATTAAGTTTCCCATCAATCTGGGTCATGCCATCCCCTCAGCCACCAAACTCTAGTTCACTTTCCCATTTTCATTCATTTATCCATTTGTGGTGGTTATTTGCACCTCTTCTGACACTGTGCTAACCACTGTGTTTTCACTGGTTTATATCTGCCCAGATCCCCCTTAGATTGCAAACTTCTCGAGGGTAGAGACCATATCTACTTCTTTTGCACATTTCCCCAACACCGAGGACCCTACTCTGCAGACAGTAGCCCCTCAATCTGGGTAAGGATGATGAAGTTACTCATCTACTTTCAAGAGATGAGAATATGGGCAGTAAAGCTAAAATCATCTGGTTTTCACTAGGCTTCCATGAACCTTCACTTTTCTAAACATATCCATTTTTGGCAGACAATCTCTCTCCCCTCTTTCAAAATCTCATTGAAGGCACACCTCCTCCAAGAGGCCTTCCCTGACTAAGCCATCCTTCTTTCTTCTCCCTCCCCCTTCTGCATCACCCTGACTTGCTCCTTTTATTCATTCCCCCCTCCCAGCCCCACAGCACTTATGTACATACCTGTAATTTATTTATATTAATGTTGGTCTCCCCCTCTATACTGTAAAGTTCATGGCAGGCAGGGAACGTTCAATCAGTCATAATGATTGAGCACTTACTGTGTGCAAAGCACCATACCAAGCACTTGGGAGAATACAATATAACAATGGACACATTCCTGCCCACAACGAGCTCACAGTTTAAAGGGGGAGAAAGACATTAACCTAAGTAAATAGACAAATAAATTACAGATCTATACATATGTGCTGTGGGGATGGGAGGGAGGATTAATGAAGGAGCAAGTAAGAGCGGCACAGAATAATAATAATAATAATTGGCATTTGTTAAGCGCTTACTATGTGCAAAGCACTGTTCTAAGCACTGGGGAGGATACACGGTGATCAGGTTGTCCCACGTGGGGCTCACAGTCTTAATCCCCATTTTACAGATGAGGTAACTGAGGCCCAGAGAAGTTAAGTGACTTGCCCAAGATCACACAGCAGACAAGTGGTGCAGCCGGGATTCGAACCCATGACCTCTGACTCCAAAGCCTGTGCTCCTTCCACTGAGCCACGCTGCTTCTCTAAGGAAGCAGAAGGGAGTGGGAGGTGAGGAGGGCCTAGTCAGGGAAGGCTTCTTGGAGGAGATGTACCTTCAATAAGGCTTTGAAGTGGGGGAGAGCAATTATCTGTCTGATATGAGGAGGAAGTGCATTCCAGGCCAGAGGTAGGACGTGGGCGAGAGGTCGGTGGCAAATGCGTCAATTTATTGTTATACTGTACTCTCCAAAGTGCTTAGTACAGTGCTCTGCACAGAGTAAGTATTCAATAAATAGGATTGGCTGACTGACTAAACAGAAATACAAGTCATGATTCTAAAATACTGCTCCTGCCCTCTCCACCGGTTGCTAGGAGCTGGTGGACTTTGACTCTGGGTGGCCTGGCTGGTTGACATTCTAGACCTCACCTATCCCGCACTGACCCCTGCGTGTGTGGGGGAGGACCCACTTTGGCCTGCCCCAGCTGGGCATCATTGCCTTTTCACACTGCCCAAGTGGATGTCTTCCCACCTGGGGGGCTCCACTCTAAACTTGTCTCTAGACTGTAAGCGCTTTATGGGCAGGAGAAAATGATTGCTAGTTCTGTTGTACTGCACACTCCCAAGCACTAAGTATAGTGCTCTGCACATAGTAAGCATTCAATAAATACCATTGACTGATTGACTCTACTCCCTCAACTCTATTAATCATGGCACTGATTCAAGCGCTTAGTACAGTGCTCTGCACACAGTAAGCGCTCAATAAATACGATTGATGATGATTCTACTCCCTCAACTCTATTAATCACGGCACTGAGCCCAGGGATGGGCTTAAGAATGAAAATCAACGGTATTTAGTATATGCAGAGCACTTACTGGGCATTTGGGAAAGTACCAGACAATAGAGTTGGTAGACACAATCTCTGCCTTTAAGGAGTTAACAGTCTAGAGGAGCTAAATCCACATGTACACACCAAATCACACTTAACTGTTACCTCCAACTTCCTAGCCCAGAATGCCACTGAGCTGCAGGGCAACAAGACTGGAGACAGAGTTTTTCTACTCCTCTCCCCAACACCAGCCGTGGGGTAGAGATGCCAAGCAGGAATAAAACCTGAAAAAGGAGTAGCAGCAGCTAGGACCCCGAGCTCCCCCAAACTGATGAATCACTATATTGCTTCATCACCTGGCCACAGGATTTACAGGAAAGAAGATAAACTGGGGAGTGGGAAGACTTAAGATTCATTCAGTCGTATTTATTGAGCGGTTACTGGGTGCAGGGCACTGTACTAAGCACTGTACTAAGATTCAGCCCGTTTCAAAATTTCTTGAACTATCTGAGGCTGTGATGTCCCTCAACCATTACAGTCCCTCAGCAAGCCCCAAGAACAGGTTTAAATTTTTTAAGTACTCCAAGTCTCCAACTCTAACTTTGCCTTGGTTAATGGACAATGTTTGCAAACGGATGCACCAGGGACACTTCAATATGTCCACCAGAGACTTCTTTCTCTCTCCTTTCTCCCCCTCCTTCAGCTGTAAATTCCAACCTGGAGCATAGGTCAGGGTCCGCTATAAGCCAGGGGATCAAGGGAGTCTTCTGGCCTCAGGCTGAACTTTCCAGTTTGTCCCCTGGGAACGTATTCCACTGACCCCCAGAAGGCTGCTGGTGTAAGGCTGGGTACTGCACACAAACTGGTTTGGAACCGCCACCAGGGACTGGGGGCCATGGGGACGGAGCAAGACAACGACCAGACAGCCCAAGGCCAATGGCAGGGAATGCTCCACTTCTTGACCTACCTTCCCCCCTTCACAGAGAGACAGGGAAAGAGAATCGGGGGCCGAACATCAGTGGAGCAGAGCCTCAGAAACTCACTAAAGGAGCCAAGACAACTGGACAGGAATCCCAGGCCCCCGTGGTCACCTGATGTTGGGGGGGGGTGTCTCTGTCCTGTCTCCAATCCCTAAGCCCCCACCAGGGCAGCAAGAGCAACATGGAATTGATCTTCAGAAGAAATCACTCTTCCCCCCTTCAAAGCCCTACTGAAGGTGTGCCTCCCCCAGGAGGCCTTCCCAGATTAAGTCCCCTTTTCCTCAGCTCCCCCTCCCTTCCATGTCACCTCGACTTACTCCCTTTGCTCTTCCCCCTCTTACCGCCCCACAGCACTTATGTATATATCTATAATTCTATTCATACTGATGCCCGTTTACTTGTTCTGATGTCTGTTCCCCCCGACTGTAAGCCCACTGTGGGCAGGGATTGCCTCTAATGCTGTACTGTACTTTCCAAGTGCTTAGTACGGTGCTCTGCACACAGTCAGCGCCCGATAAATATGATTGAATGAATGAAAGAAAGATGACAGGGCAGGTTGGGGAGACGGGATGCCACCAATAGCTGCATCCCAAGTGAAGCTACTGGTCCCTCTCCCGCCTCTCCTCGGACTGGCCAAGGCAGTCCGAGGGTCCTCGGCTTCTCGACAGGGGTCAGGTCCGGCCAGCTGGGTTTGAAGGTGCCGACGGACAAAAAGAGGGGTGACGAGGGAGGGATCTGGACAGATGGACAGCTGGAGACCATGGGGCTCCCTTACCTGGGGTGGGCCCTTCGGGCGCTGCCGTCGTCGAAGACAAAGGTGTGATTGGTATAGCCGCTGGGGTCCCGGCCGGTCCCAGGCTGTCCATGCTGCCGGGGGGCTGTGGGCTTGTAGATGCCCTGGAGGCTCCGTTCCTCGTCCGAAAATGGCATGGGCTCCGGGTAGATGGCCGGGGGGCTCCTCTGGGGCGAGGGGCGAGGCCTGCGGGTGCCGGGGTCCAGCCCAGCATGGGGCTCCTGCTGGGATGTGGAGGGAAGCCAAGGGAAAGGGTCACTCACGTGGCAACTGGGAGGAGGGGGCTGTGTGGAGGGGCTGCTCTCAGGCTGGCATCTGGTGGGAGGGGAAGGAAAAGGGAGAAAAAAGGAGAAGGGGCCACAGTGGGGGGGAATCTCCCCCAGGACCGGACCCTCGGCTCAAATAGGAGGGAGTGGGGCCATCCGGGAGCCGGAGGAGCGGAGGCTGGGAAAGGGGCAAAGAGCAGAGAAGGATGGGGAGGGTTTGAGGGTGTGGGCTGCAGCGGGGGGCAAAGTCAGATCTGTGTCCAGTCTCTTCCCCTCCAAGTCCAGGCTGCAGCTCTGCTTCCCCTGGAGAGCTCCGAGGCGCCTCTATTCCTGGACAAGATGAAAAGAAGGGTGGGGGGAGGAGGAGGAGAGAGAGAAACCCCGTTTATTTGCTTTGCGACGGAACAGTTTTCTTTTCCTTTTTTTTTTTTTTTTTTTTTTGTCCTTTTGGGTCCAGACTGGTGATTTTCTCCCCGTTGTGAGAGTGGGGGGGCCCGGGGGCCATTTAGCTTCTTGCCTAGGCCCGCCCTCTGCTGGCCCTCGTTTAAAATCTCAAAGCCCCTTCCCCGACCACTTTCTTTCCTTCAGTCAATCGGATTTATTGAGCGCTCACTGTGTGCAGAGCACTGGACTAAGCAGAAGCTACAGAGCCATATTTATTGAGCGCTTACTGTGTGCAGAGCACTGGACTAAGCGGAAGCTACAGAGCCACATTTATGGAGCGCTTACTGTGTGCGGAGCACTGGACTACGCAGAAGCTACACAGCCACATTTATTGAGCGCTTACTGTGTGCAGAGCACTCGACTAAGCAGAAGCTACAGAGCCACATTTATTGAGCGCTTACTGTGTGCAGAGCACTGGACTAAGCGGAAGCTACAGAGCCACATTTACTGAGCGCTTACTGTGTGCGGAGCACTGGACTACGCGGAAGCTACAGAGCCACATTTATTGAGTGCTTACTGTGTGCAGAGCACTGGACTAAGCGGAAGCTACAGAGCCACATTTATTGAGCGCTTACTGTGTGCGGAGCACTGGACTAAGCGGAAGCTACAGAGCCACATTTACTGAGCGCTTACTGTGTGCGGAGCACTGGACTACGCGGAAGCTACAGAGCCACATTTATTGAGCGCTTACTGTGTGCGGAGCACTGGACTACGCAGAAGCTACAGAGCCACATTTATTGAGCGCTTACTGTGTGCAGAGCACTGGACTAAGCGGAAGCTACAGAGCCACACTTACTGAGCGCTTACTGTGTGCAGAGCACTGGACTAAGCGGAAGCTACAGAGCCATATTTATTGAGCGCTTACTGTGTGCGGAGCACTGGACTAAGCGGAAGCTACAGAGCCACATTTACTGAGCGCTTACTGTGTGCGGAGCACTGGACTAAGCGGAAGCTACAGAGCCACATTTACTGAGCGCTTACTGTGTGCGGAGCACTGGACTACGCAGAAGCTACAGAGCCACATTGAGCGCTTACTGTGTGCGGAGCACTCGACTAAGCAGAAGCTACAGAGCCACATTTATTGAGCGCTTACTGTGTGCAGAGCACTGGACTAAGCGGAAGCTACAGAGCCACATTTACTGAGCGCTTACTGTGTGCGGAGCACTGGACTACGCGGAAGCTACAGAGCCACATTTACTGAGCGCTTACTGTGTGCAGAGCACTGGACGAAGCGGAAGCTACAGACCCACATTTACTGAGCACTTACTGCGTGCGGAGCACTGGACTAAGCGGAAGCTACAGAGCCACATTTATTGAGCGTTTACTGTGTGCGGAGCACTGGACTAAGCGGAAGCTACAGAGCCACATTTACTGAGCGCTTACTGTGTGCGGAGCACTGGACTAAGCGGAAGCTACAGAGCCACATTTATTGAGCGCTTACTGTGTGCGGAGCACTGGACTAAGAGGAAGCTACAGAGCCACATTTACTGAGCGCTTACTGTGTGCAGAGCACTGGACTAAGCAGAAGCTACAGAGCCACAACTATTGAGCGCTTACTGTGTGCAGAGCACTGGACTACGCAGAAGCCATAGAGCCACATTTATTGAGCGCTTACTGTGTGCAGAGCACCAGACTAAGCGGAAGCTACGGAGCCACATTTATTGAGCGCTTACTGTGTGCGGAGCACTGGACTAAGCGGAAGCTACAGAGCCACATTTACTGAGCGCTTACTGTGTGCAGAGCACTGGACGAAGCGGAAGCTACAGAGCCACATTTACTGAGCACTTACTGCGTGCGGAGCACTGGACTAAGCGGAAGCTACAGAGCCACATTTATTGAGCGCTTACTGTGTGCAGAGCACTGGACTACGCAGAAGCCACAGAGCCACATTTATTGAGCGCTTACTGTGTGCAGAGCACCAGACTAAGTGGAAGCTACGGAGCCACATTTATTGAGCGCTTACTGTGTGCAGAGCACTGGACTAAGCGGAAGCTACAGAGCCACATTTACTGAGCGCTTACTGTGTGCAGAGCACTGGACTAAGCGGAAGCTACAAGAGCCAGGGGGCATTCTCACAGGTCTATTTCACAGTCTAAGGGAAGCCCTTGATGCCCACCGGCTGTCTTTTCGAGTTTTCATGTTTTTCATTTTAATGACTGACCTTTCCTCTTTTTTCCCTGTAAAAGCTGCATTGGCTCCTTGAGGCTCCCCCAGGCCTTACCTCCTTCCCCTCCCCACAGCACCTGTATATATGTATATATGTTTGTACGTATTTATTACTCTGTTTATTTTATTTGTACATATTTACTCTATTTTATTTTGTTAATATGTTTTGTTCTCTGTCTTCCCCTTCTAGACTGTTGGGTAGGGACCGCCTCTATAAGTTGCCAACTTGTACTCCCCAAGCGCTTAGTACAGTGCTCTGCACACAGTAAGTGCTCAATAAATACGATTGAATAAATGATAGATTCTGCCTCTTCTTCACAGGAAATGCGACTAATAATGGTATTCTAAACTGTGAGCCCGCTGTTGGGTAGGGACCGTCTCTATATGTTGCCAACTTGTATTTCCTAAGCGTTTAGTCCAGTGCTCTGCACACAGTAAGCGCTCAATACGATTGAATGAATGATAGATTCTGCCTCTTCTTCACAGGAAATGCGACTAATAATGGTATCCTAGACTGTGAGCCCGCTGTTGGGTAGGGACCGTCTCTATATGTTGCCAACTTGTACTCCCCAAACGCTTAGTACAGTGCTCTGCACACAGTAAGCGCTCAATAAATACGATTGAATGAATGAATGGTATTTAAGTGCTCACTATGTGCTAGGGACTGCACTAAGCGCCGGAGTGGATACAAGTAAATTTAGTTGGACACCGTGTCTGCCCCATGTGGGGCTCACATTCTCAATATCCGTTTTCCAGATGAGGTAACTGAGGCACGCGGAAGTGAAGTGACTTGCCCAAGGTCACACAACAGACAAGTGGCAGAGCCTGTAATAGAGCCCATGACTTTCTGAATCCTAGGCCCGTGCTCTAACCACTATGCTATGCTGCTTCTCCACTCCACAGAGTCTACCAACTCTGTTATATTGTACTCTCCCACGCACCTAGTACACTGCTCTGCACACAGTAAGAACTCAAATAACACTGATCGATTGTGCCTGCCCCTGCAACACCCAGAATGGGGCCATGCTTGTTATGGGCAGGGGACTGTGTCTGTTTATTGTTGTATTGTATGCTCCCCAGCGCTTAGTACAGTGCTCTGCCCACAGTAAGCGCTTAATAAATAGGACTGATGGTCTGACTAAAGCTCTTGAAGACTGATGCTCACCCTGGGGTAGGCCCACAGATGTGTGGTGGAGCACTGTACCAGGATCCCAATGAACTTTCTACCAACCCTCACACTCAGAGGATATTTTATTAGCAGCTCCAGCCCAGATATTCCATCAGAAACAACAGCACACTTGAGTGTTCCCCTGAAATCTAATAATAATAATAATAATGGCATTTGTTAAGCACTTACAATGTGCAAAGCACCGTTCCAAGTGCTGGGGGGATACAAGGTGATCAGGTTGTCCCACGTAGGGCTCACAGTCTTCATCCCCGTTTTACAGATGAGGGAACTGAGGCCCAGAGAAGTGAAGTGACTTGCCCAAAGTCACACAGCTGACAAATGGAAGAACCGGAATTAGAACCCATGACCTCTGACTCCCAAGCCTGGGTTCTTTCCACACTGAGCCACACTGCTTCTCTTAAGTGCACCCCCCTACTCCCATCTTGCAAAGATGCCTTCAGAGCCAGTTAGTCCCCAACTCATTATCTGGTTTAACAATCTGAGAATCACCTCTCTTTTTTTACCTAGGACTCTTCTGAAGTATATGTATATGTTTGTACATATTTATTACTATTTTACTTGTACATATCTATCCTATTTATTTTATTTTGTTAGTATGTTTGGTTTTGTTCTCTGTCTCCCCCTTTTAGACTGTGAGCCCACCGTTGGGTAGGGACCGTCTCTATATGTTCCCAATTTGTCCTTCCCAAGCGCTTAGTACAGTGCTCTGCACATAGTAAGCGCTCAATAAATATGATTGATGATGATGATGATGAAAATAAAGAGGACCTTTTGCTGGCAAGCTTCAGGACCTCAGATATATTCACTCACTCCCTCATATCTATTGAGCACTGTGTGCAGAGCACTGTACTAAGCACCTGGGAAGTTGACTTGAACCCCCTTCTTCCTATCCTACAGATAACAGGCGTAGGGTTGTCCTTGGGTTCAAAGATAAGGCTACCAACAGTAAGACCACGTCGGAGAGTGTTTTTGAAAGAGAATCTCTTTTACATTTTGTCCATGAAAATATAGCGGTGCACCTTTTCTGGTCTCCAGGTAGTCAAGTGAGCACTGTTTAGGCACCAATGGTTAAGAGGGGAAATAGAGGTCTTACTGTCATCAGGACATCAGAGAAGCAGCATGGTGTAATGGACAGGGCACAGGCCTGGGCATCAGAAGGTCATGGCTTCTAATTCCGGCTCTGCCACTTGTCTACTTTGTGACCCTGGGCAAATCATTTCATTTATTTATTTATTTTACTTGTACATTTCTATCCTATTTATTTTATTGGTATGTTTGGTTTTGTTCTCTGTCTCCCCCTTTTAGACTGTGAGCCCACTGTTGGGTAGGGACTGTCTCTATGTGTTGCCAACTTGTACTTCCCAAGTGCTTAGTACAGTGCTCTGCACATAGTAAGCGCTCAATAAATACAATTGATTGATTGATTTCACTTCTCTGGGCCTCATTTCCCTCATCTGTAACTGAGATGGAGATTGTGAGCCCCACATGGGCAGGGGCTGTGTCCACCTCAATTAGCTTGTATCCACCCCAGTGCCTGGCACCTACTAAGTGCTTAAATGCCATCATCATTATAATTATTACTATTTAATCAATGACATTTATTGAACATAGTGTGCATGCCACTGTACTAAGCAGCTTGTTCCAGTCTGGGGGAGACTGTGAGCCCACTGTTGGGTAGGGACTGTCTCTATATGTTACCAGCTTGCACTTCCCAAGCGCTTAGTACAGTGCTCTGCACACAGTAAGCGCTCAATAAATACGAGTGATTGATTGAGAAGGACATTAACATAAATAAATTACAGATATGCACACAAGTACTGTGGGGCTGGGAGAGAGGTGAATAAAGAGTGCAAATCCAAGGGCAAGGACAAGCAACTGAGTTCATTCATTCAATTGTATTTATTGAGCGCTTACTGTGTGCAGAGCACTGTACTAAGCTCTTGGGAAGTACAAGTCGGCAACATGTAGAGACGGTCCCTACCCAACAACGGGCTCACAGTCTAGAAGCAGCGTGGCTCAGTGGAAAGAGCACGGGCTTTGGAGTCAGAGGTCATGGGTTCAAATCCCAGCTCTGCCAACTGTCAGCTGTGTGACTTTGGGAAAGTCACTTAATTTCTCTGTGCCTCAGTTCCCTCACCTGTAAAATGGGGATTAAAATTGTGAGCCCCCCGTGGGACAACCTGATGACCTTGTAACCTCCCCAGCGCTTAGAACAGTGCTTTGCACATAGTAAGCGCTTAACAAATACCATTATTATTATTATTATTATTAGAAGGGGGAGACAGACAATAAAACAAAACATGAGTTGCTTTTGCAGAATTTATGGTGGTCTGCACTGAGCCACGAGCACTTTTACCCCTTCTCCTTGTGCAGGACGACACACACTGAGAACAACTGCTGTCCTCAGACAGAGAACAGCACCTCTCTGAGACCTCAGCGGCAACGGACTGAGCCCCCTCCTTCCTCTCCTCCTCCTTATCCCCGCCACCTAACCTACTTCCCCTCCCCACAGCACTTGTATATATGTTTGTACATATTTATTACTCTATTTATTTTACTTGTACACATTTATTCTATATATTTTATTTTGTTAATATGTTTTGTTTTGCTGTCTGCTTCCCCTTTATAGACTATGAGCCCGCTGCTGGGTAGGGACCGTCTCTATATGTTGCCAACTTGTGCTTCCCAAGCACTCAGTACAGTGCTCTGCACACAGTAAGCGCTCAATAAATACAATTGAATGAATGAATGAAAGGACACCACTGTGGCCTCAGCCATTGGTAAACCTTCACTGAGTATGCTACTCAGGTTGCCTTAGCACAGGAAGCATTCAAATCCCATTAATTGATGGATGGGATCTTTTTTGATTTTCTTGAATAAACCAGAAAAAGGCAAAATTAACAGAAACCAAAACCCCAGAGATGAGCAACAAAAATGCAGTTATCCACTACATAAATAGACTAGAACTAGAAAACAGCAGGAGCAGAGTGAAGGCAGGTGAGAGAGTGGTTGTTTCAGGGGCCAGGTCAGTGTTCTGGGCCAGTTATAAATCTGGGTAGATGTGAATGGGCTCACCTCAGCAACTGCCTGATAACAAAAATCAAGCCTCCCCCCACCAGATATTCCCCAGTGAGAAAAACTCTCAGAGAAACCAAGTGCATCTAGATCCCATCTCCCTGGGCCTCTGTCCACTGTCCAGGTCATCCAGCCTCACCCAGGGCTGTTCTTCTATCGTATTTATTGAGTGCTTACTGTGTGCAGAGCACTGTACTAAGTGCTTGGGAAGTACAAGTTGGCAACATATAGAAACAGTCCCTATCCAACAGCGGGTTCACAGTCTAGAAGGGGGAGACAGACAACAAAACAAAACATACTGTTATGTCCACTCCAACCCGAGCCTGTTGCCTGTGCCACATGGGATGCTGCGCTTTCCAGGAAATTAATTCTCTTTTTCTTTTTTTTTTTAAATGGTATTTGTTAAACACTTACTAAGCGCTGGGATAGATGCAAGTTAATCAGGTTGGACACAGTCCCTGTCCCACATGGGCCTCACAGTCAATCCACATTTTCAGATGAGGTAGCAGACACAGAGAAGTGACTTGCCCAAAGTCACACAGCAGACAAGTGGTGAAGTGGGATTAGAACCCAGGTCTTTCCACTGGGCCTGGGGCAGAGGGGTTCAAAGTGGAAGTGACTCTCATAGAGAGGGGAGTAAGACTGTAAACTAGTTGTGGGCAGGTAATGTGTTATACCGTTATGTTGTACTCTCCCAAGAGCTTAATACAGTGCGCTGCATGCAGTAAGTACTCAATAAATACAACTGATTGATTGAAAAAGTTAAAAAGACAGTCCCTAAAGGGTGACATCATGGGGTGCGGGGGGAGGAAGAAGGGAGAGAAGTGTCAGAGCTGATTCAGTGCAGCCAGAAAACCACTCTAGTCAGAGGAATGCTGCATTTTTCCTGTTTCTACATTTGGAATCTTTTTCTCAAGGCAGGTGAGAAGGATAGGAAGCTGAGAGAAAGCTTCTTAGGAGAAGCAACTTTTGGGTAGAGAATTAAGAGGAGCCTGATTGGAATTCTAGCCTCCCTAACCTCACTGGAAATCAGGACGGTTGGTGGGGTGGGGACGAGGGGGCATGTTCAGAGGGGTAGGGAGAACATGGAAGCTTTGTAGGTTTTTGATCAATGCGAAGCATTATACCTCAGCTGGGACATTTGCCTTGCTAAAATCATGTGTGCCAACCTCTCATTTTGAGAGCAAAGTCAAAAATGGGATGAGGCTTTTGTAAGGGAAAGAATGCAGGCTAAAGTTTGGGAATGGCTGGTAGGTAGACTTCAAAGAGCTAATGGGCCAGAGAGACTGGGTTTTGGATCTTTTCAGCCACCCTCAAAAACGCTTAGCTCTTTTCAATCCTGCTTGAAAGCCTTTGAGTTTTTTCAAAGACCGAGGATGAGTAAACAAACTCCAAAATCATAATCAGAAGCAGGATGGCCTAGTGGAAAGAGCATGGGCCCATGAGTTTGAGGACCTGAATTCTAATTCTGGCTCCGTCACTTATTGGCTGTGTGACCCTGGGCAAGTCACTTCATTGGGCCTCAGTTGCCTCATCTGTAGAATGGGAAGATTGAGAGCCCCATGTGAGACAGGGACTGTAACTAACCCGATTGTCCTGTACCTACCCCAGTGCTTAGTACAGAACCTGGCACTGAGTAAGCACTTAAGTACCAATTCAAAAAAAAAAACTTGCTCAAAAAACTTTGCCCCCACAGCAATGGCCCCCACCATCTTCAGCAGTGGTAGGCCCAGAACAGCACTAAAAGAACAGGAAATTTGTAACTTTCGACAAGAGGAAAAAAGCCCGTTTTGATATGAAAGTCACACTCCATTAGAGAGAGGGATGTCCAGTATAGACAGCAAGCAACAGAGGCCAGGCCAGCACACCCACATTGTGGTCTTAGCTGCCTGTGACACAGACCCTATACTCAGGGCCGTTTGTGGACAAAACAATTCCCAGAAGAGTATGACTTCCCCACACCTCTTAGGCTTGAGAGCAAAAAGAGTAGGGGAAAAGAGGATAGATGGATTTGAAAAGTGGGCTAATGAATTTTATTTCTGGCATGATGGGAAATCCCCTCCTGTCACATCACCTTCTATCCCACTCCCAAGTCTCCCAGATCAGGAAGATGTACTCCTAAACCAGGAGAAGTGACGCCGGGACACAAAATAAGCACTTCCTGCCTCGGTCCTTGACCAAGTCACTTGCCTCTGGGCTGGCCCTACCTGTTCTATTTACAAGGCCCCAATGGTTTCCATCAGCAACTGTGTTTCTTGTACAATAATAATAATGATAGTACCTGTTAAGCACTTATGTGTCAAGCACTGTTCTAAGCACTGGGGTAGATACAAGCTAATCGGGTTAGACACAGCCCTTGTATCATATGGGGCCCACACTCTTAATTCCCATTTTAGAGATGAGGTAACTGAGGCCCACAGAAGTGAAGTGACTTACCCGAGGTCACACAGCAGACAAGTGGCAGAACCAGGATTAGAACCCATGTCCTTCAGACTCTCAGACTTGTGCTGCATCCACTAGGCTATGCTGCTTCCCTGGATCCATTGCTGCACTCAGAGAGACTCTACAGATCTGTCTCTTTCTCCCCCTGGGCTCACGCATAACTTCCAAGGGTGAGAGTAACAAAAACAGATCAGTAAGAATGAAAAATGGGGGCAGTAATAATAAAGATGATAATAATTACTATGTGCTAAGCACTGGGGTAGATATAAGATAGTCAGGCCAGAAGGTCTCTTTCCCACAGGGGGTTCAGCCTAAGAAGTATGTGGATCAAACCGAGCATTTTCTTTCCCTGGGCTGCAGCATAAAAATAGTGTTGACGGGGGAAGGTATACATGCATGTGCACAAAGAGTGGGGGGAAAATTGGGCCTGGATTCTCTCAACTTTGGCCCTTCTCCCTTGCCCCTCCCCCTTTTTTTTTAAACAGAATTTTCACCCCCTGAGCTGGAGCAGATTTTAAAGAAAGTGTTTTAAAGAAAGTTCTCCCTGTTCCCCATCCCTTTTTCCTCACACTCCTCAATAACAAACCAAATCCTTGCTGGGAATCTCAGCTATCACTAAGACCAAGGTACACTCCCAAACACTGGGTACTTCACAGGACACAAAATAAATGCCTATCCTCTGTTACCATTTAGAGCTTTGGCCACATTATAAAGACTCACGCTAAACCTAGTGACTAAAATCAGCTTTCATTGTCTTACACTGCTGCAATGTCTTCCATCACATGTGAGTGTTCACCCCTATCTCCTAGTGATAAGGGAAATGAGACTGTCATGAAGGAAAAGACTACCACAAAATACATATCCCTTCAGCTTAACCCTGGATCAGTCATTTAAATTGTAAGGTCTGATTGAAAAAGCAGCTCCCTGATGTGGGCAAGGGTTATGTCTGTGGTTAATCATACTCGTTTTCCTCCAAAATATTCTAATTTAAATGTACTGATTTCCTAAGAAGCAATGGAAGAGTAAAGAAAGGGATTTCCAGCTGGATGATATTTCTTTTCCTCCTGCAAATACTACTCAACAGTGCTCTTAGGGTCAGTAACAGGCTGACAAGTTACCTAAAGCTTTGGTTTAGGGTTAAGGGTGGAAAGTTTTCCCAACAGACAGATGCTTAATTGGTTTTTCTAGGAATGATGGGTTGCATTGAAAAACTGGCACTGTTGCACAAATTACCCATATGGTCAATAGCACACATTGAAAGTGGCAGCAGGGGCAGATAATGATAGTGGAAGAGGACTTATGGGAGTCCTCAAGCAATCTAATTTATTGAGCACTTACTGTGCATAGTGTACTGGACTAAGAGCTTGGGAAGAGTATAATACAGAAGAATTGATAGATACATTCCCTGCCCACAACGAGCTTACAGTCTAGAAGGGATACAGGCACTGATGTAAATTATAGATATGTACGTGAGTAATGTAAGGTCAAAGGAGGGGATGAATAAAGGGCGCAAATCCAAGGGCAAAGGTGACACAGAAGGGAAGAGGACATGAGGAAATGAGGGTTTAGTCAGGAAAGACCTCTTGGAGGAGACAGGCTTTCAATAAGGCTTTAAAGATGGTGACCATATTCCTTGCTTCCCAGTAGACACCACTGTGTCTTTAACCTGTTTCTTGGCCAATAATAAGTTCGACACTCACGACCTTCAGTCTGAAAATAGAGTTTTGGCTTATTTTCCAAATCAGTGACATATGGTACTTAGAAAAATAAGGCAGGCAAGTCACACCACAGAAACTGAGAAGCAGCACTGCTTAATGGATAGAGCTCGCACCTGGGAATCAGAAGGACCTGGGTTCTAATCCCATCTCCACCACATACCTGCTGTTTGACCTTGGGAAAAATCATTTAACTTCTCCAGGACTCAGATACCTCATCTGTAAAATGGGGATTAAGAGTGTGAGCCCCAAGTGGGACAGTGAATGTGTCCAACCTGACTTCCTTGTATATACCGCGGCGATTAGAACAGTGATTGCTTAATGCTTAACAAGTACCATTATTATTATTATTATTATTACAGTGTCTGGCACATAGTAGGCACTCAAATACCATAAAAATAGGTGTTCTGTTATTAACCAAACCCAATTTTTCAGGCACCTTAAAGTAGACAGGGTTTTCCATCAGAAAAATACTTAAGTATGTAGGTGAGCACCATAATTTTTATGCTTTATGAATATAGGTCAGCAGATGTAATTGGGTTGTAAACACAAGTTTGCAGGGGTTGAAGTCATCTCTTTTTCCAAAGCCTTTTGAGTTCTCCCTGTTCCCCACCCCTTTTTCCCCCTTCACCCTCCAATAGCAAACCAAATCCTTGCTGGGAATCTCAGTTATCACAATCTCGGCTATCACTAAGACCCATGAAGACTCACCCCAAACACTGGGTACTTCACAGGACACAAAATAAATGCCTAGCCTTTGTTACCATTTAGGGCTTTGGCCACATGATAAAGCCTCAGGCTAAACCTGGTGAATAATTCCAATATTTAATACCTCCTCTCCATTCAAATCAGACTCAGTCCTTTGTGGGCACTTTTTTTGCTTTTGCATCAGAGGTTTTGTTACCAATTCATGTTTTCAATCTCTTTAATGCTGGAAGAATTAATCCCCATCCCCTGACCTGAAGCATGCTACTTTTAAAAGGATAAGTGGAGAAAACTGATTAATTGACCCTGAAATTAGTGCCATACAGATCTCACTACCATGTAATTTTTAATTTCCTTATCCTCACTCTTCTAACTAGCATTTATTGGCCCCCCACCCCCACACCATTATAATTTGTGCGTTGGAGGTTGATCACCAGAGGGGTTCTTAGGGGTTTTGTTTTTTTTTTCCAATTGCTTACAATGACAGCGTAGCTCAGTGGAAAGAACACGGGCTTGGGAGTCAGAGGTCATGGGTTCTAATCCCACCTCTGCCACTTGTCAGCTGCGTGACTTTGGGCAAGTCACTTAACTTCTCTGGGCCTCAGTTACCTCATCTGTAAAATGGGGATTAAGACTGAGCCCCACGTGGGACAACCTGATCAACTTGTAAACCCCCCAGCGCTTCGAACAGTGCTTCGCACATAGTAAGCGCTTAACAAATACCATCATTATTATTAAGGGATGTAAGGAGTCAATCAATCATATTTGAGCACTTACTGTGTGCAGAGCACTGTACTAAGCGCTTGGGAACTACAAGTTGGCAACATATAGAGACGGTCCCTACCCAGCAGTGGGCTCACAGTCTAGAAGGGGGAGACAGAGAACAAAACCAAACATATTAACAAAATAAAATAAATAGAAGAGATATGTACAAGTAAAATAGAGTAATAAATAGGTACAAACATATATACATATATATACAGGTGCTGTGGGGAAGGGAGTCGTCCTTTCCTTTCCCCATGACTTTTGCAGGACAAAAAGTAATTATCATCATCAATCGTATTTATTGAGCGCTTACTATGTGCAGAGCACTGTACTAAGCACTTGGGAAGTACAAATTGGCAACATATAGAGACAGTCCCTACCCAACAGTGGGCTCACAGTCTAAAAGACTGTCTAAAAGACAAAAAGTAATTATCTAGTCACTGTGCATGGCAGAAGACAAGGCTTCAGCTTCGTGACAGGAGAATTAGCACTATAGCTTAATGAGTTAGAGATAATTATACATATTATCAACATAGAGGAAAAAAGTGGCTTTAAATTCTTATTCGCAAGCACAATGTTGAAACTGCCTGCTACTGCCATCTAGTAGGCATATTCAAGAACACAGCTGCGCTAGATAAATCAATTTTCCTTCTACACCACCTGAAAGGTATTTATAGCCACTAACTCCGCTTTTCCTCTAAATGCCCTGATCTAAATGCTGCATCTCTTTCAAGCTGCCTCGTAAAAATAGAAATGAAAGCCGACATTGAGTACAAGTCAGTCTGCGGAAAGCTTTAAAAACTTAACCACCGTTGAAAATAAAGTAAAACATCACCCTGGTTCTGGGCAGGGACTGGCTGTCTTTATTGCTGTATCGTACTTTCCCAAGCGCTTAGTACAGTGCTCTGCAGATGGCACTCAATAAAGGCGATTGAATGAATGAACGAACGAAGGAAAACATCATCAATTGTATTTATTGAGCGCTTACTATGTGCAGAGCACTGTACATGAAACAGAGAGCTAAGACCTGGGCTTAGTACAGTACTTTGCACACAGTAAGCGCTCAATAAATACGACTGACTGAATGAACGGGCTGAACTTCTGCCCTTAGCCATTGGATTTATTATCATTCATTCAATCGTATTGAGCGTTTACTGTGTGCAGAGCACTGTACTAAGCGCTTGGGAAGTACAAGGAGGCAACATACAAAGACCGCCCCTACCCAACAATGGGCTCACAGTCTAGAAGGGTGAGACAGACAACAAAACAAAGCATGTGGACAGGTGTCAAGTCATCAGAAAAAATAGAAGTAAAGCTAGAAGCACATCATTAACAAAATGAATAGTAAATATGTACAAGTAAAATAAATAGAACAATAAATCTGTACCCCTACCCAACAACGGGCTCACGGTCTAGAAGGGGGAGACAGACAACAAAACAAAGCATGTGGACAGGTGTCATCAGAATAAATAGAAGTAAAGTTAGAAGCACATCATTAACAAAATAAATAGAATAGTAAATATGTACAAGAAAAATAAATAGAGCAATAAATCTGTACCCCTACCCAACAACGGGCTCACAGTCTAGAAGGGGGAGACAGACAACAAAACAAAGCATGTGGACAGGTGTCAAGTCATCAGAATAAATAGAAGTAAAGCTAGAAGCACATCACTAACAAAATAAATAGAATAGTAAATATGTACAAGTAAAATAGAGCAATAAATCTGTACCCCTACCCAACAACGGGCTCACAGTCTAGAAGGGGGAGACAGACAACAAAACAAAGCATGTGGACAGGTGTCAAGTCATCAGGATAAATAGAAGTAAAGCTAGAAGCACATCATTAACAAAATAGAATAGTAAATATGTACAAGTAAAATAAATAGAGCAATAAATCTGTACAAACATATATACAGGTGCTGTGGGGAGGGGAAGGAGGTAGGGTGGGGGCGATGGGGAGGGGAAGAGGAAAAAGGGGGATCAGTCTGGGAAGGCCTCCTGGAGGAGGTGAGCGCTCAATAAATACTACTGAATGAATGGAAGTCACTTAATTACTCTGCACTTCATTCTCCCTCTCTATTTTGCTTCCAAAAAGGACAATTATTGGAATTAGTTGACGGTTTAAGGACTTCTCCGGGAATGCATGGAAAAAGAGGGAGCATAAGGCTACCTGCGGAAGGTGTAAATACCTTTTTTTTTTTCTTGGAAGGTGCATTAACTTTCAAACTCTTAGGGTCCTTTTCTGCTTACCTTCGTGAAGCACCGAGGAGAAAAATGTTCCCCGCTCCTAAAGTGCCCGTTGCTGACCGCTCATAGCCTAGGCCCGGAGCTTCTCTGCTTCTCCAGCGCTTAGAACAGTGCTTTGGACATAGAAAGCGCTTAACAAATACCATCGTTAGTATTAATAATATTCCAACACACGGACAGGAACGAATCCCGCGGAGCAGAAGGGCGAGACAGAGCAAGGCACGTGAGGACGTGATGATGGGAAAAGAAATTCACGTGGAGCAGAGTGGAGGGCCGTGCCTCCATTTACCCACCCACGCCCTGTCAGGCCATGCCCCCATTTGACCACGCCCACCATGCCTCATTCATTCACTCATTCAGTCACATATATTGAGCGCTTACTCTGCGCAGAGCACTGGACTAAGCGCTTGGGAAAGTATCCCTGCTCTGCCAAATGTCAGCTGTGTGACTTCGGGCAAGTCACTTAACTTCTCTGGGCCTCAGTTCCCTCATCTGGAAAATGGGGATTAAAACTGTGAGCCCCCCGTGGGACAACCTGATCACCTCGTAACCTCCCCAGCGCTTAGAACTGTGCTTTGCACATAGTAAGCGCTTAACAAATACTATCATTATTATTATGATTCTCTGGGCCTCAGTGACCTCATCTGGAAAATGGGGATGAAGACTGTGAGACCCACGTGGGGCGATCTGATCATCTTGTATCCTCCCCAGCGCTTAGAACAGTGCTTTGCACATAGTAAGCGCTTAACAAATACTATCATTATTATTATGATTCTCTGGGCCTCAGTGACCTCATCTGGAAAATGGGGATGAAGACTGTGAGACCCACGTGGGACGATCTGATCATCTTGTATCCTCCCCAGCGCTTAGAACAGTGCTTTGCACATAGTAAACGCTTAACAAATGCCATCATTATTTTTATTATTACAATACAGCAATAAAGAGAGACGGCCCCTGCCCACATCGGGTTTAGAGTCGATCTGACCCCACCCCAGCCCATCGACCACCCACCTATCTGGCCACTCCCCTTCTAAACCCAGACGGCCCCACCCATTGACCGTGCCCCATAATAATAATAATAATAATAATAATAATAATAACGGCATTTGTTAAGCACTTACTATGTGCAAAGCACTGTTCTAAGCCTTGGGGAGGTTACAAGGTGATCAGGTTGCCCTACGGTGGGGCTCACAGTTTTAATCCCCATTTTCCAGATGAGGGAACTGAGGCCCAGAGAAGTGAAGGGACTTGCCCAAAGTCACCCAGCTGACAGTTGGCAGAGCCGGGATTTGAACCCCTGACCTCTGACTCCCCCTTCTAGACTGTGAGCCCACTGTTGGGTAGGGACTGTCTCTCTATGTTGCCAGCTTGTACTTCCCAAGCGCTTAGTACAGTGCTCTGCACACAGTGAGCGCTCAATAAATACGATTGATTGATTGATTGATTGACTCCAAAGCCCAGGCTCTTTCATCATCATCATCAATCGTATTTATTGAGCGCTTACAGTGTGCAGAGCACTGTACTAAGCGCTTGGGAAGTACAAATTGGCAACATATAGAGACAGTCCTTACCCAACAGTGGGCTCACAGTCTAAAAGAGGGAAAAGTCTAAAAGTGGCTCTTCTCTAAAAGTCTAAAAGTGGCTCTTTCCACTGAGCCACGCTGCTTCCCTATCTGAACAGGCCCCTTCTGCCCCCCCCCGACAGCCCCACCCATCGACCACGCCCTTTCCATCTCCGGAGGCCTCAATCAATCAATCCATCAATCAGTCGTATTTATTGAGCGCTTACTGTGTGCAGAGCACTGGACCAAGCGCTTGGGAAGTACAAGTCGGCAACATATAGAGAGGGTCCCTACCCAACAGTGGGCTCACAGTCTAAAAGGGGACAGGTTGTTCACCTCATTATTAACTCAAATTCATAGGGTTGTTAATGCAGCACCACCCTTAAGTCCTCTAGTCACAGACAGAGCTGAATTTGTAGACTGGCACCAGCTGGGTTAATGTTTGTAGAGGTTTCCATTTGAATAAATTCCCAATGAACTCAAAAGGCTTTGTGAAAGGTCTCCAACATTTTTCCTTTTTTTCATAAAATACTAAACACGTCCCATATGGCCACGCTCCTTCCATCCCAGAGGATCCCTTCCATTGGCCACACCCCTTTCACCCCCATACGGCCCCCTCTATCCCTGGATGACCCCACCCACTGACCACACCCCATCTTGTCACTCCCATTTCACCCCCACGCCCCCCCCATTGACCACACCCCATCAGGCCACACCATCACACCCCAAACAGCCTCACCCACTCTATCCACGCCCCTTTACCCCCATTGACCACGCCCCATCTTGTCCCCCCCGTCTGTCCCACCCACTCCTCTCCACCCCATCCCCCCATCTATCCAGTCCCCCAATCCACTCCCCCAGCCGGCCCAGCTAATCCCCCTCACCTGGGCCGCCCTCTCCTTTCCCAAAGAGCAGGAAGAGAGACGTGAGAAAGAGGGTGTGGGCACCCCTTCTCTCTCCTCTCCCACCCACTTGGTCCTTCTCCTGGTCGCCATGGCCTCCTCAGGCCCCCCGCCCAGCAACCGGACCGTCGGTTCTTTCCGGGGTACCCCCTCCTCGCCGAGGTCGGGGGCCAGCGGGCGGTAAGGAGCCGGGTTGAGGTGTCCTTTGACCCTCACGGAGAAAGTCCTAACTAGTCCCCTGGAGGGCAGGAAGGGTTTCTCGCTTAAATTCCCCCTCTAGATTGTAAACTCGTTGTGGGCAGGGAATGTGCCTCTTTAATAATAATAATAATGCCATTTATTAAGCGCTTACTATGTGCAGAGCACTGTTCTAAGCGCTGGGGAATTTACAAGGTGATCAGGCCTTCCCAGATTGAGCCCCTTCCTTCCTCTCCCCCTCGTCCCCCTCTCCATCCCCCCATCTTACTCCTTCCCTTCCCCACAGCACCTGTATATATGTATATATGTTTGTACATATTTATTACTCTATTTTACTTGTACATATCTATTCTATTTATTTTATTTTGTTGGTATGTTTGGTTTTGTTCTGTGTCTCCCCCTTCTAGACTGTGAGCCCACTGTTGGGTAGGGACTGTCTCTATGTGTTGCCAACTTGTACTTCCCAAGCACTTAGTCCAGTGCTCTGCACACAGTAAGCACTCAATAAATACGATTGATTGATTGATCAGGTTGTCCCATGTGGGGCTCACAGTCTTCATCCCCATTTTACAGATGAGGGAACTGAGGCCCAGAGAAGTTAAGTGACTTGCCCAAAGTCACACAGCTGACGAGTGGTGGAGCCGGAATTTGAAACCATGACCTCTGACTCCAAAGCCCGTGCTCTTTCCACTGAGCCACGCTGTTTATTGTCTTATTGTGTTCTGCCAAGCACTTAGTACAGTAATCTGTGCACAGTAAGTGCTCAATAAGTGTGAATGAATGAGTACATTCGCTCCTCATCACCTGTGCCGTCCCCATCAGTGACAGAGGAGGGATTTAGTCTAAATGTTCTTCCCCCAGCATTCTCAACATCCTAGTCTTCTCCTCCCTGCGGATCCTCCCCTGGTCTGGAAGAGACAGCCACTGTAGGCAAAGGACACTGGCACTGGGAAGCAGCATGGCCTAATGTCAAGAGCTTGGGAGTCAGAGGTCGTGGGGTCTAGTCCTGCCGCTGCCACTTGTCTGCTGTGTGACCTTAGACAAGTCACTTCACTTCGCCTGTCCTCAGCTACCTCATCTGTAAAATGGAGATTAAGAGTGTGAGCCTCGTGTGGGACAGGGACTGTGTCCAACTTGATTACCTTGTATCTACCTCGGCGTTTAGAACAGTGCTTGGCACATAGAAAGTGCTTAAAAAATACCACAGTTATTAATGAGAGTGAAGGGCCAGGGCCCCAGGGTGTACAATCAGGTGGAGCAGGGTGGTAGTGACTCAGGTGATTCCACTGAAGCAAAGGGACAGATTCATTCATTCAGTCAGTCTTCTCATTCATTCATTCAATCGTATTTATTGAGCCCTTACTGTGTGCAGAGCACTGTACTAAGCGCTTGGGAAGTACAAGTCGGCAACATATAGAGACGGTCCCTACCCAACAACGGGCTCACAGTCTAGAGGGGGGACAGAGACAACAACAAAAGAAAACAAAACAAGACAAAACAAAAACAACAGTCTTATTTATTGAATGCTTACAGTGTACAGAGCACTGTACTAAGCGCATGGGAGAGGACAATAAGAAGCTCACCTCCTCCAAGAGGCCTTCCCAAACTGAGCTCCCTTTTTCCTCTCCTCCACCCCATCCCCCCCACCTCCTTCCCCTCCCCACAGCACCTGTATATATGTATGTCCAGATTTATTACTCTATTTATTTTACTTGTGCATATTTACTATTCTATTTATTTTGTTAATGATGTGCACTTAGCTTTACTACTATTTATTCTGACGACTTGACACCTGTCCACATGTTTTGTTTTGTTATCTGTCTCCCCCTTCTAGACTGTGAGCCCGTTGTTGGGTAGGGACTGTCTCTATATGTCACCTTGTACTTCCAAGCGCTTAGTACAGTGCTCTGCACACAGTAAGCGCTCAATAAAAACAATTGAATGAATGAAGACACATCCTCCACCCACAACGAGTTTACAGTCTAGATTCCTTCCAGGTCCCATGGGGAGTTACTCCCTCACCCCCTTCTGAGTTTCACTGAGGTTGGGAAGGTGTCTGCAAGAAAAACAGTCAGTCAATAATGGGATCAAGATAAAAAGGTCTTAGAGTGGGAGAGAGAGACAATTACCAATTTAAGAATTTCAACAACTCTTGGAACCCTCTCATTTCCCTGCTTGCCCCTTGCTGGGCTGTGAAACCTTATATATATTCTAATGCCTGGGATGAGCTACCGATGATGATGAAGGGTGATGAAGGTGTGGGGAATTTGGATACTTAAATGGTTTCAGGATCTCTTCACCCCCACCCTTTCCTGGTTCCCTGCTCAGTTTCCCATCCAACAGTAACTTTGACCCAGAAGATATCACTCAGGAGAATGGACTTCCAGAAGCAACAATGCGGGTCTCAAAGAGTAAACAGAATGTGGTTTTGGAGAGACATAGACGGTAAATGCTTCCTAAATCTTCTGCCCTTAATCCCTGCATTTGCTAATGTGTTGGAGGTGGGGTGGCTGCACAGTCCAGATTAACACGGTGCAATGGAGCAAGCACTCTGGGCCCAGTGTGCATCCCTGTACTCCCCAATGGTCATTTACTCTTGTGGTTTCCAGAGGACTGATTGGGATTTCAAATGCTCATTCATTTCTGCTGCACCGCTCTAATGGACATGGCGCCAAGTAGAAGAGGAGTGTGATGGGAATGAAGAAACCTCCTGTTAAACACCCTCTCCTCACCAATGCTCATATTGGGTGCTTGTCATCTTGCTTAAGGCCCCCCCCCAAAAAAAAATCCTGCTCTGAGCATCTGGCTTCCCCAAATCTCCCACCCCTGGAGGGTATAGGAAGTTTTCAGGAACAGGAATATAGGTCAGCAGCGTCAGCTCCGCACTGTTTTTAAATGGATTTTTGTAAATAAAGATAAAGATCCAACTCTGCTTTTAGAGAAGGGGGCCTAACAGGGCAATCAAGTTAGAAACATTTCCTCTTCAACAAGACTTGTTTGTTGTTGAGGAAAAAGTAATCAAGGGACAAAGGCAGTGGATTAAATAAGAAAACATCCAAAGGAGGAGTTCAAAAGACAAACAAGGCACAGGTGTTGTGTTTCAGGCCTTGCCTGATTTGGGCAGTTATCAAGCTGCTTTGCCTCGGGGCGGTGCAGTGGAATGAGCTGGGGACTGGCTTCCAGTCCTATTTCTGAGAGATTTTCTGAGAGCCCTTGTGCAGGTCGCTTCTCCATTCTGAACCTCAGTTTCCCAAACTATAAAATGGGCAGAGAATTGATTTAGTATTATTAGGGAAGAGGGAGTTTGAGCTCACTGAAGGAAGTTTTTCTGTATCCATGCAGGGTTAGTATGTGTGTTTCTGTTGTACCCTGACCGTACCTTTTTTGGGGTTGTGGGTGGAAAACAGAAAACGGATCTCCAGCAGCTGTGAGCAACTTCGAACCCTCCTGCCCAGGTTTGATGGACGACGAGAAGATATGGCCTCCATCCTGGAGATGACAGTGAAGTTCTTGGAATTGACCCACACACTTGTGCCTTTGGAGCAGCAAACCACTGTGAGTTGGGAAGGTGGGAGGAGGAAATTTCCTTTCCCCCATAAAAGCCGACAGTACCCTATAACATGTGGCCCTCAAGATTAGTAGAATTCTCACACTAACCCTTTTTTACAAACCCTAACTCCTGTCTGTCTTTTAAATGGTTTCCTATGTTAATAATAATAATAATAATAATAATAATGGCATTTATTAAGCACTTACTATGTGCCAATCACTGTTATAAGTACTGGAGAGGTTACAAGGTGATCAGGTTGTCCCACAGGGGGCTCACATTAATCCCCATTTTACAGATGAAGGAATTGAGGCCCAGAGAATTTAAGTGACTTGCCCAAAGTCACACAACTGACAATTGGCGAAGCTGAGATTTGAACCCATGACCTCTGACTCCAAAGCTCATGCTCTTTCTACTGAGCCACGCTGCTTCTCTAATGCAGCAAAGAGTTTGGTCATCATTCATTCATTCAATCATATGTATTGAGCGCTTACTGAGTGCAGAGCACTGTACTAAGTGCTTCGGAAGTACAATTCAGCAACAGAGACAATCCCTGCCCACAACGGGCTCACAGTCTAGGAGACGGGCTCAGAGTCTAAAGAAGCACTGGCTGACTTCCTGATTTGAAGAGTTTTTTATGATTAGCTTCAGCTCCCTTGTGAGGTACTGTTCAAACTATTTTTTTGGCCCATCTAATTTCCTATTTAGACAATCTGGCACCCCTTATATGAGTTCGGAACACAAAACACAAAAATGCAACACAAAAACGCTCTCCTGGAAGGAGGTAGAGAAAGGGGAAAGAAACAGTCACATAATACTTTGTTCAAGATAAATTAAAAGACTGTATACTAGGTTTGTTGTTTGAGGGAAACATCAGAAACCACTGTGCATGGATCCAGAGTTCTAGGCCAGTCAACATTCATCCATCCTGGGGAACAGCCAAAAGGACGGGGAAAAAAGCAGGCTTGGGGAAGCTTCAGTGAAGAGCAGTAATGTAGGGGGAGAGAAGTCTTTCCAAAGTCAGTTATCCTACAGGTCCTCCTGCTGGTCAATCAATCAATCAATCAATCGTATTTAGCGCTTACTGTGTGCAGAGCACTGTACTAAGCGCTTGGGAAGTACAAGTTGGCAACATATAGAGACAGTCCCTACTCAACAGTGGGCTCACAGTCTAAAAGGGGGAGACAGAGAACAAAACCAAACATACTAACAAAATAAAATAAATAGAATAGATATGTACAAGTAAAATAGAGTAATAAATGTGTACAAACATATATACATATATACAGGTGCTGTGGGGAAGGGAAGGAGGTAAGATGAGGGGGGTGGAGAGGGGGACGAGGGGGAGAGGAAGGAAGGGGCTCAGTCTGGGAAGGCCTCCTGGAGGAGGTGAGCTCTCAGTAGGGCCTTGAAGGAAGGAAGAGAGCTAGCTTGGCGGATGGGCAGAGGAAGGGCATTCCAGGCCCGGGGGATGACGTGGGCCGGGGGTCGATGGCGGGACAGGCAAGAACGAGGCACAGTGAGGAGATTAGCGGAGGGTGCGGGGTGGGCTGTAGAAGGAGAGAAGGGAGGTGAGGTCCTCCCTGCCTCTCTTGCCCACCTTGCCCCGCTTTCCTGCCACAACCATCTCACTGTTCCTCCCACCATCTTCTCTCTTTTGCCACTCCCCCTCTGTCATTTAACTTGTAACTACTAAGAATATCCTCTAATTTCCTTCCACATGAAGGGAAGAGTACAGTGGGTTTATGGTAGATAGAAAAGAGCTTCCTTAGAAGAATCATCTTCCTTAAAGTAATCCTGAAAAAATCTGATTGTGTCTGCAAAAGGAAGTCACCACGGAATATAATAAGCTCAGGGATTGTCCAGAACTAAAGCACATGTATGCAAATGCACTCACTATGATTTGGTTTGGGGATTTCATTGTTATTAGAGTACATGATGCAGGGACTATGTTTGTTTATTCTGCTGCTGAAGTCCTCAAAATTGAGCCCCAAAGGGTTTCTTCCCCCCAAAGGGAAGCGTTCTGCCATTGCTTTGCAGCACCTGACTGCTCTTCATTTGCCCTAGTTTTTGGTTTTCCTATCCCTGGTTTTATTTGTATTTCATTCCTGTTAAGAACTTTCCTTAAAAAGAATCAATTACTACAAATTGTATAGGGAGATAAAGAGCCCCCCTCCCAGTTGACCTTTTCCTCATCCAAATGAAACAGTATTTACAAGGATTCAGGGTGAGTGTACTGAAGGATAGGATCCATGGGATTCACATTGCTGGAGTCAGCAAAGGTTGATGACATGATTCAGCTTCTTCAAGGTGTATCATTGTCTTGATTGTTAAATTATATCTTAACTTGATGGGCTGATCCACAGAGCCAAACACGACATTTCTCAAAAATGGAAGAACTTCTCAATTTCCCCCTCTATTTTACAGGAAACCTCTTGGAGAATTCAGCAAGTCTGATAATAACCTCATTTATTCCAGTGGGTTTGATTGCCTCGCTGTCTCTCGCTACCTTTTCCGACGGTGCATTGTATCTCTGCCCCCTATATTTAAATTACAGATATTAGCTCCCTCTGCAGAGATGTATTCTAAATGGCAGAAAAACACGTTGGCTCAAAATACTAGAAAAAGGATTCCAGAAGACTTGAAAGACACCAAGACAAGAGACGGCAGAATGGCTGGGTCAGTGGTCCAAGACATCAACACTGTAACACTCTCCCTACCCTCAGCTTTGCCAAGCTATATATCCCTCTCCTCTTCTGAAGCCCTCCTAAAAGCTCATCTCTCCCGAGAGGCATTTCCAGGCTAATTCCCTCAATTTAAGCACCGTAGGGCAGGGAATATGTCTACCAACTCTATCGTATTGTACTCTCCCAAGTGCTTAGTAGTGCTCTGCACACAGTAAGCTCTCAATAAATACCATTGATTTGATTTCTGGTCATGCTGGCCAATCAAGTACCTCCACGCCCATGTAGTTTGTATTCATTCATTCAGTCATACTTACTGGGCGCTTACTGTGTGCAGAGCACTGTACTAAGTGCTTGGGAGAGTACAATAATACACCAATTCCCCACCCACAATGAGCTTACAGTCTAGAGGGAGAGACAGACATTAATTTAAAAAAATAAATTACAGATATGTCTGTAAGTGGGGCTGGGAGGGGTGATGAATAAAGAGAGCAAGTCAGGGTGACGCAGAAGGGAGTGAGAGAAGAGGAAAGAAGGCCAAGGGAAGAAAGAAGTTCAGGGAAGGCCTCTTGGAGGAGATATGCCTTCAATAGGGCTTTGAAGACGGGGAGAGTAATTATCTGTCAGATAAGAGGGAGGGCATTCCAGGCCAGAGGTAGGATGTGGGCAAGGGGTCAGCAGCAAGATAGATGAAATCGAGGTATAGTGAGACGGCTAGCATTAGAGGAGCAAAGTGTGTGGGCTTGGTCATAGTAGGAGACTAATGAGGTGAAGTAGGAGAGGGCAAGGTGATTGAGTGCTTTAAAGCCAAAAGTGAGGAGTTTCTGTTAAATGCTGAGGTGAATGAGCAACCACTGTAGTTACTTGAGGAGTGGGGAAAGATGGCCTGGACATTTCTGTAGAAAATGTGGACTTATTAATTCACATGTTTATTTCCTTTAGGACGGTCTTGAGCTTCTATCAATTTGTCCACCATTTCCCACATTGTATTGTAAAGCTCCTTAACAGCGATGATCACATTTTTTTATTTTTTGGATGCTTCCCAAGAGCCTTAAACAGTTCTGTGCATAGTAGTAACTCAAATTCTGGTCATACTGATATTTCATCAGTTTACATTTGTCAGGAATGTGAGAATGAGCAACATTCTCTCCAATTTTGAAGGGTGTGAATGATCAGGCCTGTGGGACTGTGTGGGACAAAGGATGGTGAGCTAGAAAGTAGAGGTGACTTCTGTGCCCTCTGACCTGCCCTCAGCCCAAATCTGCATGGAATAAACTAAGTTTTAGGAAAATGATTGACTGAACATCTAAAAATGGTTCATGACCTGGCAAAAGTCTCGTTAGTGTGCTCTGCCACTCCTGTGGCTCTACAAAACTAAAATCCCCATTTAGTCAACATGAATACCATCTCAAACATTTTCATTTTATTCGTTAGGGAAAGGGAACCCTTGGTTAGTGTGTCTACGGCTGTAGAAAACAGTATGCTGGGGTCGGGAGCAGACATTTGTTTAGAGACAATGGAAGATGCAGCTGTCTCTGACAGAGGTAGGTGAGCTCTTCAATTTGGGGTTAAATAACGCTTTCAAGAACCAGAAATGTAATGCTGCAAGAGAGGCTCATTAAAGTTGCCTGTTTGGAGTCAGGCAAAGCCTCATTTTTGCTTTATAGGAAACAGTTTCTATGGATTTTGTCTGAGCCTGTCATCTAAGGTATGTGGCAGTATTGTGACTGCAAAATGTTGCTTAATTGGTAGAAGTGAGTCATCTTCTGTAACCACTGAGCATCTCCAAGCTGTTGACGTTAGCATTAAAAGCTATTACCTTCACATTTTTCTGATCCTTTATGTAATTACTCCCACAAAAAATATTTTTAAGGCAGGTATAGATGGTACTCCTGCAAGAAATTTTGTGAACTGTTCTGAACCCGACACTTTGAATGCTTCACATTGAATATTACCCAGTGGGTGTTAAGTACATGGAACTTGTCACCATAGGAAGTTGTAGCAGCCACAAAATATCAGTAGGTTCAGGAGGTGTTTGAATATGTGAATGGGAGGTCTGTGGTAGGCGATTAGGGGGCCGGGGGGTGAGAGGTGTGAGAAGCATTTAGATATATTTATGCACAATAAGCAGTGTGGCCTAGTGGAAAGAACATGGGCCTGAGAGTTGGAGGACCTGGGTTCGAATCCTGAGTTGGCCACATGGCTGCTATGTAACAGAGCAAGTCAGTTAACTTCTCTGTGCTTCAGTTTTCCAATCTGGAAAATGGGATTCAATACCTGTTCTCCCTCCTTAGACTGTGAGCCCCTTGAGGGACAAGGATTGGGCCCAATCTAGTTATTTTGTATCTACCCCAGCACTTAGGACAGTGTTTGGCACAGAGAAATCACTTAAAAAACATCATAATGTTCTATTTTTGTAAGAAAAAATTAGGAATATATTTGAAGGTCCAATTTTAAGAAGGTGGATTGTAAATTCCTTGAAGGCAGGCATCATGTCTACCAACTCTGTGATATTGTACTCTTCCAAGTGTTCTGTACATGGTACAGTGTTCTTTACACCCCTGTAAAGCAAGGAAAGCAGTCCTTATACTATTCCTCCAAGTATTCTTAAGCATCCTTTAGCACCACAGTCGGAAGACAGAATACTGTGCCGGATAGACCATTCATCTGGCCCCAGATGGCATTGTTTATGGTCTCATCTCTCTATGATTCTTCTGAAAGCTATTTGACAGAACTCTCCTTTTAGATCGGAGGATCTCTGATATCTCAGAGCATGGAGGGATTTACCATGCTCCCCTAGAGCAATCCAGATCCTGGTCCTCCTTCATGCAACAACCATCTCCCCTTCTGAGCTCAACATTGCCGAGATGGTGGCACCAGCCTGAGTGTGTCTTTACGTCTTTTGAGGAAGACTGTTTACCAGCAAGCATCCTTGAGTCTGAGAACAAACCTTCTGGCATGCTGATGAGCCCTATTCTGAATAACAGGTACACAGTTGGGTTGGGGTGCGGCTAAAGAAAATCTTCATTAACAAATTTCATGCCCATTATAACTGGCCATTTCCATCCGAACGAAGTGAAGGCCCCGTATTTTCTTTCATTAATAGACTTCACCGTGTTGAATTTTGAACTCTCAGGTTTGGAGTATTTTAGCTTAGAGATGTATTTCCCCCAAATGAAAATTGTCTATTTTTTGTGTGTGTGCGCGTGCGTGTGTATATATCCCTAGGGAATGAAGGCAGAAACAGAATTGCATGAACAAGGTGGATCAGTGAGTTGAGCAGGGGCCTGGGTGTCAGAAGAGCCTGGGTTCTAATCCAGACTCCACCACATGTCTGCTGTGTGACCTTGGTCAAGTCACTTAACTTCTCTGGGCCTCAGTTACCTCATTTGTAAAATGGGGATTAAGATTGTGAGCCCCATGTGAGACAGGGACTGTGTCCAACCTGATTAAGTTGCATCTACCCCATCACTTTAGAACAGTGCTTGGCACATAGTAAGTGCTTAACAAGTACCATAATCATCATCATTATTATTATTATTATTGCCATTTAACTTTCAGGCTTCTGTCAGAATATGAAATAGAAAAGGAAATGCCTTTCATGCCTTGGGCTGATTCTTTTGAGTGGCTGGGTGAACAAGGTACTGTTGTCCTGCTGTTTACTACAATGTGAAAATGTTATTTTGTTTCTTAAGATGAGCCATTAATTAAATTAGTGACAGAGTTGGGGCTAGAATACAGGGTGGGGAGACTTGGAATACTTAAGATGACAGTTAATAGCCTTGATCTTATTCTGTTATGCTCCTGGCTGTGTGATCCTCTGTTCCTCAGTCTGTTCATCCGCAAAATGGGTGTAATGATTCCAATTGACCTACTTTAGAGGGCTGAATGGGTTCATGGAATTTCGACAGTAATCATAAGTGCTTTGAACTTTTTGGTGTCAGTGGAAATAAAAGGAAAGTTGGTCCCAATGTGGGATGTGGGGGGAAGGAGAGATCATCTGGGGTTATGTTCACCTAAACTGTGTTCCTTTTCTAGATCTAGAAACCATGGTGTCGACAGGTAGAGACCCTCAGACCATCTCAACAGCAACCCAGCTAAAACTGGAGGCCAACCACCAGGAAATATTCCTTCAGAAGGTTGACCCAGAATCACAGCCTACTCTATATCCTTTGGTGTCAGACTGTTTAGGACCGAGTCCAGGACAGACTCCTCATGACTATCAGAAGGAAGTGAATGATATCTTCTTTGATCTCCCCCTATATGAGTTCTAGGTGTGGTCATGACCAGAGTTTGGAGATTTACTGTTAAGAGGTTTGGGAAGATACTTGTGAAAATGTAGAAACCAATCACAGGTTTGGCAGTTTATTTTTTGCCTGGATTGCAGCTGTGCCCTACTTTGAGAGCTGGGGCAAGTAAAGATGGAATATAAAAGAGGGAAAGTTATTTTCTTGGAGGGAGCTAATAGCCCTGTATAATTAATACCTTTCAAAATGCAAATCTGAGCCTGCTTTGAAAGCATAATCAGTCTGTTCCAATGAAGTTTGATGAAACTCAGATGACTCTGAGTCTGTATTTCTCTGATGAAGTCTTTTCTATTAAATCCCTGAATACCTAAGCCTTGCATCTTTAGTGGATGATTGACGCCGGCCTTAGGGGTTTTGGCTTGGGGTGTCCTGTCCTGAGTTGGAAAAGAAGGTGAAGGGGTGTGGTAGCAGCAGCTGCAATTGTTTCTGCTTCCTTTCACCCTGCTCTGCAAGCGGACCACTGGGCAACCAAGGACAACAGATTCACCAGTCGCTCATCAGCCCCAGGGAGCCAGGGACTCATCACACTTTTCTTCTTGCCAGGCATAAATTATCATCTGTCCGGGAGAAGGACAGACGGCAGAATTAGGAAATGGAGGGAGCAGAGGAGAGAACATACTGAGGCCTGGAAGAAGCCAGTAAAAGAGGGGCCTGTTGGAGACCCAGACCCAAACCTAGTTCCTCTGGTAGCAGCTTGTAATGTGGCCAAGGCCCAGTACTGGGCAGACATGGGTCCAGCCCTGTGCCCCAGGATACCAAGTGTCTGATGCTTGAGACAGTTATCCTTTGGGGAACCTATAATTCCAGCTAAACTTAACAAGCCATGTGAGTGCAGTCTTGGGAGGAAGAGATTTCCTCCTGCTATGTTCTTCTAGGCCATCGGTCCGCAGTGCAAGGGCGTCAGACATCACATTAGCCTGCTTTCCATCCACCCTCCTTAGTTTCTGCTTGAATTAAATTCACCAAACCACTGTGACCTCACACGGTGCTAAAGTGTGCTCTTTATCTGTTCGTTAATCACAATTCAGTAGAGCTGGCTTGCCCAGAGTCTTCATTCACACCCACCCCCGTCTCCTTTCCCCACGGCAAACAATTCTCAACCCGCGCAAGTGCTTTAATCCCCGCTGGTTGCCTTTAATACCGGATTGCAGAACGGGACTGATGACCCCTTCTAGCCGATCATCTTCAGCACACCCACACCTCCTCCTGGCCGCCTGTTCTTCATGTTGCCAAATAATCTAGGGTAGAAAGAGTTTGAAAGAGATTTGTCCCTCCTCCCCTGGGAAAACAGTATGCATAGCTACATGTCAGTCACTCATGCAAGTGGGCAGGTGGTAGACAACCCCCCAGACGGACAAAGCAGATCAGGGAGATAACCCATCCTGAGGGACTCATGGCACCAAAGGGAGCCAGCTGTAGCTTTTAGTGTGCCAATGAAAGTTACAGTAATTGGGGGAGAGGCCCTCTATTTGGTCTGCCAATTATCAGCACTGTGGAAAATCAATGTCTTGTGCTCCTTTCCAGTGTACTCCTTGTAACTGGTTTAGTTCTGGATGTGTAGAAGTAATGGAGGATTTACCACACTGATTTGAAAATCTTGGGAAAAGAGGAGAGGGGAAGAAATGGCACTCTAAACTGCTCCAGCTGAACAAGGTTGGACCACAAGTCCATTTTGGAGGGCAGTCATCACGTGCTTGAACCTCAGACCCCAAACTTACTTACCTCCATCGATTGGCTTCAAAGTCAAAGGCTTCCACTGTTGTCAAGTGCACCACTCCATCAAACCCTCCGATAGCCAATAGATAGCCATTGGCCCCAGCCAAGTTCACCTAAACAGAAACCACGGGATCAGTGCATCTTTCTCCAGCCAGGAATAAGCTGAGGCTCAGAGCTGGGCTGGCAACAACCCCAAAGAGGGGGCATTTCAACTTTGCTAGAAGGAAACTAGAGAAGGAGCATGGCCTAGTGGATACAGCACAGGCCTGGGAGTGTGAAGGACCTTGTTCTAATCCTAGCTCTGTCACTGGTCTGCTGTGTGACCCTGGGCAAGTCACTTCACTTCGGTGTGCCAGTTACCTCATCTGTAAAATGGGGGTTAAGACTGTGAGACCTGTGTGGGAAAGGGACTGTGTCCAACCTGATTAACTTATATTTACCCCAGAGCTTAGCACCATGCCTGGCACATAGTAAGCACTTTACAAATATCAGAAAAAAAAATTAAGCAGAGGAGACAACCTAGAAACTAGACTGCCTTTATCTTTTGATTTCTCTTGGCAAATTTAGCTTCCACCCAGGGGACCTTTGCCTGTAAAAATGAAGCCTGGAGCATAAAAGGCTGGGAAGAGCCTTAGGGCTATCAACTTGACACTTCTGGCATTGGGAATTGAAAGTAAACAGTCTGAAGGCCAAGACTGGAAAGGCCCAGAGCTCTCACAGAGCTGGGGAAACAGAGCTTTATTTTGAAATCATCTGCTCAGGCAGGAGCTGAAAGGAACTCTGGGGAGAAAGAATCTTCCCTGTGGAAAGACTCCCCTTCCCACCCACACCCAACCCTTGCCGATTCCTTTCTGAATCAAATTACAGACTTCCGACAGACCTATAATTGTGACGAGGTTAAGCTCTGAAGGTGGCATTTTTAAAACACAATTAACAGGCAACTACCACAGAGAGAGAACACTAGTGATTATGGATCTATTTTTAGGAACGGGAGGTTAGGTTTCTGCAAGATAAGCCCATCACGACTTCTTTTACTGTTATCTTGAAGGCAGAGAGAGTTATGCGTAAGTGTCTCTCTTTCTCCAGCCAACACTCTGGAACTGGAAATTTAGGAGGGGATCCATCCAGCTAAGTTCTTCTAGACTGTGAGCCTGTTGTTGTGTAGGGACCATCTCTATATGCTGCCAACTTGTACTTCCCAAGTGCTTAGTACAGTGCTCTGCACACAGTAAGCGCTCAATAAATATGATTGAATGAATGAATCCAGCTGCACACCAGGAATAGACTCAACTAGGCTCCTCCCTTGAAGCTCCCTAGCCGCGTACCTTGTCTCGCTTGGATCTCAAGGGCATCATAGGCAACCACTCGTTGGTTTCTGGCTCAAAGCGCTCCACGCTGCACAGTTCAGTGATCTCGTCCCTTCCCCCCACGGCAAAGATTTTCCCTCTGAAGGCCACGCAACCAAAGTTTACCCTGCAGGTTCTCAGAGGGGGACAAGGAGACCACGCATCCTCTATGGGGCTGTAGCGTTCCACTGGAGAAAGAGACAAGATGTCAGAGCAGAGCAGCACATGTGAAGAGAGGGGAGGGACAGTAGGGTTCTGTCAGACTACAAGAGAGCTTACTTGTTCCCAGAGCACCATGACTCCCGATCTAGATGGACATGGGAAATTTTTTTAAAAAACAGTAGGTATTACTACCGTTGAGCCCTTGTAAAAAAATAAGGGACATGTGTTTACAAGCGTATTTCTTATTTTAAATACAGGGGTTGGAATAAATAAGTATAACCAAAACTATTTGAGTCTTGAGCCCAGCCCAGGACTTGTATTTAAAGTATTTGCCAGGCTAGTGACCCTAAAATTTCAGCCCCGGCTGAAATCTCTTGGGTTTGGTATCTTCAGTCCTGGGACCCAGCATATTTCTAACAAAGTAGAGGCAATCAAGCTAAAGGTCCTTCAGAATAGAGAGACTGTCATCTTCAGGATGAGACACAGGTCTGCTCTGTATTTTCTAAAATGCCAAATGAATGCGGAAGCTTAATAAATTTGGTTTGATGACGACTTGTGACGTCAGTGAAATGACACCCCTTCCCACACCGCCCCCGTTACCTGAGCGCAGTGGAGATTGACCATCTGCCCCTCCTATGGCATAAAGATAGCCCCCTAAGGCTACCAGACCCAGGCCCCTTCGGCGACAGGTCAGAGGAGCCACCTTGCACCACCTATTTTCTCCAGGATCGTACCTGAAACGACAATTTTGGAGCTGCCTACCTGTAAGTCCACGTCTCCCGAGTTATCGTGTGAAGTTTGGAATTCTCTCACCACCTATTCACCATGGAACTCTGCCCAAGGGCACTAGCACTAGAGTGGAGGAAATTGGGCACATCTCCTGGTTTTCTTCTCTCATATTACATACCTCTGTACATAATTATGTACATGTCCATAACATTTATATCAATGCCTGTCTCCCCTTCTAATCTCTAAATTCATTGTGGGGAAGGAACATGTCTACCAACCCTGTAATACTGTTTTCTCCCAAGCCACTTACTACAGTGCTCTGCACAAAGTGCTCAATAAATATGACTGAATAATAATAATAATAATAATAATGGCATTTATTAAGCACTTACTATATGTGAAGCACTGTTCTAAGTGCTGGGGAGGTTACAAGGTGAACAGGTTGTCCCACAGGGGGCGCACAGTCTTAATCCCCATTTTACAGATGAGGTAACTGAGGCACAGAGAAGTTAAGTGACTTGCCCAGTGTCACACAGCTGACAATTGGCGGAGCCAGGATTTGAACCCATGACTTCTGACTCCAAAGCCCGTGCTCTGTCCACTGAGCTACGCTGCTCCTCGAATGAATGAATGAATAAGTGCTCAATAAATGATTGATTAAATACAATTGATATTAAAACTGTGCTCTCTCTTCTGGACCAGTGGTACCCAGGCTGTTAGAAGCAGTGTCTGAGGAACTTCTCTGCCATCAACATCAAGCTGATTGAACTAGTCTCCGATTCTCCCTTCCCTCCAAATGCCAAGTGAGAGTCAGGGTCCCTGGGTCAAAACAATTAAAAAAAAATAATGAAATAAGGACTTGATTACCCGGAGGCAACTTCGTATAATATGGTCCTCGGAGAAAAGACAGTTGGAATTCAATTGGGGTTACTTTACCTTTCCACTGTGCCGAGGCATGTTAATCCATCGTGGCCTCCCGCGCAGTACAGGTAACCACCCAGTTCTGTGACTCCCATATCTCTTTTGCCTTCCCTTAGTGGGGCCACATCACTCCTCCATTCATTTATTTTAGGATCATACCTGATGGGGATAAGTGCAAGACTTTAAAGGAATTCCTATTCCTTTCCACTGTCAGGCATGGATTAGAACAGTCATCAGTCAATCATATTTACTGAACGCGTACAGTGTGTACAGCACTATACTAAGTGCTTGGGAGAGTACAATATGCCAGTGTTGCTAGACATGTCATGTGAATAAGAAGGAGTCCATACCAGCCCACCTTCCCCCATCTTGTCTTATGCCGTCGAGTCCTCTCCGACCCACAGCGACATCATAAACACATCTCCCAGACCACCCCATCTCCATCTGCAATCCTTCCGGTAGTGTACCATAGAGTTTACAGAGATATAAAATGGAAGAAATTCACCCTGGACAAATTATTTCTCAACCTAGCCAAGTAAGAGAGTGGCTATTTCCAAGGAAATCTAACCAGACCACCCCAGGGAAGTATTTAGTAATAATGATGGCATTTGTTAATCACTTACTATGTGCAAAGAGCTGTTCTAAGTGCTGGAGAGGATACAAGGGGATCAGGTTGTCCCACGTGGGGCTCCCAGTCTCAATCCACATTTTAAAGATGAGGTAACTGAGGCAACAGAGAAGTTAAGTGACTTGCCCAAAGTCACACAGCTGACAAGCGTTGGAGCTGGGATTTGAACCCATGACCTCTGACTCCCAAGCCCGTGATCTTTCCACTGAGCCACGCTGCTTCTAAGTATTTTGTTATTAAGAATCTAATATTTTGTTATTAAGAATCTAAGTATTCTAAGTATTTTGTTATTTAATTGGGGTTTAACTTTTAGATTAAGAGAACAGTGGAAATGTATTCAGCCTGCAGGGACTGTCCCACTCTGTGCACTTAACTAACATTTTTGGAGTGCCTAATCATTTCCCAAGTTCCTATTCAGTCAGTTCTTAGATTTAAAATATAATCAGTCCCTGGAAACTACATCTTAAATCAGAAAAATTTAAATCATAAGCAATTTTCTCATAGGAATGATCTATAAGAGAGGAATTGGTTGCTGAAACAAGGTTGGGTTATAATGGTAGTTGTTAAACATTTACTTTGTGTCACTGTACAAAACTCTGAGGTAGATACAAATTAATGAGGTCAGATCCAGTCCCTGTCATCATCATCAATCGTATTTATTGAGCGCTTACTATGTGCAGAGCACTGTACTAAGCGCTGTCCCACACGTGGTTCATGGTTTAAGAAGGAAGGAGAACAGGTGTTGAACATCCATTTTACAAATGAGGTAACTGCGCAACAGAGAAGGTAAATGTACCCAAGGTCACAGAGCATGATGCCCTTTTATCCCCCCAAATTACTCAGATAAATTCTAGAGGGGGCAAGATCACTACTAGAAGCAGCATGGCTCAGTGGAAAGAGCATGGGCTTTGCAGTCAGAGATCATGGGTTCAAATCCTGGCTCCGCCACATGTCAGCTGTGTGACTTTGGGCAAGTCACTTAACTTCTCTGTGCCTCAGTTACCTCATCTGTAAAATGGGGATTAAGACTGTGAGCCCCCCATGGGACAAACTGATCAGTTTGTAACCTCCCCAGTGCTTAGAACAGTGCTTTGCACATAGTAAGCACTTAACAAATACCATCATTATTATTATTACATTAATGTATTATATGCATTATATATAGAATGTATTCAAACATTATATAGCCTACAAACAATTACTCTCTCTACCTTCAAAACCTTATAGAAGGCACATCTCCTATAGGACGTGTTCTCTGACAAAGCCCTCATTTCCTCTTCTCCCACTCCCTTCTGCGTCAGCCTGATTTGCTACCTCTTCACCCCTCCCTCAGTCCCACAGCACCTACGTACATAACTGTAATTTATTTATTTATATTAATGTCTGTCTCCCCCTCTAGATTATGAGCTCATTGTAGCCAGAGAAGGCCCAAGTATTTAGTACAGTGCTCTGCACACAAGTGCTCAAAAAATATGATTTATTGATTGATTATACTATGTCAGAGAGGTTTCACAATAGGAAGTCAATTCTTCTCCTGCTCTGCTCCCCACCACCATCCTCTTTATATTATCACCTTCTCCCCACCCACCAATTGCAGTTTTTAAAATTGTTTCCCCATTTTCCTGTGGCTTCTGTTTACCACCATCCCACCCATGTCTCTAACCTAATGCAAAATGGAAAACAGTGCTGTAAAGCTTAGAAATGTAAATGGAGTTTGTCATAATTTAAAATGTCATGTCAATGACTGCCTGAATTATAAGATTAGCCTACTTTTTCAAGGGAATTTACATCTTGGCACCTTATAAAAGTGGTGCCAAACACTGTCAGCATCTCAGCTCGCAATGTTAATATGCACTAGAACTCTAGTTCAGATCCAGTTGTTTTCCTTCACAGTGCTGTAGCCAGATGAGTTGGAAAATGAAGTCTGGTTTTGCACAAGCAGAATGATGTTTCTTCTACTTGCCCAAATCTCAGGAAAATTGTGTTTTCTACCACGATCCAATGACTATTTGCAAGAATGCAAATACTCTGAATTTGTTTCACTTTGACAGTGTAGAAACAGTATTGTTTCTGATTCATCCCCAGAGTGAAGCAAGGCTGGAATCCACATCGTGTTTGAAATAATTGTGGAGAGGAAACATGGAATAAAACAGGGCTTTGGTCACATAGCATTTTATTCCCCAAATTCCTGGAGTGGTTCAGCTGGGAAGCTGATGAGCTAAATCCATCAATTAGAAGCAAGTAACATTGATCCAAGCACTTATTCTATCCTTCCTTGACTACTGTATCAGCCTCTTCACTTATTTCCCTGCCTCCTGCCTCTCCCCACTCCAGTCCATACTTTACTCTGCTGTCCAGATCATTTTTCTAAAAAACAGTTCAGTCCACTTTTCCCCACTCAAGAACCTCCAGTGGTTGCCCATCCAACTACGCATCAAACAGAAACTCCCTAACCATAGGCTTTAAAGCACTCAATCACCTTGCCCCTTCCTATCTTACTTTACTGATTTCCTACTACAACACATTCACGTCACTCCTTTCACACCAACCTACTCACTGTTCCTCAAACTCATTCATCTCACCTCCAACCCCTCATCCATGCCCTCTATCTGGCCTGGAACTCCCTCCCTCCTTATAGCCGACAAACTATTAATCTCTCCACCTTCAAAGCCTAATTAAAATAACATCCCTAAGAGGCCTGACCCCACTAAGCCTTCATTTCCCTTATTCCCTCTCCCTTCTGCATCACCCATGCCTTTGGATTTGTATCCTTTATTCACCCCACCTTCAGCCCCACAGCACTTATGCACATATCCATAATTTATTTTAATTTCTGTCTCCCCATCTAGACTGCAAGCTCCTTATAGGCAGGGAACTTGTCTACCAACTCTGTTATACTGTACTTTCCCAAGCTCTTAGTACAGTGCTCTGCATGCAGTAAGCACTCAATAATTATGAATGATTGATTGTTTATAGGAAATGAATGGCAAACTTGTCTGAACATGTCTTCCCAATGTGTCCTATGGCTAAGGACTCCCATACTTGAAAAGTTAAAGCAGCTTTTTGTTTCACCTAAATGCTAGGTCTCCAAAATTGGTTAAAAGATGGAGAAGAAGGGAAGGAATAGAAAAGATAGATTAAGGATGCAACCAGGTAGATGTAAAAGTACAACTGAATTAGATAGGGAATCAATCATATTCCTTTAATATAATGATAATAGTGATGGCATTTGTTAAGTACTTACTATGTGCCAAGCACTGTTCTAAGCGCTGGGGAGAATACAAGGTAATCAGGTTGTCCCACGTGGGGCTCACAGTCTTCATTCCCATTTTACTGATGAGGTAACTGAGGCACAGAGAAGTGAAGTGACTTGCCCAAGGTCACACAGCAGGCAAGTGGTGGAGCCGGGATTGGAACCCATAGCAGCATAAATGTTTCCTTTCAATGTAAAAATTGAACAGTATCTTCTCTTCCCCCAACTTGTCAGACCCAGGATTTTTAGAACAATAGGATTTCTCCTTCCTGGTAACGATTTAGAATTCAGAATTGCCTTTGAGTCTTCTGCCAGGTAAGTCCAAGAGTAGCTTGTCAGCTTTCCTGCATTTCTGCATCCAGGAACATAAGACTCAGGAGTTTTACAATTCCAAGCAACCCTTGACAATTTAAAATATAGAATTAAAATCTAAACATGAAATGGCACTGAAGTTTCCTAATTCAGGCTGAAGGCCTGCCTAAGAAGGAAGACTGCCTAAGGAGGAAGGCTGCCAGAGAAGGAAGACTGCCTGTCAGAGACAGAGTTTCATTTCATTTGTAGCAGAGGAATATTTCATATTAAAATATGACAGGGTAGGGAGCACTGATAGGAATAATAATGATAATAATAATGGTATTTGTTAAGCACTTACTATGTGCCAATCATTGTTCTAAGCACTGGGGTATATACAAAGATCCTGCCTCATATGGGGCTCACCATCTAAGAAGGAGAGAGAACAGGTAATAATCTGCTGAGAGTAATTTTTACAAATATTACAAATCAAAATGATTGGTTTTCAGCTCACAGTCAAAAGCCACAGAGAGCGGCATCCAGTATTATACTGTGAGCCCCGTGATGGGTAAGGACTGTTTCTGACCTGATTAACCTGAATCTACCCCAAAGCCTAGAACAGAGCTTGAAACATAGTGAATGCTTAACAAATATAATAAGAATAATAGTGATTCAGGGAGGTAGCGGTGGCGGATGTTCTCATGGGCATGGCCAGTCGGATGCACAACGAGCTGTTTGTAAGAATCAGCCTCAAGGGCTGCAGCCCTGACATCCAGGCAAGACGGCTTAAATGTGGGGCAACAATGGAGCCACGGAGAGGCAAGGCTGGGGTGCCAGAGCCAATGATCCCCCCACCCCAGCAATGCTCCTCCTCTGACCCGGAGTGGCGGCCACCCACACTTACCAATACCCCAATAGTTTTTACAGGCTTTTCAGACACGACCAATTTTAACTCACTTCTACAGACTGTAAAGGTTAGGACAGGTGACAGAGCTGGGAGGGGAAGAGGACCGTGACCTTCCTCAGATTGTGAACCCTATGTGGGACATGGATTGTGTCCAATCTGATTATTTTGTATCTAACAAGCAACCAGTCGTATTTATTGAGCACTTACTGTGGGCAGAGCACTGTACTAAGCACTTGAGACAATACAACATAATGGAGTTGGTTGATACATTCTTTGCCTACAACAAGCTTAAAGGCTAGAGGGGGAGGCAGACAGTAATATAAATTACAGATATATACAGAAATTGAGTGGGGCTGTATCTAACCCTGTGCTTCACACTTCATAAGTGTGTAACAAATACCATCATCATTAAGGAAAAGGAGAAAAGGAAGAGGCAGTGTGGTCTATTGGGTAGAGCATGGGTTGGGAGTCAGAAGGACGTGGGTTCCAATCCTAGCTTCGCCACTTGTCTGTTGCCTCATCTGTAAAATGGAGATTAGGACTGTGAGCTCCACCTGGAACATGGACTGTGTCCAACCTGATTAGCTTGTACCTACTCCAGCACTTAGTACAGTGCTTGGCACATAGTAAGCACTGAACTAATATAATGGGGGAAAAAAAGAGAGGAAGGATGGCAAGTAAATGAAAACTGAAGAGCAGGCAACTTGGTGTGGTTGAGAGCAATTTATTTAGGGTACCTATTTTCATGGTGCCTGGCAAAGTCAGACATGGCAACCTGAGCGTTGTTCAATAGCTCTTTCCCTCCCTACAGTTTTCAGAAGGTGCGGTTGTCCAGCCCCATGGATTTAGACTTGGACTGTTCCGATCTGGGGATTGGGAGGAGCACCTACTACTCCCTATCAGTACAACTCCAGTTCCAAAAACCACAGAGAGAGAGGGGCCGGCTTCAGGACCCCAGCAATCCTGGGGGATCCAGGTCGCAGTTCTGTGGGTCCAGAGGCCTGGAGGATTGCCGACAGAACTAGGTTCCCAGACATGCAAAACTGTGTTTGAACCCCCAAGAGGCCCACATGTGACCAACTCCCTATAGACCCCTAGAATATAAGCTCACTGTGGGTAAAGAATGTGTCTGTTATATTGTTCTATTGTATTCTCCCAAGACCTTAGTACAATGGTGTGCACAATGTAAGTGCTCAATACACATGATTGACTGAGTGACCCTCCCCACCCCATGCAGAGCCCACCCTCTGTCCATTTCCTCTTTGCTTTCCTTGCATCATTTCTCCTTCTGTTCTCCCATCAGTCACGGCAACAAATCAAAGCCACTTTTTGCTTTCCCCAGTCAGAACTCACTACGGTACTTTGGCCCAGCCCCACCGTTACCTTTCCACACTGCTAAGGCAGCTTGTCCCATCATAGCCCCCGATGGCGTAGAGCGAACCATTGAGGGGCATCACTCCAGCACCACAGCGATGTTTACACCCGGGGCCTAAAAGCTTCCATTCATGAGTCAGGGGATTGTAGCACTCTATCCCACTGACAACATTCATAGACAGGGGGCAGCCTCCTACTGGGAATGGGGTGGGAGGCAGGTGAGGGGGAAGAAGGATGGGGAGGGAAAGAGGGAGGAGGAAACAAAGAAACGAAGATTTAACACCAAAAGAGGAGAGAAGCAAAATGAAATGAAATCCAGCACTGCTTAGTTATTAAAGAAAATGAACCTGGTTTTAACAAATTCAATGCTGTAATTAAAGCTAATTGCACTATAGATTTGAAAACATCTAAGCACTCTCTAAGTAGGGTCTGACACAAAGGATGGGATTAATCAACTCTTGGCTGATGAAATAGATTTTCACCACTAAAGCTTTAAACAGTCAATTCCCCAACGCAGTGAGTTCTATTTTAATCACATCTGACTAACATTTAGGTTACTGTCCTGGAGGGAGCACTACCAGTATTGGATGAGCAATCAACCAGTCATTCAATTGCACTTTCTAAGTCCTTACTATGCATTAAAGCATCAAAATATCTCACCATCTTTTTTAGGATTTCAGACTCTCCCTGTCTTCATCTGGCTGCACAATGCCTTTGTTGAGAAGGACAGTTCAGAGATAACTCTATTTAGGATTTTGTTTGACTTTGAGATGCTTATTGCATTACCTTTATTAATGGAAAGAAAACAACAAATTACAGCTGGCTACATTTGGAGTTTACTGAATTTTTACCCCTTAACAGTTTTGAATGACTCATAAACCGTATCTAGTTTTATGTTGAAAGGTAGAAACATGACCGCTTCTGCCAGCTTCTACAATTACAGGACAATTCAAAATAAGTAGTTTTCCAATTCAGAGCTACCAACTCCATACTGGGAAGCAACATGAGACCTTTTTCAATCTTTTTCTAACACATGAGATGGATTTGTTTAGGCAAACCGTTTTAGGGACTCAATGTCCTATCCTTTTGGTAGTCAGAGGGTTGCTTATTTGGGGCTGTTAGGAAGGAATTGTTTTCTTTTGAACAGTATGGAAGGAGGTCAGCAATATTTGTAAGCAGGTATCGCCCATCACCTTACATTCAGTTCTCATATGAATACCCCTGCCCTATCAGCGTGGAAAATTGTTATTAATTGCATGGTGTTGCATAGGATTTAAAAAAAAAAACTGAAAGCAGTTCAATTAATGTCCAATTCCTATTTAGTGAATATCTAATAAATGTATAACTCTAAAATATATGGTGTTTGTGGGAAGGCCATCAGAACCAAGTAGGTGCTCTGCTCTGCCTGAAGGGAAACAAGAAATTTGGAAAATACGGTCTCCACTTTACGAGGCCTGTGGGCAATGAATCACAACCCATCCTAGGCAGAGTAGGGTTGTTTCACACTCTTACCCAAAATTGAAGATGACAGCACCTGCCGATCCTCCCATAGAACCATAGAACCTAACTTCCTAGATTTCCAAACTGGAAGCCTCCCAAATTAATCAGACTGGCATTGGCCCCGAAAAGAGATATTGTCCCTGCCCTCTGACAACCCCTTTACCCTGGCTAAAAATCAATCTACAGTAAAGCAAATCGACCATTAGATGTCTTCATCTTTAGCTGTAACCTTTAAAAAAGCATTTCGGGGGACTGTGGGTGTGAGTTTATGTGTGTGTACACCTGTGTATATTTCTCTTCAGGGTTGCCCATCTCTTTTGAGCCATGTTTATTCTCTTTCTTTTAAAAAGAGAAGAGAGAACTTACCAGCAAAGACTAGATCCACTTCTTGGGCAACAGGATGAGTTTGCCGTCGCATTCCTTGGGAGACCTGAGTTTCTTCAAAATGCCGCTGCTTCCTGCATCAACAAAAATCACAGTCACGTTCCCTAGAACAGCCAGGGCATTCCTGCCTGGCAACTGACAGCTCTCTGTAGTCTGTCCCAAAATGTTACATCTACAAAACCACAATCAATGGGGAAGGGAAGAAGGAGGGAGAGGGTTAAGGTGGGGAGTGGGTGGAGGTGAGGTGAAACCTGTCGTTCTGAAGCTTGAAAATGAAGAATCATATTAAAAAAAATTTGAAGCATTTATTCACGTGCTAAGGAATGGCTTTGGGGATGTAGCATAATTGTAATCTATCAGTTCGCTTTTATCTCTGGCCAATTGAATGCAAATTGCCATTCAACCTTTTGGGAGGGACTGAAAGATTTTAGTTTTAATTCAAGGATGAGAAAAGGTTTCTTAACTGTCAAACTAGAAAAGTTCCCCAAGTGAATGGTTACAGTCACAGAATATGTAAAAATGCCTCCAAAATAATTTTAAGAACCTGGGTCTTATTTGATGGCAAACGTAAGGAGCCTGAGGAAACAGATTAAATGCCATTAAGTAAATGCCTCTTCCTGCTGTCTCTAACCTATGCTTAAGTCTTCAATACTTACTCTTTTTCTACACCCATCTCAACCACAAAGTATCCAAACTCAGAGCAAGAAATGGGGTTTGAGTGGACCAAGTCTCTCTCAGAAGGAGGCTGAAGGGTTTTTATAGGAGGCAGAAGCCAAAAATAGGAACATCACCCCCAGCTTTTGGAGTCCCAGCCACGTGGGACCCCAGGAATGCCAATCAATGCACTGTTCCTTCCCACTAGCTCAGGAAGACTGCAGTCTAAAGATATTCATTCCTCAAATAAGTAACAGGAAAAACCAGGAATCCGCAGACCACAAAGAGAGTCCCCTGTTTTCCATTCTAAGCAGTGTGGCCTAGAGGAAAGAGCACAGGTTTGGGAGTCAGAGGACCTGGGTTCTTAATTCCAGCTCCGCAACTTGTCCGCTGTGTAACCTTCAGCAAGTCACTTAACTTCTCTGTGCCTCAGTTTCCTCATCCATAGAATGGGGATTAAGATTGTGAGCCTCATGTGGGACAGTGACTTTGTCCAACCCGACTGTCTTGTACCTACCCCAGCACTTAATAGTGCCTGGCACACAGTAAGCACATAACTAATACAACAATTGTTTTCCCATTTCAAACTGGGCTTTTTACATCCTGCAACTGATCTTCCCCTTTTAGAAATGAGATACCATAACAAAAATGTACCTCTTGGATCAATTCAGTGTGGTTCTTCCAAATAGCTCAGTGGCCTTTAGCACTTTTCCTCTTTCTCATCATTTATTTTCATCCTAGCCTAGAGGTAAGGGTAGCAGGAAGACAGTGTGTCCTAGTGGCAAGAGCCCAGACTTGGAGAGTCAGGTGACCCAAGTTCAAGTCCTGGTTATACCACTTGACTTCTGTATAACCTAAGGCAAGTCATTTAACTTCTCTGTGCCTCAGTTCCCTCATCTACAAAATGGGAATATATAACCTGTTCTTCCTCCCTCCTAGACTGTGTGTTCCTTGTTGGACAGGACTATGTCCAATCTGATTATCTTGGCACATAGTGAGTGCTGAATCAATATCAGAATAATTGTTATTATTACTAATATTATTACTAGAGAGGTTAGGTAGTTTGCCAAAAGTAATATAGCAGGTAAATTTGGGATCAGGGTTCAGGTCTCCTAGACTCTCAATCTACAAGTCTATTGATTAGACTATACTATAACCCAGTATTACCAAGCATAACAGAATGTTTAGTAGGCTGTGCAACCCAAAATGAGGAACATGATTTGCCATTTAATTAATTGATGTTACTGCTGGGGTATACTGTTTTTCTGAATAATATTCTTGGTGCCAAGTGATTCCTTAAATTCAAAGCAGCATCTTCTTTCTCCTCCACAGAACTATATTTTTCATTTCCCTCTGGTAAACATTCCATAATGGAATGGAAGTTAACCAATACCGTCATTGCTCATAGGATATGTTTGTGAAGCCAACTGCTAACTCTTAACATTTTTAAGTCTAGTTTTGTTGTAGAATAAATTGAAGAGGCAGTTTCCATGAATGGCTGTCATCACTGAACAGAAAATCCTGAGCTATTTTTAAAGAAGGAGAAATGAATTTCTGTACATTGTCTCAAAATAGCAGCCTCTTGAATCCAAAAGAGTATAACTGTGGGAAAATTATACCTACTGATTGGGTTTATTCAGAGAAATCCGGTGGAGTCAGAATCTTTTTCAAAATAATAATTCACCTCCTCACCCATACAAAGAGCTACCTTTTAAAATATAGAGAGACGTGACCTGGTGGTAAGAGCATATGTTGGGAGTCAAAAGCTTTGGAATCATTGCCTGAGTCTTTCCTAAGTAAGTCATCATTCCCTGGTCCTTATCAGAAGCCAAACATTCTCATGGAATTGGAGGCACAACAACAGAGATATCATCCTAGAGGAATCTATATATATACATACATATGGCATTTGTTCAGCACTATCTACCAGACACTGTACTAAGCACTAAAGTAAATACAAGCTAATAAGTTTGGACACAGCCTATGTCCTACATAGGGCTCATAGTCATAATCCCCTTTTTACAGCTGAGGTAATGGAGGTACAGAGAAGCTAAGTGACTTGCTCAAGGTTACCCGGCAGACAAGTGGCAGAGCTGGGATTATCAATCAATCAATCAATCGTATTTATTGAGCGCTTACTGAGTGCAGAGCCTGTACTAAGCGCTTGGGAAGTACAAGTTGGCAACATATAGAGACAGTCCCTACCCAACAGTGGGCTCACAGTCTAAAAGAGGGGAGACAGAGAACAAAACCAGGTCCTTCCGATTATCAGGCCCATGCTCTTTCCCACTAGGCCATGCTGCTGCTCAGATGTTGTGGACAGTATCTATCAATTTGCCGAAGCCTGGTTCGAATAATTAATTGATAGAATGTATTGAGCGCTTAATGTGTGCAGAGCACTATGCTAAGATCCTGTGAAAGTACAATCACAACAGAGATAGACACAATCCCCGCCCCCCAGAGAGTTTATAATAATAATAATAATGACATCTGTTAAATGCTTACTATGTGCAAAGCACTGTTCTAAGCGCTGGGGAGGATACAAGTGATCATATTGTCCCACGTGGGGCTCACAGTCTTAATCCTCATTTTACAGATGAGGTAACTGAGGCACAGAGAAGTTAAGTGACTTGCCCAAAGTCACATGGCTGACAATTGGCGGAGTCAGGATTTGAACCCATGACCTCTGACTCCAAAGCCCGTGCTCTTTCTACTGAGCCACGCTGCTAGACAGACATGGGGTAGGGGTATTAGTAGGTTATAAGAATTTGTGTATTAGTACTGTGGGGCCGGAGCAAGTAACAAAGTGCTAAAACGGCAAGAGACATCTGAATAGGATTGCTATGGTTGGGGGAACAGTAACTCCACAAAGCACAGACCCAAACTTTTCAAAGCTTAAGAATGGTATAAAAAGATCAAGTGATCGAATTTGTCAGTTGACAGAGGTACTGGAGAGAAATTTCACTACCCCTTCTTTGATGAGCTGGGAATGCTGATTCTTGCGGATATAATTCTGAAAGGGCAGACCTCCATTTCAACCCCTTGGGAATTTCAAGGCAGACCACCCAGCAGTTGAAGAGCAGATCAACACTAAGCTCTGTGACTGACACCATGAGTTACCCACTTTGGCCGTGGAGAGCACTTTCACAGTCGGGGCTGGGGGCGGGAGGTGATGTCTGATGGAAAGGTCAGAAGAAGGACTGAGGTTACAAGTGCATTCCAGCAAGTGGGAAATGACCATACATGGCTTCTTTCTCTCTCATCTCTAAGAGTCAGGTCAAAGCCTGAGACAACTAAACTCTGCGAGTCAAGTCTCTCTGCTTAATTGAGGTCAAAGGGCAATTATTTTTGGAGAACAGACGTTTACCACCTGAGCGGGGAGGAAGCCACCAAAAGGGGCAGAGCACTTGGACAAGAGTAGCTAATCATTTTAGAAAACTGGTGAGGAACTTTCGCCCTTTTTCATTCTGGGATTGCTTCAGAAGAACACTTTCCACATGGAGACACAAGGAATCCACTGAACCTATATTTACCAGAGGCTAACAAAGGCTCCCCGCTGGAAAAGTTATGAAACTAATCTAATTTTCAGTGGAATTTGAACACCAGCAGATGACTACAAATGAGTTAGTTGCTGTTTTTTTTTCCTGTCCCTCCCAAAGGCGTGTGCTTCGATGTGAAGCTGCACTTCAAGGCACTAAAGTCTCAGGGAGAGCAAACTCAACCGGACTTCCTGAAAATAACAAATATGATATTTACTAAGCACTTACTATGTGCCAGGCACTGTGATAAGCACCGGGGTAGATACAATACAGTTAGATCAGACACAGTACCTGTCTGACTCACATTGTAAGGGGGAGGGAGAACAGGTATTTAATCCCTATTTTACAGATGAAAAAATTGAGGCCCAGAGAAGTTAAGTGACTAGCCACAGTCATATGGCAGACTAATGTAGGAGTCAGGAATAATGATAATTATGGTATGTGTTAAGTGCTTACTATGTACCATGCACTGTTCAATGCGCTGGGGCAGATAGAATATAATCAAGTTGGACACAGTCCCTGTCCCACATGGGGCTCACAGTTTTAATTCCCATTTTACAGAGGAGGTAACTGAGGCACAGAGAAGCTAAGTGACTTGCCCAAGGTCACACAGCAGACAAGTAGCAGAGGTGAGATTAGAACCAACGTTCTCTGACCCCCAAGCCTATGATCTTGCCATTAAGCCATGCTGCTTAGACCAGACCTCCTGATTGCTATGTGCTTTTACTAGGCCACATTTCTCTCTTGATAGTTTGAGTTTCCACTCAACCTCAGCAACTAAAGACTTCACTCTAAATCTCCAGTCCTGGACTTAGTCTCCATTCAGGATTAAACTGGCAGGTCCCACCTGCTACAGCCCTGAAGAACTCACAATCTCTTCCCTTGGGGCCGGACAACAAAGATTCTCTACAGAATTCAGCCCTTCTGCTAATTCCTGCTTTGCCTAGTGCCAATCCTGACTTTCTACCCATTTACGATCCAGTTTCTCCTACCACCTGCTCTGTTAGCTGTGCTTTTTAGGTACAGTCTGTTGGCTTCACCTGCTGTCCAGCTGGATGTCTGCCCACCTGACAATATAGGCCTCCCCCAAGCTGACCCGACTCTTCGCTTTGACCACTGGGTTCCACCACTGTTTGACCACCCAAGCCACTGAACAATTCTAAACTAGCAAATAATAGAAATTCCAACCCTGACGGGGAAATGAAACTTTGAGAAGCAGTGTGGCCTAGTGGAAAGAGCACAGTCCTGGGAGTCAGAGGACCTAAATTCTAATCCAGATTCTGCCACATGCCTGCTGTGTGATCTTGGGCAAGTCACTTAACTTCTCTGTGCCTCAGTTATCTCATCTGTAAAATGTAGATTAAGACTGTGAGCCCCAGGTGAGTCAGGGATAGTGTCCAACCTGATTAGCTTATATCTACTCTAATGCTTAGTACAGTTCCTTGCATATAGTAAGCATTTAATAGCATAAAAAATATTTTAAAAGACTTCTTAGGCAATCCATGTGTTTGGCCTAGGGTTTCCAGATCTGGCTCTAGAAGCATCAATTCTCCTTCATAGATAGTCTCAGTCTCTGTGTGTCTTTCTCTCTCTCTCTTCCCCCCTACATGCTAGTGATGTCTTCTCCACGCATCCTGGAATCCTATCCTGGAAGGCTGACTCAGAGCCTCTCAGGAACACACCGTGCTTTCCTTCAATCAAACTAATTGAAGTCGACAGTCCTTGCTGGGCAGCATCCTTAGCCTGTCTGCCTTGGTTTCCGTTTTCACACGCTTGATGCTGGCTGTTCAGTGCTGGCAGTTTGGAAGGGACAACAGTGCAACTTTTAAGCTCTTAGTAATTTGTCTGTGGAAACAGCTGCTCTGGCATAAGCCCACCATCTCCTGTTGGAAGTCAGGTGGGTCACTGTGGGGCCTATTCAAGCTAAACAGGAGGCAAGGTCTTGGGTTCCTCAGGGACCATAGTGACCCCCAAAGAATTACACATTAAGAACCACTGTCAAATGTCTGCCTTTTCAGGCATGTCTCTTTTGAGGAGGAGGAAATAATACCTGGCAGGTCTGAGCATTGAATGTTCATTCATTCATTCCTTCAAGCGTATGTAATGAGCACTAACTGTGTGCAGAGCATTGTATTAAGCGCTTGGGATGGCTCCCTACCTTCTCTTCAGTCTGCATTACTCTAGAAATACTTTTGTGACTATATCCCCCTTTTAAAGTGTGAGCTCATTGTGGTCAGGGAATGTGTCACCTGCTGTTTTTTGCTTGCCAAGAACTTAGTACAATGCTTCGTAACCCTCTTCATTGGCCTCCTACTAAAACCCAACCCACATATTCTGCTCCTCTAACACCAACCTGGTCTTTGTACCTCAATCTCATTTATTTATTCATTCATTCAATCATATGTATCGAGCGCTTACTTTGTGCAGAGCACCGCACTAAGGGCTTGGAAAGCATAATTCAGCAACAAATAGAGACAATCCCTACCCAACAATGGGCTCACAATCTACAACCTCTTTCCCACATTCTCTCTCAGGCCTAGAACTCCCTCTGTCTTCATATCTGACAGTCCACCACTTTCCCCATCTTTGAAATCCTTCTGAAGACGTATCTCTTCCAAGATGCCTTCCCAGACTAAAGCCTTCATTTCCCTATCTCCCTCCCTTTTATTTTAGCTATGTACTTGGCTTTGTACCTTTTAAGCACTTTGATACTCGCCCCAAACCCATAAAGCGTATGTAAATATTATTATACTCTATGTAAATATTCATATATACGGGAAGCAGCATGGCCTACTGGAAAAAGCAGGGGCCTGGGAATCACAGGACCTGAGTTCTGATCTCAGCTTTGCCAGCTGCTTGTTTTGTGACCTTGGGCAAGTTACAACTTCTCTGTGCCTCGGTTTCCTCAGCTGTAAAATAAGGATTCAGTACCAGTTCTCTCTCCTACTTAGACTGTAAGCACCATGTGGAACAGAGGTTGTGTCCAATCTGATTAACTTGTATCTATCCCAGCACTTGGGACAGTGCTTAGTAAGCACTTACCAATAACCCAAAAGTATTTATTATACTCTATTATTTCTCCTCTCCCTAATCTATTTTAACGACTTTTTCTCCCCTGCAAACTGTAAACTGTAGACTGTAAACTCCTTTTGGGCAGTGATTGTATCTATATTAATGCTTATTATCTCCCCTCTAGATAGTAAGCTCACTGAAGGCAGGGAATGTGTCTGTTATATTGTTATACTACACTTTCCCTAAGAACCTAGTACAGTACTCTGAATGCAGTAAGCGCTCAATAAATACTATTGATGGACTGAATTTTACTTTCTCAAGTGCATAGTACAGCATCCTACCCAGTAAGCACTTGGTAAATGCCACCGATTGACTTATTGATTGTGGGTGCTCAATTAACACTATTACCTGGTAACAGTAATAGTACTAGTATTTAGTAACTCTACATGTCTACCTGTCTACATGTTTTGTTTTGTTGTCTGTCTCCCCCTTCTAGACTGTGAGCCCTTTTTGGGTAGGGACCATCTCTATATGTTGCACGTTGCCGACTTGTACTTCCCAAGAGCTTAGTATAGTGCTTTGCACACTGTAAGCGCTCAGCAGCATGGCTCAGTAGAGAAGAAGCGTGGCTCAGTGGAAAGAGCACGGGCTTTGGAGTCAGAGGTCATGGGTTCAAATCCCGGCTCTGCCAATTGTCAGCTGTGTGACTTTGGGCAAGTCACTTCACTTCTCTGTGCCTCCATTCCCTCACCTGTAAAATGGGGATTAAGACTGTGAGCCCCCCCATGGGACAACCTGATCACCTTGTATCCCTCCAGTGCTGAGACCAGTGCTTTGCACATAGTAAGCACTTAACAAATACCATCATTATTATTATTAATAATAAATACAACTGAATGAATGAATGAATGAACTGCTTATTCCATGCAGAGCACTGCACTATGCTCTGGGAAAGTATAGGAGGAAATGTGACATAGTCTGGGGCGCTCAAGGTGCTCACAATCTAAGAATATAAGGTAGGGAGAGGGGATGGGCAACAGATACATAGGAGGGATGAAACAATGAAATACTAATACAATATAAAACACAAGGACAAATACACATCTTCATAACATCTCCAGATTCCACCCCTTTCTAGCCAAAATGCTACCACACCAGCCTGAACATTTATTCATTCCTTCATTCAATCATATTTATTGAGCGCTTACTGTGTGCAGAGCACTGTACTAAGCGCTTGGGAAGTACAAGAATATTTATCACATCCTGCCTTGACAAATGGATCAAGCTCCTTGCTGACTTCCCTGCCTCCAGCCCCTACCTTTTTCAGTCCATTCACTCCACTGCCAGGATCATTTCTCAAAGGAATCGTTCTGCACACATCACCCCACTCTTCAAAAAACTGCAATAATTGCCCACCCATCTCCTTATCAAGCAGAAACTCTTCACCATTGATTTTAAGAGACTCAATCAACTCTCTCCCCAACCCACTCTTGCTGCTTTCCCATTAACAACCTAGCCCCAACACTTCACTCCTCCAATACAACCTACTTCCTGTGACTCATTCTAATTTCTCCCTCACTCATACCCTCTTTTCTGCCTGGAATTCCCTTTCCTTTTTTATACCATACAGCCCACCACTCTCCCTAATAAAATCACCAAGTCCTATTAAAATAAAATTAACGATAGTACTTGTTAAGTGCTTAGTATGTGCCAAGCGCAAAGCGCTGGAGTAGAGACAAGTTAAGTAGGTTGGACACAATCCCTGTCCCACATGGGGCTCACACTCTTAATTCCCATTTTATAAATGAGGTAACTGAGGCCCAGAGAAGAACTGACTTGTCCAAGGTCACACAGCAGACTGCCAGGTCCTTCTGACTCCGAGGCCTGTGCTCTATCCACACAAGAATACGTACACATCTTCAAGATAGAAGTCACACTGCTTTTACTAAAACACATCTCTACCAGGAAGCCTTCCACAACTATCTCTCATCTCCCCACCTTATTTTCCCTCCCTGATGCATCACCTTACTATACTTAGTCCTATTCCATAAGCACTTAGTTTCTTGATTCCCCCAGCCCTGGTACTTAAGCAAATACCCTCACAGTTGATTGCCTCCCTTGTTTTGTCTTATACTGTCAAGTCTTCTCCGAGACCCGTAGCAATGTCATGGACATCTGTCTCCCCAAACACCCCGCCTCCATCTGCAATCGTTCTGGTAGTGTATCCACAGTTTTCTTGGTAAAAATTTGGAAGTAGTTTACCATTGCCTCCTTCCACAAAGTCTCAGTCTCTGCCCTCGACTCTCTCCCATGCCACTGCTGCCCAGCAGAGGTGAGTTTTGACTTGTAGCGGATTCCCTTCCGCTCGCTAATCACTAGCCAAGCTCGGAATGTACTAGATATGCCTCTGCTTGACTCTCCCTCCCATAGTCAAGACTGGTAGAGTACTGGAAACTCTCCAGATGCGACCCTGAGAGGGGTTGCCTTCCTTATCTGCAATTTATTTAAAACGTCTGACTACTAGCCTGTAAGCTTCTTGAGGGCAGAGTCTACTTTCTCTATTGGACTCTCCCAAGCACTTAGTACAGTGCTCTGCAACAGTAGGTGCTCAATAAACGCTACTTGCTGATTGATACACAAAATGAAAACAAAAAGCAATAGGGTACTTTGGTTAATCAATCCACCAATCTACTGAGCACTTGTACTGGGTGCAGAGCACTGTACTAAATAATAATAATAATGATGGCATTTAGGAAGCACTTACCATGTGCAAAGCACTGTTCTAAGCGCTGGGAAGGTTACAAGGTGATCAGGTTTTTAGACTGTGAGCCCACTTTTTAGACTGTGAGCCCACTGTTGGGTAGGGACTGTCTCTATATGTTGCCAATTTGTACTTCCCAAATGCTTAGTACAGTGCTCTGCACATAGTAAGCGCTCAATAAATACGATTGATGATGATGATGATGAGGTTGTCCCATGGGAGGCTCACAGTCTTCATCCCCATTTTACAGACGAGGTCACTGAGGCACAGAGAAGTTGTCACGCAGCTGACAAGCGGTGGAGTTGGGATTAGAACCCATGACCTCTGACTCCCAAGCCCGGGCTCTTTCCACTGAGCCACGCTGCTTCTCTATAATGATGACATTTGTTAAGTGCTTACTATGTGTGAAGCACTGTTCTAAGCGCTGGGGTGGATACAAGGTGATCAGGTTGTCCCACGTGGGGCTTACAGTCTTCATCCCCATTTTACAGATGAGGTCACTGGGGCACAGAGAAGTTAAATGACTTGCCCAAAGTCACACAGCTAAGCGGCAGAGTCAGGATTAGAACCCATGACCTCTGGCTCCCAAGCCCAGGCTCTTTCCACTGAGCCACGCTGCTTGGGGGAGTATAATACAGTAGAGTTGGTAGACACAAAGAGCAGCAGCATTCCATGTTCCTCATGGCTCAGAGTCCGGGTAATAACTGTGGTATTTGTTAAGCACTTACTCTGTGTCAGGCACCGTATTAAGTGCTGGGGTGGATACATGTAAATCAGGTTGGACACAGTCCCTGTCCCACATGGGGCTCACAGTCTGAATCCCCATTTTACAGGTGAGGTAACTGAGGCCCAGAGAAGTGAAGTGACTTCCCCTAGGTCACATAGCAGACAAGTGGAGTAGAGAAGCAGCATGGCTCAATGGGAACAGCACGGGCTTGAGAGTCAGAGGTCATGGGTTCAAATCCCGGCTCTGCCAACTTTCAGCTGTGTGACTTTGGGCAAGTCACTTAACTTCTCTGTGCCTCAGTTTCCTCATCTGTAAAATGGGGATGAAGACCGTGAGCCCCACGTGGGACAATCTGAACACCTTATCTCCTCCTCAGCGCTTAGAACAGCGCTTTGCACATAGTAAGCGCTTAGCCAATGCCATCATCATCATCAAGGGGCAGAGCTAGGATTAGAACTCATGACATTCTGCACTTGTATATATGTACATATGTTTGTACATATTTATTACTCTGTATTTATTTTACGTGTATATATCTATTCTATTTATTTTATTTTGTTAGTACGTTTGGTTTTGTTCTCTGTCACCCCCTTTTAGACTGTGAGCCCTCTGTTGGGTAGGGACTGTCTCTATATGTTACCAACTTGTACTTCCCAAGCGCTTAGTACAGTGCTCAGCATACAGTAAGCGCTCAATAAATACGATTGATTGATTGATTGATTGACATTCTGACTCCCAAGGCCTTGCTCTATCCACTACACCATACTCCTTGTCACACGCCCAAGGTCACTGTGACCACTAAATACAACTACCCTGCCACTCTGCCCTTTTGAAATCAGCTAAATTCCATAAATGCTGAATTCTGCATCACTTCTGTGTGAGCCAGGGGGCTTCTGGGAAGTACTTACCAAAAGAACCTGGACAGTAATCCAGCACTGTGTCATCTTTCCTCTTCTCTTTTAAACAGCACGGTTAGGTTCACAAGCTAAAAATCGACCCAGATGAAACACACACCCCTTCCGTAGGAAGTCGCTCAGCCAAACCATCTCAGGATGCTTCCCTTCCCTTTATCTTTCCTCTCCCTAGTGGCACAAGAGGTGCCATCTACCTCACTCCTGAAGTCAAGAAGTCAGAACATTACAAAGGTTAAGTCTGAAGATTTCCTCATCCTTCCTAGAAATTGCACTTTAATTCAGGAAGACTCCTTTGAAATCTGGAGAAATCTCTTTCATTGATTTGGTTTCTTTGAAGTTATCGGATAATCTTTCCAGCTACCACTACTAGAAATGCAGCTCAGCTTAATGATCATTTTTTTAAAAATGGTATTTGTTAAGCACTTACTATATGCTAGGCACTGTACTAAGCACTGGAGTAGATACAAGTCAATCAGATTGGATACAGTCCTTCTCCCACATAGGACTCAGAGCCTAAATCCCCATTTTACAGATCAGGAGGTTTGTTTCTGTGATCATACAAGAAAGGTGTTCAAGCAATAAAAAGGAAAAGAACCTCCTTGCCCAAAATGCGGTCATGAAACTCAAAAGACAAAGGATCTGAGCATGTCAACCCACTCTCTGAAGTTTCTTCAAAGCCCTACTGAGAGCTCACCTCCTCCAGGAGGCCTTCCCGGACTGAGCCCCCTTTTTCCTCTCCCCCTCCCCATCCCCCCAGCCCTACCCCCTTGCCCTCCCCACAGCACTTGTATATATTTGTACAGATTTATTACTCTATTTATTTTACTTGTACATATTTACTACTCTATTTTGTTAATGATGTGCATATAGCTGTAATTCTATTTATTCTGACTTTTTTGACACCTGTCTACATGTTTTGTTTTGTTGTCTGTCTCACCCTTCTAGACCGTGAGCCCGTTGTTGGGTAGGGATCGTCTCTATATGTTGCCGACTTGTAGTTCAAGTACTTAGTACAGTGCTCTGCACACAGTAAGCACTCAATAAATACAATTGAATGAACGCATGAATGAATGAAGCACTGAGAAGTGAAGTGACTAGCCCAAGGTCACACAACATACAAGTGGCAGAGCAGGGATTAGAACCCACATAGTTCTGATTCCGAGGCCCATGCTGAATTCACTAGGCCACACTGATGTTGGTTCCTTAGATTAACAGAACATATTTTTCTACTTAAAAACTCTCCTACAGGTAGAATGAGGGGAAAACCACTGCAGTTGGGACCAAAACTTGAATTGAGGAGTCAGCAATCTGAGACCACCCAAAAATAGATTTTACCTACTTAAGCTGCTGGTCCTCAGTTTAGAAGCATATGATATTTTGTAAATTAGCGAAGCACTGTGACCTAGTGGGGAGAGCACAGGCCCGGGAGTCAGGGGGCCTGGGTTCAAATCCTGATTGAACTGATTGTCTGGTGTGTGACCTTTGGCAAGTCACTTAACTTCTCTGTGCCTCAGTTACCTCATCTGTAAAATGGGGATTCAAATTGTAAGCCCCATGTGGGACAGGGACTGTGTCCAACCTGATTAGCTTGTGTCTACCCCAGTGCTTATTACAGTGCCTGGCAATAGTAAGTGCTTAACAAATAGAAAGTGCTTAAATACTATTTAAAAAAACTCAACCACTTCTAACAATGTTATGTACTGTAATCCCATTTACCTCCCTATAAATAAAATTGCAAGGGGCCTTAAAGTAGCTGTCTAGTGTCTCAGATCACTCTGAAGCCTGGCCAGGAAAGAATGCTAGGGGCCATCCATGACACCAGAGCAAAAACAGAACAGTTCTGCTCGTATACATAAAATGAACAGTGAACGGTGATGAATTCTGTCAGGTCATGAGCAGTGAACAGTGACAGTCTCACATGTCTGAGTTTGCTGCTGCTTTAAATAACAAAGGCATTTATTTAAGGCAGCTTTTTCACAAGCTATTAATTCCAGGACCAAAGCAGCTGTTGGAAAAATAGACACCACCAAAGTGTCAGAACCCCCACCTGCAAGAGACCACATTCCAAAGCAACCCAGACATGTCAGCTGCGCTTCCTCCCTGACCAAAGAGCAATATAGGAAGAATTCCTGACAGGCTTCGACTGACATCCCTAACCCCTCTGGTGGTATTTTTTTTTTTTTTACAGAATCAATTCCACATACCAAGAAACTCCACATATAACTATCCCAAGAAAACTCAGTTTTATGACTGTGGAACCTAAGGGACACATAGTACTAAGCACAATACAGTGCTCTGCACATAGTTAAGCACTCAACAAATACTGACTAAAGTACTACCCATCTCCCAGTTGAATAACTGTGGAGGTGTTCAGAGCATTCTGTGTGATGGCCACACTACAGAACCCATGAATTCCACCCTCAGGGAAGACAACCTAGGGCCCAAAGAAGGGGAAAAGACCGGTGAAACCTGGGCTGTCCTGGGAAGAGAAGAATAAACAGAGTAACATGAGAATAAGATGAAATGTGAGGTATTAAAGGTTTCAAATGGGCAGGGTGAGGCCAGAGAAGAGATTCATTCTAGGATGGGGCCCCGTTTAAAGCATTTCAGCAGGTGTCCCTGAGTTATGTTTCAAGATGCTATCTCAGCTGAGAGCCTGCCTCTCAAGAATTCACATGAGGTTTGGCACCCCAAGGAGCGACAGCTGAGTGGTATTTATTAAAAAAGAATGCCCATTGAGCCAACCTAGTTTCTTAAGAATGCCAAACAAACTCTTTAAACAGCTGAAGTCCAATGGACCAGACAGAATTCCTGGCAAACATCATACATCCCCAATCTAGGGTGCATGCTGAAGAGTGAATGAAAAATTGGAATATAGTATCATCCTTTTAGAAACCACAGACTGGGAGTGACCCTGAAAGTCAATTTAGTCCACCCCTGTCACTGGGCTTGATCCCATCTAAATAAGCCAGTAGATGAGAATCTGAGATTTTGTAAAAGTTCTCAAAGCAGATTTCCCAACTTCCCTTTGAAGCTCTAAAAAAAAATCCCGGAATGTGGAAGGTTTTTCTTTATCTCTACCCTAAATCCCCCATGCTGTAATTCTTTTTTCCATTTATTTTCCAGTTCTTCTAATTTGTCATCCAAATCATCCAATATTACAGATAAACTTAGTCTCTCAGTCCACAAAAGTGTTTAGATGACAGGCTCATAGTGATGGATTAAAGGAAAAAATTGGGGATTTTAGAAGGCTGTAGGATTTAGCTAAATTCATGTCTGTTAGATCCATGATAAATTAATAGAGAGAAAAGAGGTTGGAATAAATAATCCCTATGATAAGGGTGAATGTGAGAACAACCATCCCAAGTGCCCTTGTGATGCCACTGAGGAAACCAGAATATTGGAGTGCAAAGCCCTCCAAAAGGCCTGTGGATGGGGTTACAAGAGAAAGGGCACAGCATGGCCCAGAGCAGAGAGCAATGGTCTGGGATCCTGATGCACTTGGGCTCTAACCCTGCCTCTGCCAATTGCTTGCTGTATGACCTTGGGCAAATCAGTTAACTTCTCCATGCCTCAGTTTCCTCAACTGTAAAACGGGGATACCTGTTCTCCCTCCTACTTAGACTGTGAGCCCCACAGGGGTCGGGGACTATGTCCGACAATTAACTTGTACCTACTCCAGTGCTTAGAACAGTGTTTGACACCTAGTGAGCACTGAACTTTTAAATATTACTTAAAAAAGGCCTTTAAGACCCTCCCCAGTTGTGACCTGTCTCCCTGCATATACTTATTGACATATTAGGGGGAAATCTTGGGAGGGTTTTGCTCATATAGACGGGGGAATTGTTGGTTTTTCCGACCTTCCCTGAGAAATACTTGGTAAATGTAATGTTGTCTAGTGGTACCCTCTGCTGGGCACCTGAGGTCTTGGACTCTCATTTTCAACCATCAATCAGTAGTATTTATTGAGCACTTGCTTTGTGCAGAGCACCGTATTAAGCGCTTGGGAGAGTACACTATAACAGAGTTGGTAGACACATTCCCTGCCCACAAGGAGTTTACAGTCTAGCAGGGAAGACAGACAAAATAAAATACAGGGCTGCGCGGCTGAGGTTAGGGTTAATATCAAGTGCTTAAAGTGTACAAATTCAAATAATAACAATGATGATGGTATTTGTTAAGCGCTTACTATGTGCCAAGCACTATTCTAAGCGCTGGGATGGATACAAGGTTATCAGGTTGTCCCACGTGGGGCTGTCACAGTCTCAATCCTCATTTTACAGATGAGGTAACTGGTACAGAGAAGTTAAGTGACTTGCCCAAAGTCACACAGCTGACAAGTGGTGGAGCCGGGATTAGAACCCACGACCTCTGACTTCCAAGCCCATGTTCTTTCCATGAAGCCACACTGCTTCCCTAGGTGCATAGGTGATATAGAAGAGAGAGGAAGATGAAGAAATGAGTTTTTTAGACTGTGAGCCCACTGTTGGGTAGGGACTGTCTCTATATGTTGCCAACTTGTACTTCCCAAGCGCTTAGTACAGTGCTCTGAACACAGTAAGTGCTCAATAAATACGATTGATTGATTGATTGATTGATTGAGGGCTTAAGTTTGGGAGGGTCTGTTGGAGATATGATTTTAGTAAGGCTTTGAGGGTGGGGAAAGTGGTGGTCTGCCATCTATGAAGGGGGAGAGAGTTCCAGATCAGAGGGGGGATATAAGCAAGGGGTTGGCGGCAAGATGGATGAAATCAAGTTACAGTGAATAAGTCGGTGTTTGAGGAGTGACGGTACAGGCTGGATTGTAGTAAGAAATAAGCAAGGTAATATAGGAGGGGGCAAGGTGATTGAGTGCTTTAAAGCCGATGGTAAGGAGTTTATGTTTGATGCAGAGGTGGGTGGGTAACCACTGGACATTTTTAAAGAGTAGACTGGACTTTTTTTTTTTTTTTTTTTTTTCAGAAAAATGATCTGAAAGCAGAGTGAAGTAAGGACCAGAGTAGGGAGAGACAGCAGGCAGGAAGGTCAGCGAGGAGATTGATGCAGTAGTCAAGTAGGGGTAGTGGTTGGATCAGCATGATAGCAGTTTGGATGGAGAGGAAAGGGTAGATTTTATTGATGGGAAGGTAGAACTGACAGGATTTGATGACACTGAATATGTGGGTTGAAAGAGATGAGTTTAGGATAACGTGCAGGTTATGGGCTTGAGAGACAGGGAAGATGGTGCTGCCTACATTCCCGGGAAATACTGGGGTAGGGCAGGGTTTGGATGGGAATATGAGTTCTGTTTTGGACATGTTACATTTGAAGTGTTGGTGGGACATCATCATCAATCGTATTTATTGAGCGCTTACTATGTGCACGGCACTGTACTAAGCACATATCAAGTAGATATGTCCTGAAAGCAGGAGGAAATCTGAGGCTTCAGAGCAGGAGAGGTCAGAACTGGAGAGATAGATTTGGAAAGTATCTGCATAGAGAGGTAGTTGAAGCTGTAGGAGCAGTTTGGCAAGAGAGTGGGTACAGACAATAGAAGACCAAGAACTGAGCCTTAAAGGACTCCCACAGTTAGAAGGTGGGAGGCAGAGAAGCACACAAAAAGGAATGAGCAGTCAGAGGGATAAGAGGAGAACCAGGAGAGGACAGTGTCAGTAAAGCCAAGGTTAATAATTCAAGAAGAAGGGACTGGAACACGGTGTCCAAGGCAACTGAGTGGTCAAGGAGGATTAGGATGGAGTAGAAGCTGTAGAATTTGGAAAGGAGGTCATTGGTGACCTTACACTCCAGGTTCAAATCGATAAAGGATTTGGCCCATTTGAGAAAAATTAATAGTATTTATTGAGCACTTGCTGTATGCAGAGCACTGTACTACACACTTGGGAGAGTACACTATAACAGAGTTAGTAGACTTGTTCCCTGCCCACAGTAAGCTTACAGTAAGCCCACTTGATAGATATATTCCATGATGACTCCACTGTAGCTTTATGGTGGACTCACTACAGTACAGCCACGTTGATCTCCAGCAGTGAGAAAAGGTCATTGTGGATGGATTAAGGAGAGGTGTATTAGACAGTGAGCTCACTGTGGCAAGGACTGTCTCTATTGCTGGCTGTATTGTAGTTTCCCAAGTACTTAGTACAGTGCTCCGCACACAGTAAGGGTTCAATAAATATGATTGACAACTGAATGAATGGATTTAACTGGAGCAAAAAATAAAATGCACAGAACTACCAGATCTCTCTCCACAAGTAGGAGACATTCAATTAACCAAACACTTAGACCTCTTTTCAGCTAGCATTATTTGTATACTTTATTCAACTACTTCATCCTGATATATTTGTTTTCCCATCTTTAGTACAGTGCTCTGTACATAATAAACATTTAATATTATTACTACCACCTGTTACCATCCTTCCACTTGCTCCCACAATTCGCCAATACTTTTTGTGTCTTCCCCATTTAAACTCTAAGATCCTTGAAAACAGGCAACATATCTTGCTTGTCATATTCTCCCAAGCTTTCTTTCACTCATTTATTCAATTGTATTTAAGCACTTACTATGTTCAGACCAATACATCAGTACATTGATCTGCACTCACAAGGTGCTCAGTATAATCTATTGATTGAAAAGGCACAATCCAACTTTTTGGATAATTACTACCTTGCTGTCCTGCAGAAAAAGCTTTAAGGACATGGGCATCCCTTTCTATCTTGAACTTTGCGTGGTGTCCAGGCGACCCTTATCTCATGTCATTGGAGTCCAATTCCCCAGGTCCCTTCCACTTTCTTGCGGCCCATTTTTCTTTTTCTAAATAATAATTATGGTATTCATTAAGCGCTTTGTGCCATGCACCGTAGTATTTGGATTGATGAAATACTCTGACAATGAGCACAAGGGTGTTACAGATTATGCATTTTCACGAGTCACACACGTGGAAGAACTTGATTCTCCTTGACATGAATTCAAATTCTGAAGGTAACTTAGCATAGGGGCCAGACCAGCTAAAGCTAAAGCCAGGACAGATAATTAGGTGGGCACTATTATGAAATAGTCATCAATGTATTTGCAAATTGAGTGGCAAGGGAAATGTTCTAAAAGACCAGATGGCTTGCCCCTTTCTGAAGTAGGAAGGTTTCTTGGGGCTCTGATTTGAACATTTACCTGTCTGAGGCTTCAACTTGGCTAATTTCATATTCATCATTTCAGATAATACATTTGTTTGGTCATATGGCAGTTAGCAATATTACATGCTATAAGGGCAAACATCTTTAAGGGAATGCTAATCAGGCACTGATTTCAGAAGCCCCGCTTATAGAGCACAATCTTTCCTACTCACAAAGAAGCTGAACCAAAGCATCACAACTAAACAATTAAACGGCACTAATATAATAGTTCCTTTTTCAGGGTTTGCTTAATTGACTACTTTCCCTCTATGTTTTGTCAAAATTCTGGGGATTTTAACTATTAGGTAAAGCACTTCCCTTTAAACCGGGATGTTTGTTTTCATTCCATTTTCCATTTGGCTTACCAGTCCCAGGCAATAATGAAATGAATGTTCAGAGTTGCAAGATGATCTGTTCGTGTTTTCCTGGACACCAGTCAAGTGAGCTGGAAGAGAGGATCAGGTTGATAAAAAAGAAACCTTACCCTGAACAACCTAGCTACTAAAGCGCTGTCTTTTGAGTTTTTGATGCTGTTGTCTCTATTTCAGCTACAGTATATACTCGATCCATCAGGTTTTACCGATCCTGGACTTAATCACAGGTAACATGCAGGTAAGCATTTCTTCTAATCCTTGAAGCACTTTTTTTGTGTGTGAAAATACAGAGGGATTAGCTACACTAGGAAGCTGGGGCTTCTCCAGCTGGAGCAGTAACTATGAAGCCACGATTTATAAGGTGTGCACCTGGATCTGATCCCAGTGAGGCAAGTCAGGAGCAAAAGTAAAAAGGACTTAAAAATGTTTCCCATGGGAGAGAAGTTAAAAGTTATTTGGCGATTGAATGGCAAAGGCTTATACTTATAAAAGCATGGAATTAGTCCTATTGTCCTTCATTCCAAATAATTAGTCTTCCGTATTTGGAGAAGGAAGGTTGTGTTCTGTTTCTTCTTTCTGATCAAGCCAAAAACATTATTTGGCTTTACTCCTTTTTACTTTTGCCTCATTTTAAAGACAGAACCCAATTAGATGATAAAAAAAAGTCCTTGCAGATTTCAAAGGTACTTCCAGAATTCAGAATAGGACTGTCTACCAACTCTGTTGTATTGTACACATACAAGGATTTTGTACAGTGCTCTGTACACAGTAAGTACTCAATAGATACCATTGATTGATTGACCCAGGACTTCTGCAAGTTGGACTTGATAAAAAGGGATAACATTCACGATAGAAGAATCAAATGTTTCTGAGTGAACCTTTGAAAATAATAAAGTTGTAATTTGATGAGGAAACAACACTTTTCGATCAAAGACCGTATCATGCCAAAAAACCCAACAACCTTGTTAAGTAAATTGTTTCTAATTCAAACGCACATTAAGTCAGTGAGGGTCATGACTAAAGATACTTATCATATCTTCTCTTTATATGTAGGTAAGGCTCTGCAGGCTGAGAACTCACCAGTGGTGTTTTATTCTGTTTAATGTCTTCCTGTTTCATGCCTTACTCTTTGGGGCTGATTTTGTGGAGGAATACTTTTTGCAATCACTACCATATGTGGACGTGAAAGTTCTTGAGATTAAGGAAAAGGCAAGGAAATTGAACTTGGAGCCCTTGAAGAGTGATCTCTCCAAGTTCTACATCAGCAGCCAGTCTGAGATGTGCCTGGGTCCGAATATCTTCTTGCTCTCCCTTGTCTTCAGCAGCCCAGAAAACGGGACAAGACGGAATCTGATCAGGAAAACCTGGGCTAACGTGACAGCTGTCAGTGGGTATCGTATTCTCACATTGTTTGCTACAGGGATACCAGCTTCAGGGATCACTGACTTAGAAATTAAGCAAGAGTCCAATAAGTATGGTGATATCATCCAGGGAAAATTCCTGGACAGTTCTGGGAACCAAACCCTGAAGACCATCTTGATGACCCAGTGGGTCCTAACTTTCTGCCCCAATGCCATGTTCATACTTAAAGTTGATGAAGACATGTTTGTCAACCTTCCAAATTTGGTGGATTACTTGCTCAGCTTGAAAGCAAACCTTGAGGACATCTACATTGGAAGGGTCAACCATCAGGAGATGCCCAACAGAGACCCTCGAAGTTGGGGCTTTGTACCGCTCAGTCAGTACCCAGAGAAATATTACCCTGATTACTGCAGCGGAGAAGCCTTTATCATCTCCCAGGACGTGGCCCGGATGATATACGTAGCATCCAAGGAAATACCCATTTTGGTGCCTTCGGATGTTTTTGTGGGCATCTGTGCCAAATACGCTGGCCTGGTGCCCATCCACAGTTCTAGATTTTCTGGGAAGAGACACATCAGGTACAACCGATGTTGCTATAAGTTTATCTTCACCTCCTTAGAAACAAAAGACGAGGAACTATTCCTTGAGTGGAGGGAGATTAATGATGGGATAGACTGTACGCTCCTTGAGACCTATTACGGGTTGATATCTTGCAAACTCCTCACCTATTTTGATAACTTTAAATACTTTAACATGGGTATACTAAAAGACGATGCAATGTATTTGGCAGATTAAGATTTCATTAATCCATTCAGAAAGCCTATGCTTTACAACTTCCTTTCCCTCTGATGGAGTCCTCTCCTTGAACAGTCCATCTAAATGGAAGTTTTAAGTATTAAAAAGGGTCTTAAAGCTGTACTTAGCAACAATTAATTGCATTTGCGGTTCTTCAGCGCTTAGAACAGTGCTTTGCATAGTAAGCGCTTAATAAATGCTATCATTATTACATCGTCAGGATAGGATGGCTCCCCCAAAGACCTTAAGTCAACCTAAAATGATTCTTTCTTAAATAAATTTTCCTACTTAAATGGATAAAAGTATATCAAAAGTGTAACTATTCTCTAAGTACTACTTTTAAGCTTCTGTTCTTCTTACAGAGGGATTGTACCTTTTCACTGTTTTGTGGCTCTGCATGCTGTAATTATGTGAAGAACAAAATTAAACGAGAGAACTTGGCAACACTTTACTGTTATTTGCCTAAACCAAACATTTTTTGCAGTTTTAACCTAGGGTGGGTAAGGGCACAGAATTTCATCATAAAGAATTTTTAAATACCTATCACCAATCACCAATGCATAGCTGCTACAACGCACACATGATATGTTACTGACATCATTTTCTACTACAACTGGCTCAAGAGTTTTTCACCCAAATATTTAACAGGCTCCACACAGTGAGATTTAACAATTTCACACCATTGGGCGGATTTCTCAAAAGGGTAAATCTGCACAAAATTCACATATGAGAAAACTCTTCAAAAACATTTTATTAATAGGATTACAAGAAGTGGGTCAAAGTTTGGGTCTCATACTTGTTTCTGCTTTCGCCACTCTACTCACTAATTTTTGACACACCTATTGCCACAAATATCAGCAAATGTTTCATTGATGGTCACAAAATGGATTTACCCATAATCCTCATTAAACTGGCAATCTTTAAAGTCGATAACTTTCCACTTATAGTTTACTATAGAAAAACTGAATCCAAACAGTACTACTTGTCCTCTTTCTCCCCATTAAGACAAATGTAATACTGCTCAAGAAATGTGCCTTATTTTTCCATTTTTTCTTTTGTTAACATTCTGCCATCCTTTAATGAGTGAAAAATATGTGGTAGAAAACTCAGGGTTAAATCATATATGGGATCTAATATAGCTAACAATATGTTAAAAAGCAAGTTAAAGACTGAACTGGTGTCTACAATGAACTTTTGGTCCCAATTCAAAACACTTTACCTGCCCCTGAAAAACCTTTTTAGGAATTTCTTTGGGAACATACATGTTTCAGTCAAGCACCACAAGATGCAGAAATACCATACATGCTTTAATCCTATTTATTCGCTCATTTAACAAGTAGCTAACTCTTGCTTTAAGACATTTGGTTTCCCTTTCAATCATCATATTGATTTTGTCTCGTTACTACTCTGGGCTGGATCAATCCCAAAAATATTATACTCTATGTCTGGGAAAAATTAATCTCTTTTATTGCTTTTACATATCAGGTAGTCTGCCTTCCACACATGAACTAAATAAACAGGTTTGCTGATGGCATTGGTTAATGGCAATTAGTGAATAATTAAACCCCATTTGTTGGTCATGGGGCTAGTGAAAGGTGAGGGTCTAAATCATCCACAAGTTACTGCCAAACATTTTTTTTTAAAAAGTCTAATCTAAAAACCAGAAAATTGAAAAAAAGTTACTGAATCAAAATATAATTCTGCAGCTCATTAAGAGCAAAGAACTATCAAAGCAAAGTATGATAGTGTATGATATACATTAGAATGACTATAAAAATTACAAAACTCTAAGATCACAAAAACTCAACAGGGATGTAATTCAAAATCATTAGTTTAATCTTATTACGAAGTATAGAGAACATAATTTTTCCACAGTCTCTATAACCAAAAAATATTTACATCCAGTTGTTTCAAAGTAGATTTAAAAGTAATCTAATGCCCAAGACTGAAGAAAATTCAGAATGTAATTAGATTCCCTTTGAAATTAAACCAGACTCTGCCAGTGGATACATGAATTAAAAAAAAATTCCACATTGTTACAACATTTTCCAGTCTTTGTGGCTATGCTCCTATTTGTTATAATCTTGTTTTGGCAAGACTACATGGGTATGGTAAGAACGTGAAAATTCCTTCGTTCAAATAAAAGACCAAATCTTTTTCTCTGAAAAGTAAAAAAAAACAAACTTCCAAATTGTATCAAAGTGCTTACAACCCATTCTGCAAGGTATTTCAGGACTGTTTCACAACAAACGCTTAGCAAACAAGCTGCCATATATACCATGATACTCAAAAAACGTGCAGGCGTACCCAAAAGTTATTTCCTGTCTCAGATGCTTGAACTAAAAGTGAATAAATTCATGACTCTGAAAGCTACTTCAATCATTGTTGGTTCATGTAAATGGGTATAGAGACATTACTCTGCCCCTTCTACAGCTGTAGTGGAAACTGGCTTGACATAATATGGCCCCTCACTCAGGTAAGACCTGAGCTTTAAATAGTATTGATTCCCAAAGATTTCTGCAGTTGTTTTGGAATTTGCAAGTGCTTTCACCAGTTCGTATTTGGCATCCTTTGAAGGTTTATCATGCTCTACAGATCGATCCACAACATACTCCACAAATCCCGGGCTGCTGAACATCAGCTTCTGAGCCCAGGGCTGGTTTGCAATGGCCTAAACAGTGACAATGAAAAACAGCAATTACTTATGAACAACGAAACTCCTATACGTTACAGGGGTAAGCAACAGCAAGGGAATAAAAGAACAAACTGAAATCCTTCCAATCATATCAGTAAGAGAAAAGCAAGTCCTAGAACAGAACCAGTCATCCAATTTAACTGCTTCTAGACTTGCAAAACTTTAGAATGGAGGAAGAGAGGAAAAATAAACAGTCTGTTTATAACTCCCAAGAAAATAATAATAATCATAGTATTTAAGTGCTTACTATGTGCCAAGGACTGTACTTTGCAAAACTTTATTTTTCCTCTCCTCCATCATTCTAAAGTTTTGCAAAGTACACTCCTTGGCATATAGTAAGCACTTAATTACCACAATTATTATTATTTTCTTGGGAGTTATAACAGACTGGGTGTTTATTTTTCCTCTCCTCCACCATTCTAAACACTCAAGTCTGTTATAACTCCCAAGAAAATAATAATAATAATTGCGGTATTTAAGTGTTTACGATGTGCCAAGGACTGTACTAAGTGCTGAGATAAATTCATGACAATCAGGTCCCACATGGGGTTCACAGTCTAAGTAAGAGGGAGAACAGGTACTGGATTCCCATTTTACAGATGAGGGAACTGAGGCACAGAGAAGAGACTTATTCAGGGTCACTCAACAAGCAATCAGCAGAGCTGGAATTAGAACCCAAGTCCTTTGACACCCAGCCCCATGCTCTTGCCACTAGGCCAAGCTGCTTCACCAGATTTGTTTTTGAGGTCAAATACAGTGAAGATCACTTTGGTTGTAGCTCCTATTACCTCAACTACACAGTCTCCAAAATTATCTGTTCAAATTGATTCCAGTACCAAATGAATAATATGACAGGAAATTATACTCAGAACCGTTGGCTTCTTCAGAAGAAGGAAACTTACAGTGAATACTTTTAAAGCTGCACAGTGCAGTTCAGGAAAGGGCTGGGTGCTGATGCCCCTGAAGAGTTCCAGTGGCTCCCGGGTTAAGGATGAGAACCAGGATTCAGTCATCCTTAGGAGATCTTCTGTCTGTTGGTCTGGCTATGGGAAAGTAAAAGGCAAGAAAGAAAAAAACAGTGATGCAGTATTTCAATGATTTAATAAAATATGTAATATCACAAGCATGCATTTCTGCTCTTGAAATTAAACTAGCCAGGATGAGTAAAAAAGAGGGATCAATCACTTGTATTTACTGAGTGCATGGTGGAGCAGAAAATAGCTAAAAGACATGATCCCTGCTTTCAAAGAGTTCACAGTCTAGCAGGAGAGACAGATCCATGATCATTTAGGTACAAAAGTTGAAATAAATATGTAGATAAGGGGTAACTCACAGGGAATGAAAGTTGCCTTGTACAGAGCCCAATGGACGAGTGTATCATGACTTAGCGCACAGGAGGATCAAGGTGGTAGTTGGGAGGATATGACTGAGAGAGAAGAGAAGTGAATCGGGGAAGACCTCCTAAAGGAATTGTCATTTCAGAAGGCCTCTGAGGAGGGAAAGAGCTTTAGTCTGGTAGATTCAAACCAGAATGGTGGCCAGGATGGTAGAGAAGAAGGGGCAGATCTGAGAAACGTTGTGGAGAAAAAAAGATCAACAGGAGGATTTAGCAACAAACAATATGAGAGTTGAGGGGGAGGAGTCAAGGTTTTGGGATTCAGAGAATGGAAGGAAGATGGGAAAGTTAAAGGAATCTAGATATCAAGAATAACCTAAAGAATCAAGATCCAACATAAAACATCCACTTAAAACATTCCAGTCTACTTACTGGTAAATGAAAGAGGGAAGAAACTGCATCTAAACAGCGAATTTTTAGTTCAGTTGGGGCATTCTTCGCCTGGTGGCCTATTCTCGTTAGCAGGTGCTCAAATCGACTTCCTAGGGGGGCAAACTCAGATCATATTAATCAATGCACTCTTATTACCCAAAAGGATTTCCTCCACAATAGTTTTGAAATTAATCAATATACTCTTATTGCCCCAAGGATTTTCTTCCAAAGCAGTTTGGAAAACAACTCCCACTGAGCAAATATTTCCGCAAGGTGATCCCTACCTCCAGACTCCTTAAACTGGCCGGCTGGGGCTTGCAGCATGGGAGAGAAGCTACCCACTTCTTTCACACCACCCAGACTCCCCTCAGTCCCTGCTCCAGCCTTGGAAGGATTCAAACACCGGCAGCATGAGTTCTCAAATTTTAGAACATTGGGAAGCTCCTGAAGGTGGCTGTGACTTCTTTGACTGATGAACTGGGCTGTGAGAAGCCTAAAACCCAGCCCCTCTAGACACAAATGCTCACTGCTCCTGTTATATTTATCACCATCATCCTTGTCTTGTCAATTTTTGTTTTCATGCTAAGCCACTCCCTCCTCTTACTCTTAGATTGTCAGCCCTTTAAGAGCCAGTGACTGTGTCTCTATCTCATCTGTGTGCTTCTTTCGCAGGGCTTAGCACAGTAGGGATTTATACTACTCCATAAGGCTGCAAAAAAAAGATCTCCATGTTAAGAATCATCACATTTAAGGTTGAGTTCAGTTCACTGAATGAACCAATTACTGCCCAAATTAGCAGTAACTGCTGCAATTTGGAAGAACTAGTCTGAGAATAATCTAAATTTTACTATCCCTCAGGAATAAATCTCTCCTTTAGAAATCAAAGACCAATCTTACAAACCTGTTTTCTGTAAGACCTGCTTCCCTTCCACATTCGAGCCCAGTATTCCTATGGTGTCCACGGCCACACCTATCATGGTGGGGTCCTGGCCTTCTGCCATTTCAAAGACTTTTTCTAAAAAAACAGGGTATCTCTCACATATCTGTTGAGGACTATCCACAATAGCCAGATTTCCAAAAAACTTCACGAAACCTGCAAAAGGCAATACAGATACAATTTAAATGAGGTCGCAAAATAGCATTATTTCCTGCCTCAATCCAAAACTTCAGTAAATAGTATATTTTAAATTCTATCTTTCAGTGATACTTTCACAAAAATTTCCTCCAAATGAATCTGAAGATAACCGCCTACCAGACAGAATTACAACGAAAGCTGGTGTCTGAAACCCCATGAAACACTGACATTACAATTTCTGGTTAATGTACTTTGGTCCCTCCCTTCTGGTAAGTGCTGCTCCAATTTTTTTCCTCCCAAACAAAACAACTCCTATCCTTCAAAGCAACCGACTCAATAACAGCCTCTATCATATACACCAGACAAAAGGTTTTACATTACCTGGCAAATAGAAACTGGAAAAAGGATCCGAATCGGCACCAACAATGATGTTAGAAATCTTATCTATGATTCCTTCTTGGGCAAGGTATTGTCGCCCATGAGGAGCGTGTGCCAGGGAAGTTATCATTTCTATACAGGTAGCTCTGCAACACAGAGACAATGGAAAGGACCTCATTTCAGTTTACTTGTAAGGCACAAAATCGGGCTTAGTGTCGGAGGTCAAGGAAAATGTCAAAATGAGTCAATTAAACCGAATGAAATATCCCACGCAACAATGGGTTAGTTCAGCATTTGATTTTAATAAATGACATTTAAAGAAGAGGCCCAAAGACAGATTTTATTAGCTAAAGCCTTTTGGGGGTAACTTCTCAATAGTATCAGACCATTAGACTGTAACAGAGCAATCTCGGGTTAGTGTTAGACCATGTCATAAACATTTCCATGTAGGTATCTATTAAGAAAAGTTTCTCTGGTCTTAAAAACATTTATCTGTACTACTTTAAAAACTTTTTTTTAACATTTGCTTGTCAACACACCTGACTAGCACATCTTCTCCAGTCAGTTCTCTGATGAGTTGTGTAACTAATCCAGTGTTAGTGCAGTAGTTCAAAGACTCTGCTGACACAGAAGAAATCTTTACTATTAGCTAAAAGGACAAAAAAAAGAATGATATAAAAGTTGCCCACTTAACGGGTTACGTGGGCTTTCACTTCAATGTACACACCAGAAAAAAAAAATTAATTAACCTCAAGTCCCTTTGTTTATGAAAAACAAAACCTAATCCTTTACTCACCTTCCCTCTTAAAACGCTATCAATCAATCATATTTACTGAGCACATACTGTGTGCAGAACCCGGAACTAAGAGCTTGGGAAAGTACAGTACAACAACGTTGACAGACACAACCCTTGTCCAGAAGGAGTTTTACAGTCAATGGGGGAGATAGACATTAAAATCGATTAGGGATAGGGGAAATGGTACAGTGTAAGAATATTTCCAGAAGTACCCTGAGGATGGGATGGGTATCAAAGTGCTGAAAGGATACACGGCTAAATGCATAGTTGATGCACAGGAGAGGGAGAATAGCGGAAATAAAGGGTTTAGTCTGGGAAAGCCTCTTGGAGACGTGATTTTAGGAGGGTTTTGAAGGTGGGAAGAGCAGTGGACTGTCGGAGAGAAAAGGGGAGGGAGTCCCAGGCCTGAAGGAGAAAGTAGGCTAGGGGTCAGCGGCAGGATAGACAAGATTGAGGTACGGAGTGTAAATTGGTGTTAGGGGAGTGGGAAACTGTGGGTTCAGTTGTAGTAGGGGGATCAGTGAGGTTAGGTATGAGGGAGAAAGCTAAATGAGTGCCTTAAAGCATTTACAACACAGTAAAATCCACTAACATGTTTCTCTATATGTGCCATGTTTGGAAAAAAAAATTTACACTGCATTTTCAAACTAAAGTACAAACAGCAAAATAGTGAAAATAATATATAATGTCATGACTTTATTTAAAAAGTTATACCGAACATGGGCACTATCCAACTCCAAGAGGCAAATTTGGCCCAAGAAGCCAATATATCCTTGGGAACTATTATCATGCATCCATCTCAATACATTAAAACTTGGCAAGACGTACAAAGAGGTTCTCAAGCCAAATGAACACTCTTTTGTGCTTTCCGCTCTTTCCTAAACAATGTTAGCTTTAAAATGAAAGAAACACGTCATAAAAATTGCCTTTCCTTTTTCATTTCTAGTCCTAAATGTTGCATCTTGATTTAAGCGCAACAGTACCTTTATACGAAATTGTAAAATTCAGCTCAGATTTCACTATTTTCTCATGGTATACAATTCTTCCGCTAGCCAGAGCTCTCTACATTTTCAATTCCAGGCAACAGAACACAAAGAATTACTCTGGTCTTACCTCATAAACTCTGTATCGTACAATGTCACTTGTTTTCATAACATTCTTTAAATCATCTAAGAGGTTGCTTTCAAATAAACACTCCATTCCAGCTTGGGTCAAGGATATTCTTGACAGGGATTTAATGACCTACAGCGAAGGAAAATATTTTATCAGTTTCACCACACAGTGCCCTAAATAAGTCGGTTTTTAGCAATCGAGACCAAACCACCAACACTTCATATGGTGGTTTTATCAACTCCTAAATACAGTTAACATGGAGCCAAGGTCCTAGGCTGATACCCCTTCCAGAATAAACAGACCGAGTCTACTAGGCCCCTCAGATAACAGAGATCATCAGCCATCACTGACACAAGCCAAAATTATTTTCAAATCAATCTGCTTCACACCGTCCTCAATGTTATTATTGAGGGCTGACTATTTATAGGGCACTGTACCAAGAGCTTGGGAGAATACAATACTACAGAAGTGGTACTTTCCCTGCCCAAAAAGACCTGAGAAGCAGTTTTGCCTACTGGAAAGCATACAAACCTGGGAGTCAGGACCTGGCTTCTAATCCCACCTCTGCCACTTGTCTGCTGTCTGACCCTGGGCAAGTCACTTAACTTCTCTGTGCTTCACTTTCCTCTTCTGTAAAATGGGAATTAAGACTGTGAGCCCCATATGGGACATGGACTGCCCAATCCTATTATATCTACTTGTGCGCTTAGTACGGTGACTGGGATATAATAAGCACTTAAATACCATAAAACCCCAAACAAACAAAAAAACCTACCTAAACAATATACCTTAAGTTGAAGCAGAAACACAGGGGCCAGAGAGGCCTACCGGAAAAATACACAGGCCTGGAATTTAGGAGATCTGGGTTCTAATTTTGGCTCTCTATCACTTGCCTGTTGTATGATACTGGGCAAATTACTTAATTTCCCTTACTTCAGTTTCCTCATCTGTAAAAATGGGGATATGACACCTACTCTTCTTCCCACTTAAGCTGTGAGCCCTCCCCCATCAACCTCATTAAGGGGAATCTATCCCAGCACTCAGAACACAGTAAGTGCTTAAAAAACAGTATTAATTATTAGTGGAAAAACATTTCATCCATGGCTTAAGACATTCACTATCATCTCCAAACGTTCAAAGTTCTGACTGATGAAGTGACTGACATCAGAAGTACTTACCGCTTTAGCCACAGCTAATTTCTCATCACCAATGCAATAAATGACTTGTTTCAATAGTTCAGGATTATTGAGAATCTCAGAAACAGCATCAGAATTTTCAACGATTCTTTCAACCTGAAAATCCAATTCAGAACATCAGAAATGTAGCAGTCTGATAAGTGACAAATGAAACTAATTGTGTCGTCAGTAAATCGTATTTATTGAGCGCTTACTATGTGCAGAAGACCGTACTAAGTGCTTGGGAGAGTACACTGTAATAATATAACAGACACATTCCCTGCCCTCACTGAGCTTACAGTCCAGAGGGGGAGACAGACATTAGTGTAAATAAATAAAATTGCAGATGTGTATATAAGTGCTGTGGGGCTAGGAGTGGGGGAAGAATAAGGGGAGCAAGTCAGGGCAGTGCGCAGATGGGAGTGAGAGGAGAGGAAGCCTTGGGCTTTAAATATAAAACACTGCACTAAGTACTACACAGCATAAAATAGAATGTAAAATGTCTGCCCACCAGAAGGCTAAAATTCCTATTACACTGGAATTATAGATCACTACAGAACTCTCCAAAGAACTCAATTCCTTTCTTTAAATGATATTTAAGTGCTTACTATGTGTCACGGCCTGTCCAAAGCACTAGGGTACATAATTTTATCTGGATGGACAAAAGCCCTGTCCCACATGGGACTCACTGTCTAAAAACTCCCCTATACCTCATAGTACTCTTCCTTTGCTCTTGTGTGGAAAACCAGACTCCAGACCGACCTCATTCTCTCAACTTCATCCTCCCCTGCTTTAATAATAATGATTATGGTACTTGTTAAGCATTTACTATGTGTCAAGCACTGTTCTAAGCATTGGGGGGGATACAAGTTAATCAGGTTGGACACCGTTCCTGTTACAGATGAGGTAACTGAGGCCCATAGAAGTTAAGTTCGTTCATTCATTCATTCAATCGTATTTATTGAGCGCTTACTGTGTGCAGAGCACTGTACTAAGTGCTTGGAAAGAACAAGTTGGCAACATATAGAGGCAGTCCCTACCCAACAGTGGGCTCACAGTCTAGAAGGGGGAGACGGACAACAAAACAAAACATATTACCAAAATAAAATAAATAGAATAGTAAATATGTACAAGCAAAATAGAGTAATAAATATGTACCAACATATATACAGGTGCTGTGTGGAGGGGAAGGAGGTGGGGGGGGGGGGGATGGGGAGGGGGAAGAGGGGGAGAGGAAGGAGGGGGCTCAGTCTGGGAAGGCCTCCTGGAGGAGGTGAGCTCTCAGTAGGGCTTTGAAGGGAGGAAGAAAGCTATCTTGGCAGATGGGCAGAGGGAGGGCATTCCAGGCCAGGGGGAGGACGTTGGCCGGGGGCTGAAGGCGGGACAGGTGAGAACGAGGCACAGTGAGGAGATTAGCGGCAGAGGAGCAGAGGGTGCGGGGTGGGCTGCAGAAGGAGAGAAGGGAGGTGAGGTAGGAGGGGGCGAGGTGATGGAGAGCCTTGAAGCTGAGAGTCAGGAGTTTTTGCCTGATGCATAGGTTGATTGGTAGCCACTGGAGATTTTTGAGGGGAGTAACAAGCCCAGAGTGTTTCTGCACAAAGATGATCCGGGCAGCAGCATGAAGTACAGATTGAAGTGGGGAGAGACAGGAGGATGGGAGATCAGAGAGAAGGCTGATGCAGTAATCCAGTCGGGATAGGATGAGAGATTGAACCAGCAGGGTAGCGGTTTGGATGGAGAGAAAAGGGCAGATCTTGGCAATGTTGCGGAGGTGAGACCGGCAGGTTTTGGTTGGATGTGAGGGCTGAATGAGAGGAGCAAAGTCGAGGATGACACCAAGATTGCGGGCTTGTGAGATGGGAAGGATGGTAGTACCGTCAACAGTGATGGGAAAGTCAGGGAGAGGGAGGGTTTGGGAGGGAAGATAAGGAGTTCAGTCTTGGACATACTGAGTTTTAGATGGCGGGCAGACATCCAGATGGAGATGTCTTGAAGGCAGGAGGAGACACGAGCCTGAAGGGAGGGAGAGAGAGCAGGGGCAGAGATGTAGATTTGGGTGTCATCAGCTTAGAGATGATAGTTGAAATTAAGTGACTTGCCCAAGGTCTCACAGCAGACATGTGGTGGTGCTGGGATTAGAACCTAGGTCCTTCTGACTCCCAGTCTGTGCTCTATCCACTAAGCCATGCTGCTTCTCCCACCTCTGCCCTATGTTACATATATATGCCCTATGTACTTTTCCAACCCTACTGCCTCACACACCCAATGCCACCGACAGCTGTTTCAGCCGTTCAACTCCTTCCTCAAACCCGTCACACACCACCCCTCCGAAAACTCGCCCTATTGGTTCTGCCATATACTTTGTCGAGAAAATTGAAACCATTAGGCATTATCTCCCTAAAATCTCTCCAGTTCCTTTCCAGTCTCTTCTACCTCCATCTCTCATTCAACCCACACAGTCAATCTGTCACCAAATCCTGCTACTTCTAACTTCACAACATCTCTAGAATCCACCCCATCACCTCCATCCAAACTGCTACCACACAGATCCAAGTGCTGATCATACCCCGCCTTGACTACTGCATCAGCCTCCTTGATTATCTCCCTGCCTCTCGCATCTTCAGTCTACACTTCACTCTGCTGACAGGATCATTTTTCTGAAAAACTGTTTAATCCCTATCTCCCCACTCTTCAAAAATCTCCAATGACTACCCATTCACCTCCACAATGAACAGAAATTCCTTACCATTGACCTTAAGGCACTCAATCAGCTCTCTCCCTCCTAACCCAACCCAATACACATACTTTGTTCCTCTAACATCAACCTACTCTCTGGACCTCCATCTTGCCTATCCCATTGACAGCACCCTAGCTCACATCCCCACCTCTGGCAGGGAACTTCCTCCCCTTTCATATCTGATAGTCCACCACTCTCCCCACCTTCAAAACCCTCCTAAAAATCATATCCCCTCCGAGAAACTCTGACTAATCCCTCATTTTCCCTACCTGCCCTCCCCTCTGAGCCACCTATTCACCTGGGCTGCGTACTGCTTACACACTTTGATACTTACTCCAGCCCCATAACACTTAATATACAAATCCTTATTCTCTATTACTGTTAATGTCTTTCTCCCCCTGTACGTTGTAAGGTCCTTGTGGTTAGGGATTGTGTCTACCAACTCTACTGGACTGCGTCTACCAACTCTACTGGATTGTGTTTTCTCAAGCGCTTAAGGACTCTGCATCCAATAAGCACTCATAAATAATAAATAACATTGACTGAGTTACTGATTACTATGAAATGAAAAGACACCACATAACTACGAATCAATTTATTCCCTGCACGGTCACTCTCCTCAATCACCTCAAAAGAAGAGATATGGAAAGCGTGGAAGAATAAAGTTGGAATCAGTTCCATACCTGGCTCAACGTGAGAATCTTAACGGAATCATCTGGATGGGAAAGTCCTCTATGAAGTTCTTCCCTGAGGTTTCGGGCTATATGCAGCGGCTCCATGGCTTGAAGACACCGCTCCAAAATGGACACACACAAAGCAGTCTGTTCCCTGGAAAAACCGAGAAGCAATAAATTGAAAGAGATACAGGAGGGGGGCACTTAAGTGGTACAGTGGTTATCTAAGTGTGTTGGAAAAGACAGCTATAGACATTTTACAGAGCACGCCGCTTTTATTTTTGACTGCATAATTTTCCCTAGACCAAATGTCAACTACAGGAGAAACCAGGAGAGGCTTCAGACTGCATAAAATCTAGTCTAGAGGCACTTTGGACACTTGTTGCACTTTCTGGACTTAAAATGAATGACAACTTTCCCTCTAAGCCAGAAAGGACATATGGACAGACAGACAGACAGGCAGAGAGACTCCCTCTCTCCCCCACACCCCACAAGGTCCTTTAATACACCCAGTCATCAGTAATCAGGTATGCATTACTTTATGGGCTTCATCAAATGATGAAACTGATGGCATGGAAGAGGTGAAAGAGCTGGGGAGCGCCAAGGGAGGGTGGTTTGGGGAGCACGGGTGGGCGAGAAGAAACGCATACGGGAGGGTGAGAGCCACCAGGACCTGAGGGCCAGACTTTTCTCCTCTTTCCCCTCAACCCTCCCCTCCATCTCACCTCTCTGAAACTACCTGGCTGGCTCTCCTCCCACCCACCTGTCGTTTGTCAGAGGGAGCAAAAGTACAGTTGACTGTGGTAGTCTTGTACTGTACACTGTAAGCATGATACAGGCAGGGAAACGATACAGGCAGGGAACATATTGCTAATTCTGTTGCACTGTACTCTCCCAAGCGCTTAGTATAGGGCTCTGCACATAGTAAGCACTCCATAATGCCACTGATTGATGGCTAAGAAAACCTGACATATCAAAGGACTGATAAGCAACCCAGCATCCTTGCTACCTTGCTACAGCGGAGTCTACATGCACAAGGACGGCCAGATTGCTTCTTGAGTACACCCGGGTAGGTCATTTAACTGCCCAAAGCCCTCTCAATCCCCCAAATACAAGTGATGAATTCTAGCCCCACCCCTGCTGCATAGGCACTTAATACTGGTTTGGAATGCCCTCCCTCCTCAAATTCGCCAAACAATCGCTCTCCCCCGCCTCAAAAGCCCTGTCTATAATAACTATAATGATGGCATTTATTAAGCGCTTACTATGCACAAAGCACTGTTCTAAGCGCTGGGGAGGTTACAAGGTGATCGGGTTGTCCCACGGGGGGCTCACAGTTTTAATCCCCATTTTACAGATGAGGCAACTGAGGCACAGAGAAGTTAAGTGACTTGCCCAAAGTCTCACAGCTGACAGTTGGCGGCAGTGGGATTTGAACCCATGACCTCTAACTCCAAAGCCCGTGCTCTTTCCACTGGGCCACGCTGCTTCTCTGTCTGTCGCCAAATTGTACTTTCCATGCACTTAGTAATAATAATAATAATAATGTTGGTATCTGTTAAGCACTTACTATGTGCCAAGCACTGGGGTAGATACCAGGTAACCAGGTTATCCCACGTGGGGCTCCCAGTCTTCATCCCCATTTTACAGATGAGGGAACTGAGGCCCAGAGAAGTTAAGTGACTTGCCCACGGTCACCCAGCTGACAAGTGTATATATATCTGTACATATTTATTACACTATTTATTTTACTTGTACATATTTATTCTATTTATTTTATTTTGTTAATATGTTTTGCTTTGTTGTCTGTCTCCCCCTTCTAGACTGTGAGCCCGCTGTTGGGTAGGGACTGTCTCTATACATTGCCAACTTGTACTTCCCAAGCGCTTAGTACAGTGCTCTGCACACAGTAAGCACTCAATAAATACAATTGAATGAATATTTATCATTATTTATTTATTTTACTTGCACACATTTATTCCATTTATTTTGTTAATACGCTTTGCTGTCCGTCTCCCCCTTCTAGACTGTGAGCCCGCTGTTGGGTAGGGACCGTATCTATACGTTGCGAACTTGTACTTCCCAAGCGCCTAGTACAGTGCTCTGCACACAGTAAGCGCTCAATAAACACAACTGAATGAATATTTATCACTATTTATTTATTTTACTTGCACATATTTATTCCATTTATTTTGTTAATACGTTTTGTTGTCCGTCTCCCCCTTCTAGACCGTGAGCTCGCTGTTGGGTAGGGACCGTCTCTATACGTTGCGAACTTGTACTTCCCAAGCGCCTAGTACAGTGCTCTGCACACAGTAACTGCTCAATAAATATAATTGAATGAATATTTATCATTATTTATTTATTTTACTTGCACACATTTATTCCATTTATTTTGTTAACATGTTTTGTTGTCCGTCTCCCCCTTCTAGACTGTGAGCCCGCTGTTGGGTAGGGACCGTCTCTATACGTTGCCAACTTGTACTTCCCAAGCGCCTAGTACAGTGCTCTGCACACAGTAAGCGCTCAATAAATACAATTGAATGAATATTTATCACTATTTATTTATTTTACTTGCACACATTTATTCCACTTATTTTGTTAATATGCTTTGTTGTCCGTCTCCCCCTTCTACACTGTGAGCCCGCTGTTGGGGAGGGACTGTCTCCATATGTTGTTAACTTGTACTTCCCAAGCGCCTAGTACAGTGCTCTGCACACAGTAAGCGCTCAATAAATACAACTGAATGAATATTTATCATTATTTACTTATTTTACTTGCACATATTTATTCCATTTATTTTGTTAACATGTTTTGTTGTCCGTCTCCCCCTTCTAGACTATGAGCCCGCTGTTGGGGAGGGACTGTATCCATATGTTGTTAACTTGTACTTCCCAAGCGCCTAGTACAGTGCTCTGCACACAGTAAGCGCTCAATACAATTGAATATTTATCATTATTTATTTTACTTGCACACATTTATTCCATTTATTTTGTTAACATGTTTTGTTGTCCGTCTCCCCCTTCTAGACTGTGGGCCCGCTGTTGGGTAGGGACGGTCTCCATATGTTGCTAACTTGTACTTCCCAAGCGCCTAATACAGTGCTCTGCACACAGTGAGCGCTCAATACAATTGAATATTTATCATTATTTATTTTACTTGCACACATTTATTCCATTTATTTTGTTAACATGTTTTGTTGTCCGTCTCCCCCTTCTAGACTGTGGGCCCGCTGTTGGGTAGGGACCGTCTCCATATGTTGCTAACTTGTACTTCCCAAGCGCCTAATACAGTGCTCTGCACACAGTGAGCGCTCAATACAATTGAATATTTATCATTATTTATTTTACTTGCACACATTTATTCCATTTATTTTGTTAACATGTTTTGTTGTCCGTCTCCCCCTTCTAGACTGTGGGCCCGCTGTTGGGTAGGGACCGTCTCCATATGTTGCTAACTTGTACTTCCCAAGCGCCTAATACAGTGCTCTGCACACAGTGAGCGCTCAATACAATTGAATATTTATCATTATTTATTTTACTTGCACACATTTATTCCATTTATTTTGTTAATATGCTTTGTTGTCCGTCTCCCCCTTCTACACTGTGAGCCCGCTGTTGGGGAGGGACTGTCTCCATATGTTGTTAACTTGTACTTCCCAAGCGCCTAGTACAGTGCTCTGCACACAGTAAGCGCTCAATACAATTGAATATTTATCATTATTTATTTTACTTGCACATATTTATTCCATTTATTTTGTTAACATGTTTTGTTGTCCGTCTCCCCCTTCTAGACTGTGGGCCCGCTGTTGGGTAGGGACCGTCTCCATATGTTGCTAACTTGTACTTCCCAAGCGCCTAGTACAGTGCTCTGCACACAGTGAGCGCTCAATACAACTGAATATTTATCATTATTTATTTTACTTGCACACATTTATTCCATTTATTTTGTTAACATGTTTTGTTGTCCGTCTCCCCCTTCTAGACTGTGAGCCCGCTGTTGGGGAGGGACCGTCTCCATATGTTGCCAACTTGTACTTCCCAAGCGCCTAGTCCAGTGCTCTGCACACAGGAAGCGCTCAATAAATACAACTGAATGAATGAATGAATAGTAGGGGCTTAATAAATGCCATCACTATCATTACTATTGTTACTATGAAAAGGGGGCCTGGTGGCAAGGCCTCCCATGGGGTGGTCCCTAAGGGCTCCTCCCCCATCTCCGTCCCTTCATCCATTCATTCATTCAGTCGTATTTATTGAGCGCTGACTGTGTGCAGAGCACTGTGCTAAGCGCTTGGGAAGGCCAGGTTGGCCACAGATGGAGAGGGTCCCTACCCAACAGTGGGCTCACAGTCTAGAGGGCTGTGATTCACCTTCACCTGTGATTCACGTTCAGCAGCCGGAAGAGATGCCCCAGCCGGAGTTCCTCCGCCTGCTCCCTCAGCAGGTTGGTGGGCAGGGCCTGCAGGGCGGAATGGAGGGCGCGAAGCTCCTCCAGGGGCTCCTCCAGCCTCTCCACCTCCCTCAGGAGGCCCACCACCTGGCCCGCCATCTTAAAGCGGCCACCTCAGGGCGCCGCCTCAAGTCTCGCGAGATCCGGCGGCCTGCCCTCCATCTCAGAGCGGCCCCCTCAGGGCGCCGCCTCAAGTCTCGCGAGATCCGGCGGCCTGCCCTCCATCACCACCAGGCCCAAGGCCTGTCAGCGACGAGGGGCGCGGCTCCCTTCCCATTGGCTCGTTCTGTCATAAATATAAATAAAATAATAATGGCATTTATTAAGCCCTGGGGAGGTTCATTCATTCAGTCGTATTCATTCATTCATTCATTCATTCATTCAATCAATCTTATTTATTGAGCGCTTACTGTGTGCAGAGCACTGCACTAAGCGCTTGGGAAGTACAAGTTGGCAACATCAAGAGACAGAGGACATGGTTCAAATCCCGGCTCCCCCACATGTCTGCTGTGTGACCTTGGGCAAGTCACTTGTGAGCCCACTGTTGGGTAGGGACTGTCTCTATATGTTGCCAACTTGTACTTCCCAAGCGCTTAGTACAGTGCTCTGCACACAGTAAGCGCTCAATAAATACGATTGATTAACTTCTCAGAGCCTCAGTTACCTCATCTAATAGGGACTGTAAGCCCCACGTGGGACAACCTGATCACCTTGTATCCCCCCAGCGCTTAGAACAGTGCTTTGAACATAGTAAGCGCTTAAAAAATACCATCAAAGAAAAAACCATATAGAGACAGACGGTCCCTACCCAACAGCGGGCTCGCAGTCTAGAAGAGGGAGACAAGACAACGAAACAAAACATATTAACAAAATAAAATAGAATATGTACAAGTAAAATAAATAGAGTAATAAATCTGTACATACATATATACAGGTGCTGTGGGGAGGGGAAGGAGGGCGCTGGGGAGGTTACAAGGTGATCAGGTTGTCCCACCGGGGGCTCACAGTCTTAATCCCCATTTTCCAGATGAGGTCACTGAGGCCCAGAGAAGTGAAGTGACTTGCCCAAAGTCACACAGCTGACAATTGAGCGCTCACTGTGTGCAGAGCACTGTCCTAAGCGCTTGGGAGGTACAAGTTGGCAACATACTGTGAGCCCACTGTTGGGTAGGGACCGTCTCTATATGGTTGTTTTTTTTTTTTTGATGGTATTTTTTAAGCGTTTACTATGTGCAAAGCACTGTTCTAAGCGCTGGGGGGATACAAATCTCTATATGTTTTTTATGGTATTTTTAAGTGCTTACTATGTGCAAAGCACTGTTCTAAGCGCTGGGGGGATACAAGGTGATCAGATTGTCCCACGTGGGGCTCACAGTCTTAATCCCTATTATACAGATGAGGTAACTGAGGCTCTGAGAAGTTAAGTGACTTGCCCAAGGTCACACAGCAGACGTGGTGGAGCCGGGATTTGAACCATGTCCTCTGACTCCAAAGCCCGTGCTCTTTCCACTGAGCCATGCTGCTTCTCTTTATTGTTATAGTGTACTCTCAATCAATCAATCAATCGTATTTATTGAGCACTTACTGTGTGCACAGCACTGTACTAAGCGCTTGGGAAGTACAAGTTGGCAACATATAGAGACAGTCCCTACCCAACAGTGGGCTCACAGTCTAAAAGGGGGAGACAAGTGCTTAGCCCAGTGCTGTGCACACAATAAATACTCAATAAATACGACTGACTGATTGACTGACAGGAAAGCTGTTCTAGGTGGAGTCTCTGTTGGATATCTCCAACAGCTTCCAATCAATCAGTGGCATTTATTGAGTGCTTATTGCTAATAACAATGATGGTATTTGCTAAGCTCTTATTAAGTGTCAAGCACTGTTGCCAACTTGTACTTCCCAAGCGCTTAGTACAGTGCTCTGCACACAGTAAGCGCTCAGTAAATACGATTGATTGATATAGAGACGGTCCCTCCCCAACAGTAGGCTCACAGTCTAGAAGGGGGAGGTGATCAGGTTGTCCCATAGGAGGGCTCACAGTCTTCATCCCCATTTTACAGATGAGGTAACCGAGGCCCAGAGAAATTAAGTGATTTGCCCAGTCACACAGCCGATAAGTGGTGGAGTCGGGATGAGAATCCATGACCTCTGACTCCCAAGCCCGTGCTCTTTCCACTGAGCCACACTGCTTCTCTGAGCCTTACTCTGTGCAGAGCACTGTACTAAGCGCTTGGGAAGTACAGGTCTGCAACAAATAGAGACGGTCCCTACCCAACAACGGGCTCACAGTCTAGAAGGGGGAGATAGACAAAACAAAACAAGTAGACAGGTGTCACTGCCATCAGAATAAATAGAATTATAGCTATATACACATCATTAATAAAATAATGGCATTTGTTAAGCGCTTACTATGTGCACTTGCTCTTCCCAAGCGCTTAGTCCAGTGCTCTGCACACAGTAAGCGCTCCATAAGTACGAATGAGAATGAATGAATGAATGAATGAATGAATTCAATCGTATTTATTGAGCGCTTACTGTGTGCAGAGCACTGTACTAAACGCTTGGAAAGTACAATTCGGCAACAGAGACCATCCCTACCCAACAACAGGTTCACAGTCTAGAAGGGGGAGACAGACAACAAAACAAAACAAGTAGACAGGCATCAATAGCATCAAAATAAACAGAATTATAGATATGTACACATAGCTAATAAAATAAATAGAATAAATATGTACAACTATGCACTTGGAAAGTACAATTCGGCAACAGATAGAGACCATCCCTACCCAACAACAGGTTCACAGTCTAGAAGGGGGAGACAGACAACAAAACAAATAGGCATCAATAGCATCAAAATAGATAAACAGATTTATAGTTAATAAACTAAATAGAATAAAGCACTGTTCTAAGCGCTGGGAGGGATACAAGGTGACCAGGTTGTCCCACGTGGGGCTCACGGTCTTAATCCCCATTTTACAGATGAGGTAACTGAGGCACAGAGAAGTTGTGACATGCCCAAAGTCACACAGCTGACAAGAGGCAGAGTCGGGATTAGAACCCATGACCTCTGACTCCCAAGCCCATGCTCTTTCCACTAAGCCACGCTGCTTTCATTCATTCATTCAGTCATTCATTCATTCATTTATTCATTCAATCGTATTTATTTAGCACTCACTGTGTACAGAGCACTGTACTAAGCGCTGGGAAAGTACAAATCGGCAACACATAGAGACGGTCCCTACTGAACAACGGGCTCACAGTCTAGAAGGGGGAGACAGAGAACAAAACAAACCATGTAGACAAGTGTCAATTATAGCTATATACACATCATTAATAAAATAATAATAATATTTGTTAAGCACTTTGTGTGCCAGGCACTGTACTAAGCGCTGGGGTTGATACAAGCAAATCGGGTTGGACACAGTCCCATGTGGGGCTCACTGTCTCAATCCCCATTTTACAGATGAGGTAACTGAGACCCAGAGAGGTGAAGTGACTTGCCCAAAGTCACACAGCAGACAGGTGGCCAAGACGAGACTAGAACCCATGACCTTCTGACTCCCAGGCCCAATAGCTATCCACTAGGCCATGCTGCTTCTCAGCAGATAGAAGGTAGATACAAGGTAGTTGGGTTGTCCCCCCGTTGGGGCTCAGTCTTAATCCCCATTTTCCAGATGAGGAAAATGAGGCCCATCATCATCATCATCATCATCATCATCAATCGTATTTATTTACGATTGATGATTGATGAGGGCCAGAAGGGGGAAGTGACTTGCCCAAGGTCACACAGCAGACAAGTGGACCTGTATATATGTTTGTACATATTTATTACTCTATTTATTTATTTGTTTTACTTGTACATATCTATTCTATTTATTTTATTTTGTTAATATGTTTGGTTTTGTTGTCTGTCTCCCCCTTCTAGCCTGTGAGCCCACTGTTGGGTCGGGACTGTCTCTGTATGTTGCCAACTTGTAGTTCCCAAGCGCTTCGTACAGTGCTCTGCACACAGTAAGCGCTCAATAAATACGATTGATTGATTGATTGATTGGAGGAGCCGGGAGTAACAAATATGTACAAATTTACACAAGTGCTGTGGGGAGGGGCAGAGGGAGGGAGTGGGGGCGATGGGGAAGGGATGAGGAGCGGAGGAAAAGGGGGGGTTTAGTCTGGGAAGGCCTCCTGGAGGAGGTGAACTCTTAGTAGGGCTTTGAAAGGAGGAAAAGAGCCTTTCATTCATTCAATCGTATTTATTGAGCGCTTACTGTGTACAGAGCACTGTACTAGGCGCTTGGAAAATACAATTCGGAAACAGAGACATTCCCTACCCAACAACGGGCTGACAGTCTAGAAGGGGGGAGACGGACAACAAAACAAAACAAGTAGACAGGAGTCAGTACCATCAAAATAGATAAATAGAATTATAGATGTATACACAGCACTAATAAAATAGAGTAATAAATATGAGTGCTATGGGGAGGGGAAAGGGGTAGAGCAGAGGGAGGAGGAGCCTTTCTCCTTCCCACCCAATCCCACCGTAGTTTTGACGGCCCGGGTGAGAGAAAGGAGGTGGAATTTAAGATTTTCTGCAGCCAAACCTCATCTCCATAGGCGGGGCAAGTAGGCAGTGGGATGGGTGTGGGCTGTGAATAGGGGCTTGGGGATTTAAAAAAAAGAGAGAGAGAGAATCGCCTCTCTGATCCACTTTTCAGAGAGTGGAGTAGTTTGGGGAAATTCCACTGAGGAAAGCTATTTTGAAGCCTAAAAGCATAAGAAAAGTATGGACCGTTTTATAGCTCACGAAAGTTCAGGCAAGACTGCTGTAAAACAGCTGCTTCTTCCACAAATTATTATTATTATATTTGTTAAGCATTTGTTATGCATCAAGCACTAGAATAGATACAGGTTAATCAGGCAGTTGGACACAGTTCCTGTCCTACATGGGGCTCACAGTCCGTGGTTTAGTGGAAAGAGCACGGGTTTAGGAGTCAGAGGTCATGGGTTCTAATGCCGGCTCTGCCATTTATCAGCTGTGTGACTTTGGGCAAGTCATTTAACTTCTCTGTGCCTCAGTTACCTCATCTGTAAAATGGGGATTAAGATTGTGAGCCCCACGTGGGACAACCTGATCACCTTGCCCAGCGCTTAGAACAGTGCTTTGCATGTCGTAAGCGCTTAACAAATACCATTATTAGTATTAAATAGGAGAGTGAATTGGCATCGAATCCCCATTTTACAGATGAAGAAACTGAGGCACAGAGAAGTGGCCTAACGGATAGTAAATGGGCCTGGGGGTGTTAGAAGAACCTGGGCTCTAGTCACTGCTTTGCCACCTGTCTGCTATGTGACCTTGGACAAGTCACTTGACTTCTCTGTGCCTCAGTTATGTTATCTGGTAAACGGGGGAGTAAGACGGTCAGCCCCATGTGGGACATGGATGGTGTCCAACCCTATTACCTTGTATCTACCCCCAGCACTTAGTACAGTGCCTGGTACAGAGGAAGTGCTTAAAAAATACCACTAAAAAAAGGTAAACTGGAAAAGCTGGGATGAGAACTCGGGTGCTCTGAATCCTTAGCCCATGCTCTTTCCCCTAGACCATTCTGCTCCTCCTTTTTAGATTTAGATTTTTGGAGAAGCAGCATGGCTTGGTAGAAAGAGCCCGGGCTTGGGAGTCAGAGGTCGTGGGTTCTAATCCCGGCTGCACCACTTATCAGCTGTGTGACTTGGGGTAAGTCACTTAACTTCTCTGTGCCTCATCTGTAAAATGGAGATTAAGACTGTGAGCCCCACGGGGGATAACCCGATTTCCTTGTATCTACCCCAGCGCTTAGAACAGGGCTTGGCACACAGTAAGCACTTAACAGATACCATAATAATAATAGTTATTATTATTGACTTACATTGCTTTGCACATAGTAAGTGCTTAACAAATGCCATTATCATTATTATTATTATTATTGAGGTGATTGTGTTTACCCTGCCTCCCCAGTAGACTGTAATCTCTTGAGGGCAAAAATCACATATTCTTTTGCACTTCCCACCATTACTAGTGCAGTAGGGCTCCACTGACAATGGACACTCAAACAATAGTTTCCTTTCTGGCTAATTCTGATGATTTGCCCGTCTGCCTGCCTCAGTTTCTTGCAGAAGCTATCCTTTAGGAACCACTGAAGGAGGCCCCTACCCAGCGGAGTTCTCCGCCATCCTGCCCAGTTGAGCAGCCCATTGATCCCTGTTGTGGACAGGGAACATGTCTCCAAACTCTGTTGTTTTGGACTTCCCCAAGTGCTTAGCACAGTGCTGTGCACGTAGTAAGCTCTCAAATACTATTGATGATGATGATGATGATGATGATGATGATGATGATGATGATGTGTGCCAAGAGGCGACATGGGAGGCAGTGTTCTCTTCAGGATTTGAATGTGCCAAGGAAGTGAGAAGCAGCGTGGCCTAGTGGAATAAGCAGTCAGAGGACCTGGGTTCTAATTCCTGTTCTGCCAACAGCTTCCTGTGTGACCTTGAGTAAGTCACTTGACTTCTCTTTGCGTCAGTTTCTTCAGCTTTAAAATAGGGATTAAGTACCTGTTTTCCCTCCTTCTTCGATTGTGAGGTGTGTCCGATCCGATTAATTTCTATCTACCCCAGTACAAAGAATAATAAAATGAATAAATAATGATGGAATTTGTTAAGCGCTTACTATGTGCTTGCTACTCTTCTACTATTTTTAGAAGAGTGCTTGACACATAGTGACTATAAATGCCATTATTATTATTATCATGACACATAGTAAGTGATTATAAATGTTATTATTATTATTATTATTATGAGATGCAGCGTGGCTCAGTGGAAAGAGCCCAGGCTTGGGAGTCAGAGGTCATGGGTTCTAATCCCAACTCTGCCATTTGTCAGCTGTGTGACTTTGGGCAAGTCACTTAACTTTCCTGCGCCTCAGTTACCTCATCTGTAAAATAGGGATTAAGACTGTGAGCCCCACGTGGGACAACCTGATTACTTTGTATCCACCCCCGCCCAGTGCTTAGAACAGCGCTTGGCACATACAAGCACTTAACAAATAATAATAATAATGATGGCATTTGTTAAGCACTTACTATGTACAAAGCACTGTTCTAAGCGCTGGGCACTGTTACTATGTGTCTCCTAGGGGTGTGTGTGTGTGTGTGTGTGTGTGTGTGTGTGTGTGTGTGTTTGTATGTGTTTTCTGTCCAGGGTTTGACCCACTGTGGGCACTCAAAACTGGAAAAGAGACTTGGGTGCCCAGAGTGGCATCGTGGCTCAGTGGAAAGAGCCCGGGCTTTGGAGTCAGAGGTCACGGGTTCAAATCCTGGCTCTGCCAATTGCCTGCTGTGTGACCTTGGGCAAGTCACTTAACTTCTCTGTGCCTCAGTTCCTTCATCCGTAAAATGGGGGTTAAGACTGTGAACCCCCCGTGGGATAACCTGATCACCTTGTAACCTCCCCAGCGCTTAGAACAGTGCTTTGCACATAGTAAGTGCTTAATAAATGCCATTATTATTATTACTGTTATTATTATTATTATTATTATCTCCCAGCTGTAGAGCCTCGGTCCTTCCAACTGGCTGACTGAAACTGTCAGAATCAACCCCCCTTCCCTCCCCTAAACTCAGAAGACAGAGACCAAGCCCCAAGCACCTCCTCAGTTTCTCCCTGCTTACACCTACCATACAAGGCTGTTAGCCCAGAGATTTTCCTAGTTAGTTCCACGCCCCTCAGTTAGGCTTTCTTGGGGAAGAAATAAGATTTTTTTTCACCTGATGAAAAAGAGGTTCCAAAAATTACACTTCCCTAGAGTGGTCATTCAGTGGGTTTTATACCGGACAGCCCAATTTGGGAGCTGGTCTGTCCCCTGACAGTACCAATGCCACACCTGATGCCTTTACGCTTGGTATTTTCATTTTAACTACCAGGTCTCCGTCTTGTGATTATTATTATTTTATCTTAAGAACTTACAATGTGTCTAATACTGTTCTAAGCACTGGGCTAGATACAAGGTAATAGCATAAGACAAGAAAAGATAATCATTCATTCATTCAATTGTATTTATTGAGCGCTTACTGTGTACAGAGCACTGTACTAAGTGCTTGGGAAGTACAAGTTGGCAACATATAGAGACGGTCCCTACCCAACAGTGGGCTCACAGTCTAATCAGGCTGGACACAGTTCCTGTCACACATGGGCCTCACAGTCTGCCTCTGCTCCTGTTTTCAGGTTCATGGCTGAAAAATGCTGCCTGTGGTTCCAAGGACATTAGAGGGAAATGCAGCAGTTCCGGAGTGAAAGAGGGGGTCATGGGTAAGGTGGTCACTCATCCATATCCTTGCTAACCCCTTGCTCTCCAGCTTTCTCTTACCTGGAACTCCCTTTCCCTTCAGCTCTACCAGACAACAGCTCTCCCCAATCCCAATGCCCTTCTGAAAACTCACCTCCACCAGGAGGCTTTCTCCTGATAATTTTTCTTCTACAAGGTCATAATTTTATTGCCTTAATATAGGCATTACTCTAGCTCTCTTCCTCCCTTCAAAGCCCTACTGAGAGCTCACCTCCTCCAGGAGGCCTTCCCTGACAGCCCCCTTTTTCTCTCCTCCTCCCCATCCCTCCCACCCTACCTCCTTCCCCTCCCCACAGCACTTGTATATATATTTGTACAGATTTATTACTAGATTTATTTTACTTGTACATATTTACTATTCTATTAATTTTGTTAATGATGTGCACATAGCTTTAATTCTATTTTTCTGACGATTTTGACACCTGTCTACATGTTTTGTTTTGTTGTCTGTCTCCCCCCTCTAGACTGTGAGCCCGTTATTGGGTAGGGACCGTCTCTATATGTTGCCGACTTGTACTTCCCAAGCGCTTAGTCCAGTGCTCTGCACACAGTAAGTGCTAAATAAATACGATTGAATGAATGAATGAATCTTGATTATCTTGTATCTACCCCAGCGCTTAGTATTGAGCTTGGCACTTAACAAATAACATCATCATCATATCATCCCAACTACTATCCCAGCACTTTTCTGCCTTCTCCATTCTTCTACATTCACAACCACATGTAACACATGTATATCAACCAACTGCTATTTAAGCATTAACTTATCCACGTATTCATCTTTCCACTCTCTTCTCCCTATCTAATTAATTTGTGTCTGTCTTCTAGCTATATTGTAAGCTCCTTAAGGGCATGGGTCATGTCTTCTAACTATTGTACAGTACTCTGCACAGAGTAGATTCTCATTAAATACTAATGACTGATTGAGTAATCGATATCAAGCTACCCAACTGTCACTTAGCCTGTCTTCTGTCTGGAACCGGTAGGGTACCAGCAATGAAGCCAAATTCTCATTTTGAGCATGAGAGCAAAAACGGAGCCAGGATTTTAGGAGAGGGTCAGGTCTAGAAGGAGAAAGTCTTTCAAAGCGCTAACAAGCCAGAATGACACCATTTTGGGTACTTTTTTTAATGATATTTGTGAAGCTCTTACAATGTGCCTGGCCCTGTGCTAAGAGCTGGGGTAGATACAAGGTTGTCAGGTTGGACACAGTCCCTGACCTGCATAGAACTAAACAGTCTTAATCCCCATTTTACAAATGAGGTAACTGAGGCACAGTGAAGTGCCTAGCACATAATACACGCTTAACAAATAGCATAATTTTTATAAGTTAAGTGACTTGTCCAAGTTCACACAGCAGATAAGTGGCAGAGCCAGCATTAGAATCCAGGTCCTTTTCCCAGACCCATGCTCTATCCAACCAGTTCACACTCTTTATCCCTCCCAAAGTCAACTTTCCCATCTCCAATCCCTGGCTCACATCTTTCTCTCTTCTTGGAACTCCCTCCCCTTCAAATCAATCAATCACTCAATCAATCAGTCAGGCTCTCAATCACCCTGCCTCCTCCTACTTAATCTGCAGCTCTCCAACTACAACTCAAACTACACACTTCACTCCTCCAGTGCCAACCAACTGTACCTCAATCTGGTCCATCTTGCTGCCTACCCCTTGCCCATATCCTACCTCTGACCTGGAAAGCCCTCTGTCTTATATCTGATAGACAATTACTCCCTCCACCATCAAAGTCTTATCAAAGGCACATCTCCTCCACTAGGCCTATCCCTGACTAAGCCCTCATTTCCTTCTCTCCCACTCCCTTCTATCTTGCCCTGATTTGCTCTCTATTCACCCCTCCCTCAACCCTCAGGAACTTAGATATATGCCCTTTATTTATAATGATGTCTGTCTCCCCCTCTAGACTGTAAGCTCATTGTGGGCAGGAAATGTGTCAACCAACTCTGTTATATTGTTATATCGTACTCGCCCAAGAGCTTACTCTGTGGGCAGAGCACACTCAATAAATATGATTAACTGACTGATTCCCCATCTTCAAAACCCATCTAGAATCTAACCCCCACCCTCCCCCAGGTGGCTCTCTATAATTACTTTTTTGTCTCTCCAGGTGACATTCTCCTGCGATCATCTCAGCACTTGACCATTCAATCCTTCTTATTGCACTTTTGCACATATTGCTTTACAATCTCTACTTTTTGATCACTTCCTTCCTCCTATTTTTAATTATTTTATGCCTGTTGCCCCTGCTAAATTGTAAGCTCCATGTAGGCAAAGAGCACACCTTCTTCTTCTCTTATAATAATAATAATGGCATTTATTAAGTGCTTACTATGTGTAAAGCACAGTTCTAACCACTGGGGTGGTTACAAGGTGATCAGGTTGTCCCATGTGGGGCTCACAGTCTTAATCCCCATTTTACAGATGAGGTAGCTGAGGCACAGAAAAGTGAAGTGATTTGCCCAAAGTCACATAGCTGACAATTGGCAGAGCTGGGATTCAAACCCATGACCTCTGACTCCAAAGCCCGTGCTCTTTCCACTGAGCCATGCTGCTTCTCATATTATATTCTCCCAAGCTCGTATGCAGTGCTCTGCACACAATAGGTGCTCATTAAATAATATTGATTGATTGATTAGGATTCAGTAAAACAAATCTTCAGACAATATGGCATCTGAGTTGGAAGCTGGGAGACAACTGCAACAAAGAGGCTAGCATAGTACACTGCAACCACGAAAAAAGCAATTCTTTTTGAGTGGAAGTTGAGAGGATCATGATACCAAGAGGCAGAAGAATTACAATCACTACCAATAAATACAACAATGAACATGATAGCACAGCAACGGACTATCAATCAGTCCATCATATTTATTGAGCACTTACAGTGTGCAGAACACTGTATTAAGTGCTTGGGAGAGTACAGTATAACAGAATTGGTAGACCATCAGAAAGAAATAAAGGGGAAATATATATATATATATATATATATATATATATATATATGTATGTGTGTGGGTGAATAGATATATATTCATTCATTCATTCAATCGTATTTATTCATTCATTCAATCACATTTATTAATTTAATTGTATTTATTGAGCGCTTACTGTGTGCAGAGCACTGTACTAAGCGCTTGAGCACTGTACTAAGCACTTGCTCTTACTGTGTGCAGAGCACTGTACTAAGCGCCTGGGAAGTACAAGTCAACAACATATTAGACTGTGAGACCATTGTTGGGTAGGGACCGTCACTATATATTGCCAACTTGTACTTCCCAAGCGCTTAGTACAGTGCTCTGCACACAGTAAGCACTCAATAAATACGATTGAATGAATGAACAAACAAAACATGTAGACAGTTGTCAAAACTGTCAGAATAAATAGAATTACAGCTATATGCACATCATTAACAAAATAAATAGAGTAGTAAATATGTACAAGTAAAATAAACAGGGTAATAAATCTGTACAAATACATACAAGTGCTGTGGGGAGGGGAAGGGGGTAAGGCAGGGGGGATGGGGAGGAGGAGAGGAAAAAGGGGGCTCAGTTTGGGAAGGTGGAGAGGAGGTGAGCTCTCAGTAGGGCTTTGAAGGGAGGAAGAGAGCTAGATTGGCGGATATGTGGAGGGAGGGCATTCCGGGCCAGGGGAAGGACATGGGCCGGGGGTCGACGGCGGGACAGGCGAGAACGAGGCACAGTGAGGAGGTTAGCGGCAGAGGAGCGGAGGGTGCGCGCTGGGCTGTAGAAGGAGAGAAGGGAGGTGAGGTAGGAGGGGGCGAGGTGATGGACAGCCTTGATCCAGAGAGTGAGGAGTTTTTGTTTGATTCGTAGGTTGACAGGCAATGACTGGAGATTTTTGAGGAGGGGAGAGACATGCTCAGAGCGTTTCTGTATAAAGATAATCTGGGCAGCATAGTGAAGTATAGACTAAAGCCGGGAGAGACAGGAGGAAGGGAGATCTGGGAGGTGGCTGATGCAGTAATCCAGTTGGGAAAGGATGAGAGATTGAACCAGCAAGGTAGCGGTTTGGATGGAGAGGAAAGGGCAGCTCTTGGCTATGTTGTGGAGGTGAGACCCGCAGGTTTTGGTGATGGATTGGATGTGTGGGGTGAATGAGAGAGCGGAGCCGAGGATGACACCAAGGTTGCGGGCTTGTGAGACGGGAAGGATGGTAGTGCCATCTACAGTGACAGGAAAGTCAGGTAGAGAACAGGGTTTGGGAGAAAAGATAAAGAGCTCAGTCTTGGACATATTGAGTTTTAGATGGCGGGCAGACATCCAGATGAAGATGTCCTGAAGGCAGGAGGAGATGCGAGCCTGGAGGGAGGGAGAGAGAGCAGGGTCGGAGATGTAGATTTGGGTGTCATCAGCGTAGAGATTCATTCATTCATTCAATCGTATTTATTGAGCACTTACTGTGTGCAGAGCACTGCACTAAGCACTTGGGAAGTACAAGTTGGCAACATATAGAGACAGTCCCTACCCAACAGTGGGCTCACAGTCTAGAAGGGGGAGACAGACAACAAAACAAAACATATTAACAAAATAAAATAAGTAAAATAAATATGTACAAATAAAATAAATAGAGTAATAAATATGTACAAACATATATACAGGCATTGATAGTAAGTGTTTAAATTTCATTGTTACCCTCATCTCAGGGGAGTGAGGAACGATGGGCATGAGTATAAATGAAATATTCAAAGATGGGGTAAGATTTGGAACGCCCACAGCACGTAAGGGGTGGAGCTGGGATTAGGACCCAGATCTCCGGACTCCCAGGGCGGTGGTCCTTCTATTAGGCCACGTTATTTCTTGGGCCTTAATTCATCCTTTCTGTGTATTATTATATTGCCCCGATCCCTTCACAAGTTCATCGTTCCTTGTCTTCCGGAAAGCAGCATACACCTCACCCCGTCAGGACCGATACTGAAATACTTACCTCAGAAAACCACTTATAGAAGAGACTATGACTGTTGATTTCAATCAACTGCCTGTATCTGTACCTGTCTGCGAGCCTAGATGTGTGTGTGTGTGTGTGTGTTTCAATATATATCTTCACCGACACACACATACATATATGCGTGTATAAATACATATATATGAACATATATATGTAAAGACACAAGTCCATACATATTCAGTTGCAGACCAACCCACTAGAATGTGATAGATTGGTCTCATAGAGACAATACAGTAGATCTATAATGCAACTTCCTTACTGTCTGTTTTCCAATTGGTCCAGTAGCATATAGTTAATATCAAAAGATGCCAGGATTCCTTTCCTCTGCCTATCCATACTCTCACTAACCTCCCTCCACCCTCACCCCCATGCCATTGCAGCTGATCTTCTGCTACCCCCACTTCACATGCCAACAGTGAAAGGAAAACCCTGAGATGCTGATATCTAGAGGGAGTGAACCTCATTTAGCAAAATCCAAATTGGAGTCAAACACGAGGAGCAAGAGGTCAGCACTGGCATGAAGCTTTTCTTGGAAGCAATTTTTTTTTAAAATGGAATTTCAGTTGGGAAAAATACTAGCTCCTGGTGCACATACAGCTTTTGTGTGCTGATTCTTTTTAATTTAAAGAAAAAAGCACATTGAATAAATGTTGGTTGCTTAAGCTGGACTCGGAGTACCCCTAAAAGTATTAATTTAAGTAATTCGTCCTGAAGCAGTTTAAACAGTAAATTTCCTAACCAAAGAACACTTAGTCATTTGGGTACACACATGCTATTAAGAATTGTCAATAAACATTCTACAAGGGGTTGTATATCCACCCAATTTATTCCAGCTTCAGTGAACAGTAAAGTTATTCATTTGGTTGGCAAAATTGCAGGGAAGTCATGGTTCCTCTTCTCAATTTATAAAGCAAACTTTTATTCTTTGTGATGTTTTCCATGCGAAAGGATCCAGGGAAATTACAGAACAGGATCACCCAAACCAGCAAAGATACCCCATCTGACTCATCCTGTCATAGAGCCAATAAGAAAGTGAGAATGAGAAAAGGCAGCACTGTTCTTCCCAGTGCCCTTTGGTGCCCCTGTCAGGGACAGCATCTGGGCTGAATGGAGCAGGAGTCTGAACCAGAATGCACGCTTTTTGGTCTTCAGAGGAAAAAGAAAGTAGAAAAAGACTCCCCTCACTTCATCAACCCTCCCTGGCCTATACTTCCACATTCTCTGACTCTCCCTTTAAACTGTGAGCTTGTTGTGAGCAGGAAATGTGTTTACCCACTCTGTTGTATTCTCCCAAGCACCTAATACAGTGCTCTGCACACTGTAAGCGCTCAACAAATACAAGTGATTGATTCTCATCCTTCCAGGGGAGATCTTCTGCCTGCTTTCAAAATCCACTCCTTCTCAACTTATCCCCTTTCACCTTCTAAAAACAATTTCACCCACTTATGTTTCCTTCCTAGCTGCCATCTCCAACCACTCACTCTCTGATGGCTCCTTCCACTCTGCCTTCAAACATGTTCATGCCTCGCCTATCCTAAAATAACATTTTCTGGAATCCACTGCATCCCATCAGTAAAACCAACTGCTTCCGCTTCCTCTTCTCCAACTCCCTTCTTGACCTTCTACAGTCTGGTTTCCACCTCCTTCACTCTATTGAGCCACTGAAACTGTGCTCTCCATGGCTTCCCTCCTGCCAAATCTAAAGAACTAAATGCAGTTCCAATCCCCCTGGACCTCTCTCTTTCTGAAATCATCTCTCCTCTAGGAAGCCTTTTCTGACTGATTTCTTCTTTGCTTTGGCCTTATCCCTCAACACCCTCCTCAGCAGTGCTGCCAAAACTACCTACTTAGAAACTCACAATTGGCTATCCATGGGTGCTTGTGGCAATTCATTTCTGGGTATGAAATGATTCATTTTTATTACATATCAATTTTTATTACATATCAATTCAATTAATATATATATATATATAACATAATACTATAATATATATATATATATATATATATATATAAGATTAAGCTGATTATGTATCCCAGGTTAGCTAGTATAGCACAAGATGCCAGGCCTGGGAGTCAGAAGGACTTGGGTTCTAATCCTGGTTCTGCCACTTATCTGCTGTGTGACCTTGGGTAAGTCACTTGACTTCTCTGTGCCTCAGTTCCCTCATCTGCAAAATGGGGATTCAATACCTGTTCTCCCTCCTACTTAGACTGTGAGCCCCATGAGGGACCTGATAATGGTGTATCTACCTCAGCACATAGTACAGTGCCTGGCACATAGTAAGCACTTAATAAATGCCACTACTGTGATTATTATTATTGTCATTATTATTATCATTTTTACTACTACTAGTAATAATAATAGAAATAATAAAAAGGGAAAATACCTAAATGCCTTGTAATTGGGACTGTTCTGGCTAAATAAGTCTGTCTGCATCACAACAATCCCCAGATGCTCTTCAATCAATCAGTGGTATTTACTGAGCGCTTTCCATGTGCAGAGCACTGCACTAAGCATTTAGGAGAGTATACTATAACAGAGTTTGTAGATTTATTCCCTGCCCCTTTGCTTATTTATAATGCTTAGGCTTAAGCATCTGGGCTGGTGCATGCTCAATGCTTGTTCAGTTTAGGTCCCATGACATTCTGAAACTTATATGTGGGACATCCCACACTCTCTCATCACCTAAGGGGAAGTGAAAATCAATCAGTCAATCATTCAATCATATTTTTGATCATTTACTGGGTGCAGAAAACTGTACTAAGCACTTGGGAGGATACAATAAAGTACTGTTGGTAGACACCATCCCTGCCTACAAGGAGCTTACAGACTATACGGGGAAACAAACATTAAAATAAATTACAGGTAGGGGAAATAGTAGAGTTTGAGGATATGTACATAAGTGCCGTGAGGCTGGGGTGAGGATTAAATTACTTAAAGTCTTAGACAAAGAAAGCACAAAAACCTGGAGTAGTATCCCAACAACTTGGTTTTCTACAGAAAAAAAAAATATGGCCAGCCTATTTCAAACAGACTTGCAAATGTAATGCCTTCAAAATCATCCTTCCCTGACATACTGATACTAATACATACTAATGTCCCTGTGATGATATAATCAGATGACACTCAGGAGAAGTCTGAAGAAGTGCTGTCGTTTATCATTGTCACTAATTATTTTAAAATGATTACTTTCCCAGAGTCATCTTTTATGTCTGCAATCTAATATCCTTTAGGCTCATGGACCCGTGGTAATTGGCCTGGGGATTAACCAGCAATTAACCCCCAAGGAACTGATGGTTTGGTATCTATCTGCCTTAGAAAACAAAACAAAACAAAAAACAACAGTGCTTTCACTTTTCCAGCAAGAAGTGGGATAGATGGATGCAGCCACACTATTGTTCAAATATTTTCATTCACCTTGAATTTTGAATCATCCCAGGTAATAAGTAATTCCAAAAGGTCAAATATAATAGCAGCAATTTGGCTTTTCTCCAGGTACTAGAGCTGTCCCTTGAGGCTCTAACCCGATAGAACAGTAGAACATTTTGTTCTATCTAAGCTTGGCAAGAATCCAAGAAGTAATTTCTCAGAACAATGTTTTTCAAACAATTTGTGTAAACAGAATAAAGAGATGGGTTTGGCCCTGACCATTTGATTCACTTTATGTGTGATTCTAGTGGGACACGGTTGCTGTCCTAGCCTCAGGTGATGCCTTTAGTTCTGTGATAAGGAAAAAAGACACATTTTGATTAGCATCACCCTTGTTACCCCAACTACCTCTAGGATTTCTGTGTAGATGCTGCTATTGTTTGTTCTCTTCCTTTATCACAGACACCTCAGTCCGATGGGGCAACTTGACACACACTAGTAGAAAAATATGAAAACAGAAAATACAAATTCATTCTTCTCTTCCTTCTGTCCCTCTCCCCAGCACTGGTACAGTTTTATGCACCAAAAGGCTTCTAAATACAGACTTCCAATTGCTGACTTTGGGGCCCTCAGAAATGGAATGGATTATGAATAAAGATGAGTCCATCAAGCAAATTTCATTATCTATGAATAAATGCAATGATTTTAATTGTAGCATCCTTTCCTTTGGAAGGATTGCCTTTCAAAAAATGTGGAGGTTCAAGCACAATAAGAAGAAAACTACTATTTTTTATGGTATTGTTACGAGATGGGAATAAAACCAGGTTCTTCTGACTCCCAGGACAATGCACTGTTCACTACACCATGCTGTTTCTCAAAAATACTCTTGTTTTGTAAGAGTATCCCATTTGATTTTTTTCCAGACCCATCTAATTTTCCTCCCAGAGTTGTTGGGACTTCCATTATCAGGGAGCTCACCTTTACCCTAATGGTAGCTCAGTGGGGAAGAGTTGGATGGAGTTCCTGTACAGTGGGGATTCATGGAATTATTCTGTTCTCCTTGAGCAATTCCAACTAGAACTCGGTTCAGGTTACTATGCATAAAAGAGCTATTCAATCTAAGAAGGAACAAAACAACTGAAACCTGAGTTGCTTTTAACTTGCTTCTCATCTCCTCAGTCTTTTGTTTCTGGACCCAGCAGCGTTAATAATCATAACCTAATTTCTCAAGAGACTCACTCAGAACATTGAGAAGACCACTGAGATCCAGGACTGGGAAGACTCAGTACATATTCAGTTGGCCAAGGGAATAATAGCCATAGATTTCTTCAGGGGTGCCAACCAGGCCTCTGAGGTCTTCCTGGAGGAGAGAAGGAGAAAGAGGAGAAGGAAGAGGAGGAGGAGGAGGAGGAGGAATAGCAGGAGGAGAAGCAGCATGGCTTAGTGGAGAGGGCATGGATTTCAAGGTAAGAAGGACCTGGGTTCTAATTCCAGCTCCACTACTTGTCTGCTGTGTGACCTTGGACAAGTCACTTAAATTCTCTGTGCCTCAATTCCCTCATCTGTAAAATGGGGATTAAGACTGTGAGCCCCATGTGTGGGACATGTGCTGAGTCCAACCTTGTATCTACCCCAGTGCTTAATGTAGAACCTGGAACTTAGTAAGCATTTAACAAATACCATAAAAATACCATTAAAAAAAGAGAATGAGGAGGAGGAGAAGGAGGAGAAGGAGGAGGAGAAGAAGAGGATTGTGAGCCTGTTGTTGGGTAGGGACTGTCTCTATATGTTGCTGACAGTGCTCTGCACACAGTAAACGCTCAATAAATACGATTGAATGAATGAATGAGGGGAGGAGGACGAAGAGGAAGAGAAGAAGAGGAGGAGGAGAGGAGAAGAAGGAAGAGGAGGAGAACAGAAGGAGAAGAAGGAGGAAGAGGAGAAGAAGAAGAGGAGAAGAGGTGGAGGAGGAGAGGAGTACTGTGAGCCCGTTGTTGGGTAGGGATTGTTACTATCTGTTGCTGAATTGTACTTTCCAAGTGCTTAGTACAGTACTCTGCACACAGTAAGTTCTCAATAAAAACGATTGAATGAATGAATGAGTAGAAGAGGAGGAGGAAGAGGAGAGAAGGAGAAGGAAGAGGCAAGGAAGAGAGAGAAGCAGCGTGGCTGAGTGGAAAGAGCACGGGCTTGGGAGCCAGAGGTCATGGGTTATCCTGGCTCTGCCAGTCATGGGTTATCCTGGCTCTGCCACTTGTCAGCTATGTGACTTTTGGCAAGTCACTTAACTTCACTGTGCCTCAGTTACCTCATCTGTAAAATGGGGATGAAGACTGTGAGCCCCACGTAGGATAACCTGATCACCTTGTATCTCCCCCAGTGCTTTTAACAGTGCTTTGCACATAGTAAGCGCTTAACAAATGCCATCATTATCAAGAAGGAGGAGGAGAAGAGGAGGAGGACGAGAAGGAGGATGAGAAGAAGGAAGAGGAGGAGGAGGAGAAGAAGAGGAGAAGAAGAGGAGGAGGAGAGGAGAAGAGAAGAAGAGGAAGAGGAGAGGAGGACGAGGAGAGGAGGAGAAGAGGAGGAGGAGAAGAGGAGGAGGAGAAGAGAAGGAAAAGAGAAGGAGGATGAGAAGGATGAGAAGGAGGAAGAGGAGGAGGAGGAGAAGAGGAGGAAAGAAGAGGAGGAGGCGAAGCGGAAGAGGAGGAGGGGAAGAAGAAGAGGAGGAAGAGAGGAGGAGGAGGAGGAGAGCAGAAGAGGAAGAGTAGGAGGAGAGGAAGAGGAGGAGAGGAGCAGAAGGAAAAGAGGAGGAGGATGAGAAGGAGGAAGAGGAGAAGGAGGAAGAAGAGGAGGAGGAGGAGGAGAAGAAGAGGAGAGGAGAAATGGAGGAGGACTGGAGAAGTGGAGGAGGAGAAGAGGAAGAGGAGGAGGAGGAGGAGGGGAAGAAGAGGAGGAGGAGAGGAGAGGAGAAGAGGAGGAGAAGAAGAAGAGGAGAGAAAGGAGGAGGAGAGGAAGAGGAGGAGAAGAGGAGAAGGAGGGTGAGAAGAAGGAAGAGGAGGAGGAGAAAGGAGGAGGAGGAGGAGAGAAGGTGGAGAAAGAGGAGGAGAAAGGAGGAGAGAAGGAGGAGGAGGAGGAGGGGAGAAGGCGGAGAAAGAGGAGGAGAAAGGAGGATGGAAGAAGGAGGAGGAGAGAAGGCGGAGAAGGAGGATGAGGGAGGAGGAGTAGGAGGAGGAGTCAGCTAGAGCATTGCACAGTAGCACGTTTGTCCCTCTCCCCAGCCCGGACTGTGTCTGGGAGGCTGAGCAGGTGTCCGGGCTGCGGCTCTCCCAGCCCCCCGAGCCCCCCGAGCCCCCCGAGCGAGCCCCGGCAGCGGCGATGGGCTAGCGGGGAGCCGGAGAGCGGGCCCCAGCCCAGCCCAGCCCAGCCCAGCCCAGCCCAGCCCAGCCCGAGCATGGACTGGCTGAGCCAGCGCTGCCCGCTGCCCTCGGCCCACACCTGCCCTCGCCCGGGATGGGGCGCCTGGCTGCTGGTAAGGGGCCCCGGCCCGGCCCGGCCCGGCCCGAGGGGGTCCCAGCCTGGAGGTGGGGGGGCAGAGGGAGCCGGGCAGCCCGGGGCTGCAAGGAGAGAGGGGGAAAACAAACCCTCCGGCCGAGGTCAAGTGATAGGGGGTGGGGACAGTGTTAGGAAAGGAAAGGGTTAAAGGATGGGGGCGGGAGGGGGAAAGAGGGGGACTGGGATGTCTTGTTGGGAGAGGCTTTCCTCGACGTAAAAAGAGGGGATCTCTCATCCCCCTCGCCCCGTTTCCAGCAGCCCTGGGAATTGCACAGTTGCAGAAAGATGGTCTGGCAGGGCCGGGCCTGGATCCGGGCCGGGCAGATCCCAGGGGACCGCACATCCCAGCCCCATCAATCAATCGTATTTATTGAGCGCTTACTGTGTGCGGAGCACTGTACTAAGCTCTTGGGAAGTACAAGTCGGCAACACATAGAGACAGTCATCATCATCATCATCATCAATCGTATTTATTGAGCGCTTACTACGTGCGGAGCACTGTACTAAGCACTTGGGAAGTACAAATTGGCAACATATAGAGACAGTCCCTACCCAACAGCGGGCTCAGTCTAGAAGGGGGAGACAGAGAACAAAACCAAACATACTGACAAAATAAAATAAATAGAATAGATCTGTACAAGATAAATAGAGTAATAAATATGTACAAACATATATACATATATACAGGTGCTGTGGGGAAGGGAAGGAGGTAAGACTGGGGGATGGAGAGGGGGAGAGGAAGGAAGGGGCTCAGTCTGGGAAGGCCTCCTGGAGGAGGTGAGCTCTCAGTAGGGCCTTGAAGGGAGGAAGAGAGCTAGCTTGGCTAGCTCACCCTCCAGGGCCACCGCTCCGGTCCCTTTCCGGAGATGTTGAACCTTGCCCAGCTTCAAACATTTAATCGCAGGCTAAGGGATAGACTGTGAGCCCCTTTGTGGGCAGGGATTGTCTCTCTTTAGTTGCTGTATTGTACTTTCCAAGAGCTTGGTCCAGTGCTCTGCACACAGTAAGCGCTCAAGAAATCCGATTGAATCAGTGAATGAATGCGGGGTCCGTGAATCTCCTCTGGGACCGGGTGGGAATGGGCGGGAGGAGGGAGAAGTTTGTGAATCCGAATGACCCGTTAGAGGAGGGGTCCAGTTTGGTAGCCCCGGTCCTGACTGCCCCGGGGGGCGATGGAGACCCCAAGCTGGCTGATCCCGGATGGTCCGGCTGGCCTCCGGCCTATCCTCTGCTTCTCCCAGAGCCAGGCGCCCTCGTCCCGAGGGCAATGCCCTGTCTGGGATAAACACATCCTCGCCCTTCCTTTATTCCGGGTAGCTGATCTCATCCACTCAGAGAGCTCGGGACAGATGGCTCCTTCCCAGGAAGTTTGTTTCCCCATCCATTGGCCGGGATGGTGGGGCTGGGAGGGGAGTCCCCTTCTTCTCTAAAACAGGCACCCGCGTCCTTGGATTTGGGATGGAGGAGGACGGGAAGGGAGGCTGAACGGGACAGGAGACAGGGGAATCAATATTTGTTAAGTCCTTCTGTTTGTCAAACACTGTCTTAAGCCCTGGGACAGGTACAAGTTAATTAGGTCAGACACAACCCCTGTTCAGCATGGGGAGCACAGTCTAAGTAGAAAGGAGAACAGATATTTAATCCCTATTTTACAGTTAAGGAAATGGAGGCATAGAGAAGTTAAATGACTTGCCCAAGGGCACAGAGCAAGAAATTGGCAGGGTCGGGATTAGAACCCAGGTTCTCTGACCCCAGGCCCATGCTCTTTCCACTAGGCCATGCTGTTTCTCCAAGATTTTAACAAATATCACAATTATTATTATTAATCGATAGTATTTGTTATACTTACCATGTGCAGAGGCTTCCCTTGAGAGAGTACAATATAAAAGTTGGCAGACATGTTTCCTGCCCACCATGAGCTTACAGTTTAGAAGAAAGGAAAGTGTTTCATAATGTGGTACAGGTTTTCCTGAAGGAAAAAAAAAGAATTTGCAGAGGTTCCTGATTCATTCAGTTGTGTTTAATGAGCTCTTACTACGTCCAGAGAACTGTACTAAGTGCTTGGAAAGTACAACACAGCAATAAAGAGAGACCAGTCCCTGCCCACAATGAGAATCTTGCCTTGATAACCTCATATAGTGAAGCAGGGGAAGAATTGAGGAGGGAGCTGCCCGTCCTTGTCCCTTATGTCAGAAATGAGTCTATTTCTACAGTTCTGGGAGATCTTTCCCCAAGTTAAGCCCTCCTAGTGGATAGAACATGAGCCTGGGAAGCAGAAGGGCCTGGGTTCTAATCCTGCTCCGCCACTTGTCTGCTGTGTGACCTTGGGCAAGTCACTTCACTTCATGGGGACTAAGACTGTGAGCTCCACATGGGATAGGGATAGGGACTGTGTCCAACCCAATTTGCTTCTATCCACCCTAGTGCTTAGTACCGTGTCTGGCACATAGTAAGTACTTAGCAAATACCACAATTATTATTACTGTTGCTATTATTATTATCTACCCGTAGCACCAGTTGCTTGTGGGTGGAATCTAGAGACAAATGAGTGATCGGGCAGCAGTATCTGGGAGAGGGGTGGAGAACTGAATTGGGATTTCTCTTCACCACCATCCCTCTCCCACACATTCGCAGCCCAGGCTGCAAACTGCAAGATCCAAACCCGTGTATTTCATCCCTTCATTTATTTGCTATGTAATGAACCCCGCCACTCTAAGTTCCCTAACTTTGCACCGGGCATGGAGGAGTGAAGGTATGGAAAGGAGAGAAATGCGAGGAGAGGAAGGGAGAAAGGAATGAGGAGGAAGAGGGGGAAGGGGAATCAGCCAATGAATTGCATTTATTTAGTAGAATTTAATAGAATTAATAGGTGTGATTCCTGCACTAAAGTTGCTCACAATTTAGTAGAGTTAGAGGAGAGAGATAAGGATTTGAAAACTATAGTCCTGGCCCTTAGGTTTACACTTTAGTCTAAGAAGGACCCCTACACCCAGACAGACTTCTTACAGATGTCTCTACAGAAACCTAAGTCTGAAGGCAGCATTCACACATAAGAACTGAGAGGGAAAAATCCAACTTTACTCACCTAGGAACCCCATGAAGCTTCAGTTCTGAGTTCTGCTGAAGACTGAAAACCTGAAATGCTTCAGTCAAAGTAATGATTTTTCTAATCCTAAGCAAGAAAGCACTTCCTTCCTTGGGTTTGGGTAGAAATCAAAATGATAAAGTTCGTGCAGGTCTTTTTTCTGGCTGTCTTGTTCCGTTGCCTGCTTTATAGTTCTCTAAAAGACAGTTCTTTTTTCCATAAGTAGATTTTGCTCTCCTGAGGAAGCCTCATGTGAATTTAGATTTGATACTCTATTGGTGGAGTACACTGACAGTATTTTTTTTTCTTTTCCAGTTGCAAAAATTCAGATTTTATACTATGACCCTTTCTCTCATTTTGCCTTTTTACTCAGGAAACACTTTAGAACCATTAATGAATGTTCTCACCGTCTGGGAGCTAGTGATATTCGTTTATCAGAAGAGGGCATTGAGCTCTATAAATCAAGAATTAAAGGCCACAGAGAATATTAAAATTCATTGTAGGTCTAGGACAGAAGAGCCGTTCCTCTAATAATAATAATAATTGTTCTATTTGTTAAGCGCTTACTATGTGCCATGTACTTACAAAGTGCTGGAGTGGGCGCAAGTCAATCAAGTCCTTCCCAGACTGAGCTCCCCCTTTTCCTCTACCCCACCTCCCCTCCCCATTGCCCTACTCCCTCCCTCTGCTCTACCCCCTTCCCCTCCCCACAGCACTTGTGTATATTTGTACATATTTATTACTCTATTTTATTAATGATGTATATATATATATCTATAATTCTATTTACCTGTTTTGATGGTATTGATGCCTGACTACTTATTTTGTTTTGTTGTCTGTCACCCCCTTCTAGACTGTGAGCCTGTTTTTGGGTAGGGATTGTCTCTATATGTTGCTGAATTGTACTTTCCAAGCACTTAGTACAGTGCTCTGCACACAGTAAGCGCTCCATAAATATGGCTGAATGAATGAATTCATGCCAACTTGTCCTTCCCAAGCACTTAGTACAGTGCTCTGCACACAGTAAGCTCTCAATAAATACGATTGATTGATTGATTGATTGATTCTAGACTGTGAGCCTGCTTTCTAGACTGTGAACCGACTGTTGGGTAGGGACTGTCTCTATATGTTGCCAACTTGTACTTCCCAAGCGCTTAGTACAGTGCTCTACACACAGTAAGCGCTCAATCAATCAATCAATCAATCATATTTATTGAGCGCTTACTGTGTGCAGAGCACTGTACTAAGCGCTTGGGAAGTACAAGTTGGCAACATATGGAGACAGTCTCTACCCAACAGTGGGCTCACAGTCTAAAAGAGTGGGTATTTATTGAGCGCTTAGTGTGTGCAGAGCACTGTAGTAATGAGTTGGACACAGTCCCTGTCCCACATGGGGCTCAGGGTCTCAATCCCCATTTTACAGATGAGGTAACTGAGGCCCAGAGAAGTGAACTGACTTGCCCAAGGTCACACAGCAATGTGGCAGATGCGGGATTGGAACCCATGACCTTCTGACTCTCAGGCCCGTGCTCTATCCACTATGCCATGCTGCTCTTCTAATGCAGCCACTAAGTTCCCACCAGCGGTTCTGCCTCTAAGGGATCCTTTCCTCAAAAGTTTAAAGAAAAGTCATGCCAACTGGAAAAAAATCTATAAAACCAACAGTAGTCATGTACCTATTTTAACTACAAGAGGCACCAGATTAAATACACAGCTGGGTAGGCAGGGTAGTAGTAATGTGAGCAATTATTAAATGATTTATAGATCAACTCACATTAACTCTTTGGACACTATTTTTAATTTAGGAGCTAATGTGAAATGTATTTTTGCCCTGTCACGCTACGCAACGAAGAGAAAATGGTGAAAATTTTTTTATGCAGTGCCTGATTGTCTTCAGAATTCTGTTAGGCTATGATAAAGGACTATCTTTTCATCCCATTTACAGGTTAATCCAGCCCCTGGGCTGAGTATCTGTTGGGCACAGTAGCACAGCACCCTGAAGCTGTTCTGTGGTGAGCTGAAAAAATGGGGAACCAAAAAACCGGGAGGTTTGCAAAATATGTGACACAAACCCTCAAGTTGATGTCGCATAATCGTGGACAGTGAAGAGCAAGCAGTAGAAGACGGACCAGTTGGCATGTGGCAGAGAAGCAGCGTGGCCTAGAGGATAGAGCAAGAGCCTGGGAGTCAGAAGGAACTGGGTTCTAATCCTGCCCCCCCCCCCCCCCACTTGTTTGCTCTGACCTTGGGCAAGTCACTTCACTTCCCTGTGCCTCAATGCCCTCATCTTTAAAATGGGGATTAAGATTGTGAGTCCCATATGGGACAGGGATTGTGTCAACCCGATTTGTTTGTATCCACCCCAGCGCTTAGTACAGTGCCTGGCACATAATCAGTCGTATGTATTGAGTGTTTACTGTGTGCAGAGAACTGTACTAAGTAATTGGCAGAGTACAATATACAGCAGATACATTCTCTGCCCAAAATGAGCTTACACTCTAAACACTTAAATATCACCACTATTATTATTATTATTATTATTATTATTATTATTATTACTATTAGAGACTTTGAGAAGATCATAAAACAGAGAGGAAAGAAAATTAGTACCCAGTATTGCATGTTATAAACATGAAAGTGCAGTGAGGCATAACCTTTACCTGTACACAATATAAAAGGAATTGTTGGTAACTCATTAGTCTTACCAGTCCACATTGGCACACCTGAAGTAACCTGAAGGACAGTTATATACTACATACCAGCTAAAGGGAAAATCCATCTTTAATTGCCCAGGTTAACAAAGATTTGGTTCTATTAAAGGGTAGGTTCTTTTCCTTCAACCAGTTTAAGAAGTCTTTTTTGACTTTGGACTTTCCGTCAAAGTAATTATTTTTTTATTACTATTATTATAATTGTTAAGCACTGTGTGTCATGCACTGTTCTAAGCACTGGAATAGATACAAGTCAATCAGGTTGGACACACTCCCTCTCCTTCATAGGGCTCACAGCCTAAGTAGGAAGAACAGGTATTTAATCCCCATTTTACAGTTGAGGAAACAGACATAGAAAAGTTAGGTGACTTGCTCAGGGTCTCACAGCAAGCTTTCGGCAGAGATGGGATTAGAACTCTGGTCCTCTGACTCCTAGGACAGTGGTCTTAACACTAGGTCATGCTGCTTATCTAATTCTCAGGAAACATGCTGCCTTGGAACCAGATGGAATGAAAGAAGGGGGTGTGGCATTCTTAGTAGAACTGTTGCAGAACAGATCCCTTAGAAGCAGAAACTGACAGTTGCAAAAAGCATCAATCATAACGTACCAGTGAGCAGGAACTTGTATGAAGAAAAGAGGCAACTAGCAGAGCAGGGAAGAAATAATCTGAACAGAATTTGAGAAAAACAAAGGGAGGAATGCTGGTAGATGTCCAGTGACGTTGAAGTGGAAGTTGGCCCGAATAAGTGAATGAATGAATGAATGAATGAATCAATCAATTGTATTAATCAAGCACTGAATGTGTGCAAAGCACTGTACTAAGCTCTTGGGAGAGTACAGTATAACAGAGGAGCTGGTAGACATGTTCCTTGACCACAGTGAGCTTACAGTCTAGAAGTATTCCCCTGAAGCTATTAAAATTTATCGTACAACTCAGTAGGGTTTTTTAATCTCAAATTTACTGCATCCACCATCATCACCATTCCATTTCTTAAGCCCTCAAAGGATGCATGTCATTTTGAGTGGTCTATATGGAAGTTAAACTTCACAGTAAGCGCTGAATAAATACGATTGATTGATTGATTGATTAAACTAAAATGAAGATATAATCTGTCCTCAAGGAGCTTGCAGTCTAAGCAATGACACCAGTGTGGACAAATTTGGAGCTGAAAACAAAGAGGGATTTTAGGGCACATCATGGAGGCCCCTATAAAAAGATGGTTTTGGCAAAGGTGGAAGACAACACACCACAAGGAAAGCTTTACAAAGGAGAAAAAGGGTATGTGGAGGCCAGAGTTGGTGGAGAAAGAAAAAGTTACGATGGGTGGAGCTTGTTTCCTATTTTATAAATATCTGGGTTTTCCAAATCTTCCACCAATCTTCTCCTAAGCCAGAATGGTATTCTCCTTCTTTGACTGCTAACCCTACTAGTTGTTGATCTGACTCACTTTGGCCCTTCTGGCCCTTCAGAACAACAGCTCCTTGGGTCTGCTGATTGCTTGCTGTGTGACCTTGAGTAAGTCATTTAATTTTTCTGTGTCTCAGTTTCCTCAACTGTAAGAGCAGAATTGGGGGGGCCTGTTGGGAGGTCCAGGGGGGGATTTCCTTGAAGACCTGAGGGGAGGGGTGGTGTCTTGGATGTCTGATCCCTGTTATTCCATGTCCAAGTTCAGCTGTGCTGAACATGTTTATGATTGAAGCATCATAGCGTAGTGGAAAGAAGAGGGGTCTGGGCCTCTAGACTGCAAGCTCATCTCTGGGCTGTTAGTTTGTTATGAGCAGGGAATGTGTCTGCTAATTCTGTGATATTGTACTCTTCCCAACTGCTTGGTATGGTGCTCTGCACATAGTAAGCACTCATTAAAAACCATTGATTGATGGATTGATTGAGTCAGAGGTCTTGGGTTCTAATCTTGGCTCTGCCACTTGTCTGCTGTGTGACCTTGGGCAAGTTACTTAATTTTTCCATGCCTCAGCTACCTCATCGTAAAATGGAAATCAATACTATAAACCCCATGTTGGACTGTGTCCAACCTGATTAGCTTGTATCTATCTGTGCTTAGTAGTGCCTGGCACACACTTAGTACAGTGCCTGACACATAGTAAGCACTTAACAAATACCATTATTATTATTATTAAGTGCTTAACAAATACCATTAAAAAATACGATTTACCCAATAGCTAAATTTGCTATCTGCTATGTCTTAGATTTCCTCCCCAATCATCTTCGATGGATTGAATAGATGTGGTTATGTAGATCGGTGGCACCTCTGCAACTAGATCAAGAGGGGACTCTGAAAAGTGTTGCATTTCCATCTGAGAGCGGGCTATTGACTGGGAGCTCATGAGGAATGGAAAAGGAAAGAGGGAGAGAGACAAAAAGAGGCAGATGCATTTTCTAGAGAAACTTATTCGGAAGAAAAGTACAGGTTTGCATCAAATTTAAACAAGGCAAGCTTCATTCTAAATCTGAACCTAAGCTAATGAGTAATTGAGTGATGCAGTCAAAATAAATATATTCAGTTCTGCCAAAAGCAGCACTCCCTGCCCCATATACTCACTGTGGGCAAGGAATGTGTCTACCAACTCTGTTATAGTGTACTCTCCTAAGCACGTAATACAGCGAACTGCACACAGCAAGTGCTCAAATAAATACTATTGATTGATTGATTTATATGCTAACAATAATACCTGTGGTATTTGTTAAGCACTTAGTACATGCCAGGCAATGTACTAAGCATTGTCCCACCTTGGGCTGACCGTCTTAATACCCATTTTATAGATGAGGTAACTGAGATAAAGAGATGCAAAATGACTTGCCCAAGGTCACGCAGCAGGCAAGCAGCAGAGCCAGAATAAGGTCCTTCTGACCCGAGTTGGATAGTAGGCCATGCTGCTTTCCTATAGCTTCAAATAATTGAGGCTGAGTTTGGAGAAGAGCTGGACAGTAGGTCTCGTTCAGCCTGGCTCCAAGCATTTGACCTAGGATTTTTTTTGTCCATGCAGCTGACCAGGAGCAGAGTTCATTAACCCCACTTGCTCTCTGGTTTCCTATTCTCCCTTCAGGTGGTGATGGTCTCTCTCCTTATGTACCCAGTGCTGAGAAGCATCGGCCTCCAGGTGCATTCCGCCCTCACCGGCAATTACATCTCAGGGACCCATTCTGTCGCTTTCGTCAATTGTCCCAACGAGCAGATTGCCAAAGACATCGCCAGGTATGGTGTGGGACGGGGGACCCTGTTCTTTTTGGATCACTGAACTGCTGACAGTCCCAGGAAGAAAACTTGCATGCAGCTCTCACTCCCACTCTGGGCTGCGTTGTAGAGGGGTTTCTCTCAAGCAGGCACAATTATGAAGGGAAAACTGTTTCCCAGCCCAGAGAAACTGTTGAGGAGGCATGGGCCTGGGAGTAAGAAGGACCTGGGTTCTACCACTTGTCTGCTCAGTGACCTTGGACAGGTCACTTCACTTTTCTGTGCCTCGGATACCTCATCTGTAAAATGTAGATTAAGACTGAACTCCATGAGGGACAGGGATGGTGTCCAACCTGATTAGATTGTATCTACCCAAGGGCTTAGAACAGTGCTTGATACATAGTAAGCGCTTAACAAGTACCATTATTATTATTATTATTCTTATGAAATGCCCTCCTCCTTGAAATGAGAAGAAGCATGGTATAGTGGAGAGATCATGGGCCTTACATCGAGAAGGATAAGGGTTCTAAGTGAGATGGAGGCACAGTGAGAAGGTTAGCACTTGAGGAGTGAAGTTTGTGGGCTGGGTTGTAGAAGGAGAGAAGCGAGGTGAGGTAGGAGGGGGCAAGGTGGTAGAGTGCTTTAAAGACAATGGTGAGGAGTTTTTGTTTGATGTAGAAGTGGTTGGGCAACTACTGGAGTTTTTTGAGCAGCGGGGTGATGTGTCTTGAACTATTTTGGTAGAAAAATGATCTGGGCAGCAGACTGGAGTGTGGAGAGATAGGAGGCTGGGAGGTTGTAAGGAGGCCGATGCAGAAATCCAGGCAGGATAGGATGAGTGATTGTATTAATGTGGTAGTAATTTGGTTGTAGAGGAAAGGGCAGATTTTAGCTATGTTGTGAAGGTGAGTGGCAGGATTTAGTGATGGACTGAACAAATACCATAAAAAAGGACATATTTCCATTGGAAATTCCCATTTGGTGATTCCAAGGAATCTCAAATACCTCTCTTTAAAGCCTCATGGTTTGCATGGTGTTAGAGCCAGTTAATTGAATAGGCAGCTTGTTCCCAACTCCGCAAACACAGTGGCTTTGAAAATGTTCACAGTTTCCTGTGAAATTTTCCTGTGAAAGTCCTTCAAATGCCTCAGAAATCCGTACTGTTTCTCCTCATTCACCAAGTCTCCACCAAACTGTTTGGAAGTCAACCAGCTCCTGAAAGGGGGTTAATGTGGTCGCAAAGCCCAAGGCTCTGTTGAAGGATTTTAGAAAATGGGATTAGTAGATATTAGTCCCAACCTTATGGCATAGAAAATGAGAAAGAGCACTAGAGAAAGTTCTTTGAAATGGAGGAATTGAGCTGCAAGAAAGTCCAGGAGGGGAAATGGAAGGTTTTTTTAATGTTATTTAATAATAATTAATAGTGGTATTTGTTACATGCTATGTGTCAGGTACTGTACTCTACTGTACTGTACTCTACTGCTGTGGTAGATACAAGCTAATCAAGTTGGATACAGTCCATATCCCATGTGGGGCTCACAGCCTTAATCCCCATTTTGCAGATGAGTTAACTGAGACACAGAGAAGTTATGTGACTTGCCCAAGATCACACAGCAGACAACTGGTGGAATCAGTATTAGAACCCAGGTCCTTTTGACTCCCAGGTACATGTTCTGTTCACTAGGCTACAATGCTTCTCTAAGATTTAAATGGAAGAAGCAGATTACATCTCCACTTCCCAGAAATATTTTGATGAGCCTGATGTTTTATGGTATTTTGTTACGTGCTTACTATGTGCCAAGAATTGTACCAAGACCTGGAATAGACACAAGTTAATCAGGTTGGACATAGTCCCTGTCCCACATGGGGATCAAAGTCTAATTAGGAAAGGGAACAGGTATTGAATCCCCATTTCACAGATGAGGTAACTGAGGCACAGAAAAGTTAAGTGACTTGCCCATGGTCACATAGCAGACAAGTGATAGAGGCAGGATTAGAACCCAGGTCCTTCTGATTCCCAGACCTATCCTCTACACGCTGGGTCACACTGCAGTCACATGTATACCATTAAAGATACTAAATGATGACAACAACCTGAGGTTGTTTTTGAGATTTTTTTTCCCAATTTGGGTGAGTGTTAGGATTTTAGTGAATTTCTTACTTTTTTCTATCCCTGGGGTTAGATTGTTGAACAAAACATTGGAAGATGATCAGGCTTGATTGTTGGTTCCATTTCCCTGCACACAAAAAAGCCTTGGAGGAGGATAATTGCTAAATTTAAAGCTGTGTTTTAGAGCTAATCTCTATGTTTCTCAGAAAGAATAAGATTCAGTGGCATTTGCAGGTTAGCTCTTTCAAATCATTTCTGCAGTGTCCCATTATTTTTACATATCACTTTATTAATATTTCATCTAGAACAAGCAATGGGGGTCATTAAAGATGGTAGGTACCCTGCTGGATAGCTGCCTGATTCTGGCATGTAAGTTGTTAGCAGAGGGCATACACTCTGGTCACTGGGTTTGTCAGGTTTAAATGGCCTGTGAAATGACAGTTTCCACTGGCCACCCGTCTGGCCTATGTTTTTCATTTGAGCGGGGAAAGACAGGGTTCATTAATGATGTGGAAGCCGGGGTTTAGTCCTGGCACTTGCATTTTTAAGCATTCAATCACCTTGCCCCTCATACTTTACATCACTGCTTTCCTACTACAACCCAGCCCCTACACTTCACTTCTCTAAACTTGACCTACACACTGTACTTCCATCTTGTGTATCTCTCTGCTGACCTTTTGCCGATATCCTGCCTCTGACCTGTCTCTATATGTTGCCAATTTGTACTTCCCAAGCGCTTCGTACAGTGCTCTGCACACAGTAAGCGCTCAATAAATACGATTGATGATGATGATGATGATGATGATGACCTGGAATGCCCTCCCACTTCATATCCAACAGAGGATCACACTCCACTCCTTCAAAGCCTTAACTAAGGCACACCTCCAAGAGGCCTTTCCTGACTAAACCCTCATTTCCTCTTCTCCCACACCCTTCTGCACTGCCTTGCACTTGGATTTGCACCTTTTAATTCACCCTTCCCTCAGCCCCACAGCATTTACGTTTATATCGGTAATTTATTTATTTATATTGTGTGTTTCCCCCTCTACTGTAAGCTTGTTGTGAACAGGGAACATGTCTAACAACTCTGTTATATTGTACTCTCTCAAATGCTTAGTACGGTGCTTTGCACACAGTAAGCACTCAATAGATATGATTAATTGATTGATTACTCCAGCAGAAGGATATGTCTTTATGTCTTTGTTCTGCACACAGACTTACATTCACCAGCAATCAAGCACCCTCTCCAGCTGTTCATCCTCAATGTTCTTGTTTGTTATCTTTCCCAGGGACTTTAACCTTGGTCTGGGGGGCAAGGCTACTTGTTAAATTGTTTATAAACAACCAGAGGAGTGGGAGCTTGAAAGATTGGTGAAAAAAGAAGGCTGATTTTCTTTCAAAACTTCCTGAGGATCTCCAGATCCCATTTCAGCCCATGTTGCCAAGTTAATGATGCATGGGGTGGCTGGCTTTCCAAGAGAGGCATCCTTTTCTAATAAATCTCCAGCCAGATCTTCTGCTCCCTAAGAATGACTGTGGGCCTCCATTTCCAGAGTGTAATTCAGCCTTAAACTCCTGTAAGTCCAGTGCTGATATTGCTTTTTCAAACAAATGATCGGGGGGCACGGAGAGCTCCTTAGAGCCAATGCACCACTTTTAAAAGCGTGGCCAAATGGAAAGAACATGGGCCTGGGAATTAGAGGACCTGGGTTCCAATTCTGGCTCCACCACTTGTCTCCTTGACCTTGCGTAAGCCATTTACCTTCTCTGAGCCTCAGTTCCCGCCTCTGTAAAATGGGGATTAAGACTGTGAGCCCCCTGTGGGACAGGGATTGTGTCCAACCTGATTACCTTATATGTACCCCAGTGCTTAGAACAGTGCTTGACACAAAGTAAGCACTTAAGAAATATCATAATTGTTGTCAGTTTCCTCATCTGCAAAATGGGGATTAAATCCTCTTCTGTCTGACTTGAGCCCCAAGTGGGAGTGACTGCATCCAACCTGATTATGTTTTATCTACCCTAGCATTGAGTACAGTGCCTGACATAGCAAGTGCTTAACAAGAACCATGAAACAAAAAATGCTAGAGAACAAAAATCCCTGGAGGGGTTAAGAAAAATGTTGTTTTTTTCCTCCAGAGGGTTGTCTTTTCTGCCACCAGGTGATCCAGTAAAATGATTGATGATTAAACAAATTTAAGTCCATTTTGAACTTTGAGTGGCTGAAACCTAGCTGTTGCTGTAGAAACATCCCTCCAGGATTGTTCATACAGTATAGTGTTTATTTTGCAACAGAAGCATTAAATCTTTCCTCTTGGAGATGCAGAAAGGTAGGTCAACGTTCATGTAATACTTGTGCTGGGAGATAAATAGGGCAATGTTCAAACTGGCACAAGAATTAGGCAAAAAAATAGGTCAGTTCTATTAGAACTTGGAGTTGGGAATAAAACTCAGATAAAGTTCAGGTAATTGGGGCTAAGATTCTTTGTTTGCCTGTCATTAGGCTGACATGTTTCAGATATGATTTCATGGGCCTGAACCCTGGAGCTGGGGAAGGGTTCTTTCCTTTGGTCACCTGTCATTTCTGCTGTTTTGTTGTTCACTTTCAGTCAGAATGAAGCTATTCAAAGGCTTTTTCTTTTTTTCTTCTTTTTGCCTTTGGAAACTAACTCTCCAGATAATTTGTCTGAAGGTTGTCTTGTGAGTTACAGCTAGAATGCTTGGGAATTATTTTGTTCCTGGCACAAGAAGTCCTACCTGGATCTGAAGATGGGAGGTGGATGTTAAAAAAGAAGGCAGAGAGCCAGGCAGGCTGACTGAAAATCCATCATGGAGAAGGCCACATCTAAGAACTGCCCATTAAGAATTAGAGGAGGTGTGTTTCAGCCTAAATGGCTCTCTGAAATCTCCTCAGTTCTTGAGAAATACTATGATTCACAGAGTGCAGCCTTGGGCCAATTCCTTCTTGCTAATTTAAGATGAGAAATTTGGCAAAGTCACTGGAACCTCATCTAGAATTAGATTTTTGAAAAGCACATGATAAAGTATTTACTGTTAGTATTTCTCATCTCTGACACCATCCTGGTTCTCCCCTTATAGCTCTGACCACTCCTCTCAGTCTCCTTTGCAGGCTCCTCTTCTGCTTCCCACCCTCTAACTATGGGAGTCCCTCAAGGCTCCGTTCTGGGTCCCCTTCCATTTTCCATCTACATCCACTCCCTTGGAGAACTCATTCGCTCTCACAGCTTCAACTACCATTGCTACATGGGTGATTCACTAATCTAGAGAGTGCAGTTTTTTCCTTTTTCTCCCCTCTCTATGGGCCATCAATTCCTTACCTAGAATTCTACAGAGGGCTTCTGAACTCAGAGTTATTACTGGGTCAGTATGTAGGGCCTTATCAGGGAGTCCAAACCTGTGAAACCAGCAGCGTTCAGTTAAAAAGCGAAAGAAAACACACACCAGATCTAGCCTCAAGGCAACCAGGAGCAGGTGAATGATTACAATGGGTTGTTTGTATAGCCTTTTGAGGTCACTGTACGCTGCATATAGTGAAATCTTATGAACCCTAAAGAGTTTAATAAAGTTCAGCAATATAAATTCAGTAGGATTATAGCTGGGCAAACTGAGGGGAGATAGCTTGTTTCAAAGGCACTCAGGCTCCCATTTCAGACAGGATCTACTGGGACCACACAGTGCATCGCCATTCTGTGTTTGAGCTCATCTTCTGAATAATGGAAATCGACGTTAATGACTACGCATTATGTGAAGAGCCATGAGCTAGGCACTCTGAGGAGGCACAGTGGCACAAAACACAGTCCCTGTGCTTGATAGCTTGACAGTCTGATGGGGGAGACAGGAAAGACACAGACATAGACACATATCACACTGAATTGTAATTGCTGTGGAGAGGGACAGAGGAAGCCAGATTAAGCCCCCCTTTTTCTCTGCTCCCCCTCCACTGCCCATCTCCTCGACTCACTCCCTTTGCTCTACCTGTCTCCCCACCCCACAGCACTTGTGTACATATGTACATATTTACAATTATAATTATATTTATTTTTATTAATGATGTGTATATTTCTACAATTCTATTTACTTATAATGATGCTACTGATGCCTGTTTACTTGTTTGGATGTCTGTCACCACCCCAGCCCCTTCTCGACTGTGAGCCTGTGTGGGCAGGGATTGTCTCTATTTGTTGCTGAATTATACTTCCCAAGCGCTTAGTACGGTGCTCTGCACACAGTAAGTGCTTAATAAATACGATTGAATGAATTAATGAAAAGGTAGGTAGAAGACATTGTTTGCCCTCTAGGAGCTGGCCGTTTAGTGGCTGAGGCAGAACTGATGCACACAGCGTATTCAAAGTACATGGGGCTGGGTTCTAATCCTGGCTCTGCCACTCACCTACTATGTAACATTGGGCAAGTCACTTAACTTCTCTGTGCCTCAGTTTCTTCATCTGTGAAATGGGGATTCAATACCTGTTGTTTCTTCTACTGACACTGTGAGCTCCATCTGGGACCTGATTATCTTGTATCTGCCCCAGTGCTTAATACAGCGCCTGGCACTGTAAGTCATTTGTTAAGGAATCACTGAACAAATTTTGTTATTATTATTATCTGATTATGGGGATGCAACTGTTCTGACCTAGATTAGCCTTGACTTTGACTCAAGAACCTTCATGAGTGACAGAATGGACAGCCGGAGGGTATTAAGCAGTCACAGACAGATTCTAGAAGAGCTGTGTATGAGACTGAACTCTAGCCACTAGATTTACTCCTTTGACCCAAAATCATTTAATATTTCTTGCAAGAGACAGAATGACATCCAATTTCAGAAGCCATTGAAGGAATGAGACTACTGAATAAGTCAACAAGAAGGACTTTAAATGATATGTAATGAGAGGCATACTGGAAGACATTTGGCATAGGGGAAGAGTTTTTTAATGATACATTTAAGCATTTACGATGTGTCAAGCACTTTGCCAAGTTCTGGAGTAAATACGAGATAATCAGATTGGACACAGTCACTATCCCACATGGAATTTACAGTCTAAGAGGGGGTATTTTATTCCCTTTTTATAGATGAGGAAACTGAAGCTCATAAAGTTTAAGTGTCTTGCCTAAGGTCACCCAGCAGGAGAGAAGCAGACCTAAGACTAGGACCCAAGTCTCCTTCTACTAGGCCATGCGTGCACACCCACAAACACATTTCCACACACATTCAATAGTCCATTTTTCTCATGTATCCCAGACAGAGTGTTTCATGGTTTAACCACTGCAACGACATTATGATTTGAAAGGCGGCCCAGCGGGGAGTGAAAAACAAGGGTAAAGAGTAGTGAGGTCTTTACTGCAGTGTGGAAAAAGTGGGGAAGGAGGGCTTGATTGCTGGGGCATGGCTAGAAATGCTTCCATCTCTGCTGAGCACCGAGCTTCTTAAAATATAGATTTATTCCTATGCCCTTCTCTGTTCCTACCCTATGGTACTACTGATCTTCACCTAACCACAGAATTCTTTCAGTGGAAGAAGTTTCTCAATCAACTCGCCTCCTCCTACCATCCCCCAACTGATTTTCTATTGCAACCCAGTCTGTACACTTTGTTCCTCCAACGTCGACTTACTCACTACTTCTCTGTCTCATCTGTCTCACTGTTTACCCCTTGCTCATGGCATTCCTCTGACCAGACCTCCCTCCCTTCTCTGTTTGGGGAGACAGACATTAATATAAATAAATTAATAGATAAATAAATAAATTACATATGTATACAGATATATACATATGTGCTGTGAGGATGGGAGGGAGGATGAATGAAGGAGGAAGTAAGAGCAGCGCAGAAGGGAGTGGGAGAAGAGGAGAGAAGGATTAGTCAGGGAAGGCTTCTTGGAGGAGCTATGCCTTCAATAAGGTTTTGAAATCAGGGAGAGAAATTATCTGTCTGATATGAGGAGGGAGGGTGTTCCAGGCCAGAAGTAGGATGTGGGCAAGAGATTGGTGGTGAGATAGATGAGATCAAGGTACAGTGAGAAGGTTAGCCAGCCTGCCTGCTGTGTGACCTTGGGCAAATCCTTTAACTTCTCTGTGCCTCAGTTACCTCGTCTATAAACTGGGGATTAAGACTGTGAGGCCTATGAGGGACTGTGTCCAACCTGATTAGCTTGTATCTACCCCAGTGCTTAGTACAGTGCCTGGTCCAAATACCATTTTTTTAAAAAAGAAGCTCAATTGGGACCTGACTCCTCTCCCTACATCCCTAATCTCCTTCTCTTTGATTTAAGGGCGATTATGGATAAGAAGTTGGCAGCTGGTGTGAATATTCTACCAAAGGCCTTAACCCTGTGAGTACATAAGACCATGAGTAATGCCATCCTGGGTCAGATCCATGGTCCATCCGGCCCAGAATTCTGCCCCCAACCGTGTCAACAGAATGGTTGGAAAACCAAGGCGGTGGGTGCTTCTTTGATATCCACCCAAATGGACGGGAGCGTGCCACTTAACCACTCTAATTTTACCCCCTGCAATCTGAATTTAGACTTTAATTCACCACAAGAACGTTTCATCCATTAATTTGTCTAAACTCTGCTTGAACCTATTGATGTTTTCAGCTTGCACCATTTCTTGGGATAATGAATTATCTATAGTTTTCCTATCTATTGTGTGAAGGAGTGTTTTCTTTTGTTTGTCACAATCCCACCGCCTTCCCTCTCATCCTCATGGTGTGAAATTTCATGAACCACAACCCATTCCATGTTCTCCCTGCCCACTCCTTTCATGGTTTCATAAACTTCAACCTGGACTCCTCTCAGGCTTTGCCTTTACAGGCTGAAGAGCTCTCCCTGGTCTTCTCAGTATCACCTCATGCTCAAATTTCTCCTTCCCCCAGTTATCCCAATGATCCTCTCTACTGAGAAGGTTTGCAGAATCTCACATATAGCCCTGTCTAACTTCATGTGGGGTTGGAACCAAAGGCTTTGTGCAGAAAGACCGTGAGCAGGTCAGACTGTGGTCTGAAAGCTTTTTGAATATTATTCTTATTATTATTATTGTATTTGTTAAGTGCTTACTATGTTCCAGGCTCTGAACATGGGGTAGGGCTGTTTCCTGCTGATTTGATCAGTGATTCCGACCTTGCTAAGGCAGGATTGATCAGAATTCCTCCTGGTGGTGTCTGAGCCCCTCCCTGAAAGAAGGTAGGATAACTCTTTGGGAACCCTCGAAGCAGCATGATGTAATGGATAGAGCACAGGTCTCAGAGTCTGAAGGACCTGGGTTCCAATCCCTGCTCTGCCACTTGTCTGATGTGTGACCTTGGGCAAGTCACTTCACTCTTCCTTGCTTCAGTTACCTCATCTGTAAAATGGGGAATAAGACTGTTGAGCCCGCTGTGGGACGTGGACTATGTTCAGCTTGATTATTTTGAATCTTCCCTAGTGCTTAGTACACTGGCTGGCGCATAGTAAATGCTTAACAAATACTATTTAAAAAAAAAAAATTCTCAGAGACATTTAGCACACTCCTGTTGCACTCTGCCCAGAACTTTTATTGTTCTTTGAACCAGGTATTTCTGGAAAGGAGAGATCGAGGAAGCCACTGAAATCCTGCTGGTAAGTGGGGGTCCCCAGTGTGAACGCCAAATAAGCGTTTCTCTAGTTCTATAAATTGTATATTATAAATTATTTATAATTATGTCTGGATCCCTCTATAGACTGTGGGCTTGTTGTGAGCAGGATACTTGTCTACCAGCAGCTATATTTTACTGTACACTCCCAAGTACTTTGCACACAGTAAGCATTCAGTAAATACCATTTATGATGATGATTTGAAACCCTCTATACCATACATGAAGACTGGGGTAATTGGAGGGTATTGGGAGGAATTCTTGTGGTTCAGGGCCTCCAGACCAAATGTTCCTCTTACCTCCGTATTCCTGGTTGAGCCACAAAGGGACTCAGGGATGGTGGTCTGAAGCTGAGCTATTCACATGTGCTTTCTTACCCAGTTGGTGAAAACCAAGACTTCAAAGATAAATGAACTTTCAAACTACATCAGGTGAGGCTTCTCCCACACTGCAGATATCTTTTGATTCTCCTTTCTTCCCTGAATCAGTGTGTGCTCAACCCATCTTGGCCAAGACAGAGGTCAGAGTGATTTTTACTCCAGAGTCATCCATTGTTTGCCAGTCAGGTTGAATGAGTGTGTCAGTCAAGCAGATGCCTGATTATGGCTCAGGGGCCCAGTTAATGCCAACGAGAGGGAACCTGGCTGTGACAGGTATGGGTATGACATATTTTTATAGGAAATCTCAACATAGATGATGAGAAGGAAGGACGGTGAGATAAAGCGAGATAAACTGGAGTTTTCTTTCAAAGGTTCTCTGTGAATTGAGGGATCTACTGAAAAAATTAGGCCAATAAGAATTTCAATTAACCACTTTAAATAGGAAGTAGGGGTTGTAACAGTTTAGAGGTGCTGGGCAAACTTGCATCTCCTGACCCTGGGAGTGGAAGCAGAGGTGTGAAAAAGGGAATTTCCTGTTGTTTCAGTAATTCTCCTCGCTGTCTTCCCTGCATCCTGTTTCTCCCCTCTCCAGTTCATTCTTCACTCTGCTGTCTGGATCATTTTTGTGAACCCACTTCTCAAAAGCCTCCAATGATTGCCCATCCATCTCTGCTTGGAACAGAAGCTCCTTACCAGCAACTTTAAGGCACTCAATACCCAACCTTGCTGATCTTCTACTACAACATAACTTGCACACTTTGATTCTCCAGCACTAACATTCTCTCTGAACCTTAATTCATTCATTCATTCATTCATTCAACTGTATTTATTGAGCACTTACTGTGTGCAAAGCACTGCACTAAGTCCTTGGGAGAGTACAATATAATAACAAACACATTCCCTGCCCAAAACAAGCTCACAGTCTAGAGGGAGAGATAGACATTAGTGTAAATAAATAAATTACAGACATATACATACATGATACATATATACCATCTACCTCTCCACTGATCCCTTACCCACATCTGCCATATATCCTGGAACTCCCTCACCCCTCATATCCTACAGCCCACTACTCATTCCTCCTTCAAAACTCTCCTAAAAATCACATCTCTTCTGAGAGGCCTTCCCTACGTCCTCATGTCCCCTCTCCGCCATCCTCTCTGCATTGCCTAGTCACTAGAATGTTTACTCCTTAAGCACTCTGATACTCACTACAGCCCCACAGCACTTATGTAAATATCCTTATACTCTGTAAATGTCCTTATACTCCATTTCCCCTATCTGTAATTTATGTCAACGTCTGTCTCCCCTATAGACTGCAAGCTCCTTGTGGGCAGGAATCATGTCTTCCAACTCTATTATATTGTACTTTCCCAAATGCTTAATACAGGGCTCGGCACATAGTTAAATAATCAATAAGCACCGCTGATTGATTAGAATAGGTAGACACAATCCCTGCTTTATGGATGTGCACAGGGAACAAAAGATGGTTGTTTACAAAGACACAACTGCCTAAAATATCATTTATTTTTTTCCCCCACCTCTAATGAAAACCATGAAAAATAAAGCATCCTCACCTAAATGTCTCCTACTTACTAAGGTTGCAATGTTACTCTCAAGGGAGGTAGGCTTGAAGGAGGGAAGATGGTACAGTTAACAGCCCCAGGTTCACCATGCTGCTATTTCTTCCTGGAGCCTGGGTATCCCTCTCACCAACCAGAAGCTTTGCTACTCTTAGCCAGGAGGCAATTCTGATTAAACTTGATTGTGTCTCTCTCTTGGACTAAAGATTTTAATCTGGGTTTTCTGTGGATTTTTTCCCCTTTTTCAGATCTATCCATCCTTTTGAAATCCCCGAGATCATCAGCCTACCCATTGACCAAGGAAATGCTCTTTATTTAAAGTGGATTGACGAAGGAGTGACTGAGGACTAACTGGATGAAGGTCCTATCCTGTCAGAGCAATGTGGACTTTTCCCATTCTCCCCATGGTGAAATAATGAGAACGCTTGCTCTCCTCAGAGCACAGATTGAGCTTTCTCCTCTCCAGGTAACACTGAGAACTGAAAGCCAGGCCTTGCTTCAACAAACAGCTTGTGATTTTTCTGAACCTGGACTCCCCCAGATTTTCACCACTAGTGAGTGGTCTGAAAGCAGTTAGGCAGATTTCTGGGGGCTCTGGGTCTCTAAATGCCAGGAACTGGTGGGAACTGAAGTTGCAACGGAAGAACTGAAGAAGGAAACACTGTGCTGATTCTCTCTAGCCAACAGACTTTCTGGACTCTCGCTTGAGAGCCTTGGGAAGTCAGAAGATAGGGCTCTGTTCCCTGATCCAACACTTGCCTCCTGAGTGACCTTAACATCTCTGTGACTTGATTTCCTCACCAGTAAAATGGGGATTAAAATACCTGTTCTTACTCTCCCTTAGGTTGTGAGCCCCATGTGGGACAGAGACTGTGCCTGACGTGACTGTATTTTAACCAACCCAGTTCTAAGCACAGGGCTTGGCAGATAGTAAGTACTTAACAAATACCTCAGTTATCATCACCAAGTAAGCGCTTAACAATACCACAGTTTTCATCCCAAATGCCACAATTGTTAAGTCCCTCCAAAATGCAACCTCTTTAGCAGATTCCAGTGGAAGAAAATAGAAACATATGCATTTATTTCAGCTCTGGGACCATAAGGACTGGAATCATTTTCTGTCCTATGCCCTTGAAGTAGAGAGTAACACAGACTCTCAAGCTGCTCCCTGTTCACACTTTTGAAAGCAACACACACATTCTATAATAGGTGACTGTTCTGAGGGGAAGGGACGGGGAAAAGGGTTAGTCCATCTCAGGGAGCTGGACAGGGGTGTTTCCTGTGTTTAGGAACACTCCTGTAAGCACTGCCAAGTAGCAGCCAGGCTGTAGCTGGCATTTGTGTGTTAGCAGGGGTCCTGAGGAAAATCCACCCGCTCTGGATTCTGGATGACATATATAGGTCTGGGAAAATTAAAGAGACATGGTTACATAATCCAGGATCTGTGAAAGCTTCATTTTAGAAATGAACCACTAGGTTGGGGAGAGAACAAAATGCCCTATTGAAAGGGTCTCTGAAGGGTACATGGGCTTCCTCTGTCTGCACCTCAAGTGCTTCACTCAGTGTATCAGAACCAGGAACCCAACTTCCTTAACGTGGTGAAGCAGACTAATAATAACTTCATGTTTCTTAAGCATTTACTATGTTTGTTTGTTTGCAGTGGTATTTTTTAGGCATTTATTATGTGCCAGGCACAGTACTAAGTTCTGGGGTAGATAAACATTAAGTTGGACATCGTCCATGTCCCACATAGGGCTCACAGTTTTAATCCACATTTTACAGAAAAGGGAAATGAGGCACAGAAAAGTTAAATGACTTTCCCAAGGTCACACAGCAGACAAGACAGCTCCTCTGATTCTCAGGACCGTTCTCTTTCCACTGGACCACGCTGTTTCTCATTGGAATTGGAATTTGTTGAGCACTTAGTGCATTGCACTGTACCAAACTCCTGAGAAAAAACAACAGAAGTAAAACAGATTTTCTCCCCTCAAGAAGCTCACAATCTTCTTGTCTTGTCGTACACTCTCGAGTTGTCTTCCACCCATAATGACGCTAGGACACATCCCTCCCAGAATGCCCCATCTGCAATCATTTTGGTAGTGTATCCGAAGAGCTTTCTTGGAATAAATACAAAAGTGGTATACTATTGCCTTCTTCCATGCAGTAATCATGAGTCTCCACTCTCGACTCTCTCCCATGCTGCTGCTGCCCAGCACAGATGAGTTTTGACTTGTAGCAGTTTGCCTTCCCCTTACTAGCCACTGCCCAAGTATGCCTCTGCTTGACTCTCTCTCCCCTAGCCGAGACGGGTAAAGTACTGGAAACTTTCCAGTTATGATCCTGAAAGGGGTACAATCTTTTTACAGATAGTGAAAGCAGTAGGTACTGTATCCAAGCCTAGTGAAAAGCAAAAATGAAGCAAATGGTATATTACAAAGCAGATTTTGCTATTTAAAGCGATGAAATCTGCAATGCAATGGTGTCCTGCTAATATTTGAATTAATGTGAGCCACCAAATGCCCAGGTTTCTAGTAAATGCAATTAATGTCAATTATGATGTCATTTAAATAATAAGGAAGAGAGCATTAATAAATAAAATGAATTGCCCAAATCATTAAGTGGCTTTGCTTCCATGCTTTTTCACGGTAAAAAGGAACTGTGCCGGGTTCTTATACTGGATGCAATGAAGAGAAAAAAATGATATTTTTGGAAATAAATTAACTTTTCATCTGGAATATCCACAGCAGTTGCTCCAATGAGTGGGTTTAAGTCCATGCCCAATGTTCCTGCAGGCAGTTCTTGAAGTTGCAACACAAACAATTTCTGGAAACTGCATCTTAAGTTGAAATGCTTAAAGTTGGCATCAGTTTTCTCACAGGAACAGTGTTATGGGTTGGGGATTAGTTCCTGAACCAATGGTGGATACCTTACTTTTTACCAAAGTCACCTAGAATTTTGTACTCAATTTCAGATGAGTAATATAACTACATCAATCAACGGCATTTACTGAGCACTTACTGCATGCAGAGCAATGCAATAAGCTACATAAATGAATTCATATCGAATCGCAGAGGTTCTACAATAGGGTAGCCAACTTTTCTCCCCTGGGAATAAAATGGATGTGTTGATTTTCCCTGGTGACTCCCTGGTGATCAGCTAAGCCTCCCCTCCCCGGCCTCTCCCACTCTGCTCCACAGTCTGTCCTTTTTAACTTCCTCTCTTTTCCCCATCACCGCAATTTTTAACAATATTTCCGTAATCTCACCACAACTCCCTTAAACCACCATCCTCTGCCTGCACCCCAGCTATTGTTGTAAAATCAAAAATAATGTGCCAGAGTGGAGCACAAATTTAGAAATAACGTAAGGCCCATGCATCTTAACTTGAAACATCTGAATTTAATGTCTGCCTACACTGAAATAGTCTAAGTTAAGACTGTAATTCAGGGAAGGCTTTCCTCTCAGGATCTTCGGGAAATGGCAGAAGGGAAGGATATTACTGAAGAGAGGCCTGAGCATGACAGTCTCCTAGTTGTGATAGTAATATTATTTTTTAATTGTCTATTGTGTGCAAACCTTTGTACTAAGTGCTGGGAAAAATACACAGATAAGAATTAGACACGGTCCTTGGTCCTCTAGGGGTTCCAGAGCTCATTATAAAAGAGGAAGGGCCATTAGAGAAAGGGCCATTAGAGACAGGCGTGTAAGGAAAGAAGAAACAGTGAAAACACAAAACAGTAGACAAGACCAAGACAGCCATAAATACAAGAGACTTAGGGCATCGAGTCGGAGTTTCAGGCATCTCATGGTTCAGCCAACAGTTTCAAAAGTCACCACTCCGGTCATCTCTGCCCCTTCCTGGGCCGGAGCAGAGGTCAATGCGATGCTCATTGATGTGCAGCTGAGAAGCGTTGCTCAAGCAGGCAGCCCACCTCAAGGATCTGGTGCTCATGGACCAGTCCAGGGGCAGCCCTCAGGTCAGGATACTCAGAATTCCTCATGATTGGGTTAACGTCTGGGGCAATCCAACTAGGTTTTCCCTGTGAGATGTTTCTGTGGAGACCCTTTGAATCGGAAAATGGGCGATGATAGGGTGGAGCAGGAGGGGAAGATGAAAGTGGGGAAATGAGTCAGAGGTCGAAGGCATGCAGGATTTTGAAAAGGGAAATGTTTGGGTCTTGAGCCTATGGAAAAGGTAAAGACTCAAGGCTGAAGAGAAGAAAGGCAGACTAGTGTGAAAATACACAAGAAAGCAGAATTTTCATTCCATACTCCCAGCATCCAATATCATTTCAGTAGCTCCCATATATCTGGGTGTCAGATTTATCAGGCAGTCTGCAATTGTCTTATAAGGTTGGCTGGCCATGGCTTCAGGGCTTAGGCCAGCCACCCCAAGGCCAGTGAACAATCAAGCAATGATAATCTAAGTTGGCAAAGGCAGTTTTCCAGATCCTCACAGCTGAGACCTGGGGTTGTCAATCTCCCAGCCATTGCTAATGTTGTAGCCCCGGGTTCAACAGTTTGAGGGCCGGCACTTTCTGGAAAGTCAAGACCTCGGTAAGGCAATACAAAAGATTGTCTATTCACTCATTGTCTGTCTGCCTATTCACTCATTGCACTCCGTGTCCCAGGGAGACACCATGAGTGAGGGAGGGTGAGGGCACAGTTTTACCACTAACACTAGAATCAATTGTAATCGTTAGCCTAGGTTCTGCTAGGTTTAGGTCTGAAAGCATCAGGGTCGAGACTCACCCATCATTCTTGATGGGAGACACTATTAAAGCAGTTGCAGTGTGGCTGTAGAGTGAATGTGTCAGGATGAGGGGAAACAGTGGAAAAAGCATGGGCCTGCAAGTCAAAGGACCTGGGTTTGAATCCCAGCTCCAGCACTTAACTTCTCTGGGTCTCAGTTTCCTCAACTGTAAAATGATGCAACACCTGTTCTCCTTTATACTTAGTCTTTATGCCCCATGTGGGACAGGGACTGTGTCCGACCTGATTAACTTGTGTCTGCCCCAGAGTTTAGAACAGTGCTTGACACAAAGTAAGTGCTTGATAAACACCAACATTGTGTCTCGGTTACCTCGTCTGTAAAACGGGGATTATGACCATGAGCCCCACGTGGGACATGGACCATATCCAAGCTTGTATCAACCTCAAGGCTTAGTAGAGTGCCTGGCACAAATTAAAAGCTCAACATTTACTACCATTAAAAAAAAAATCGAGTTGGGATTGGATACAAAATGGACTCAAAATATTCAGAGCCCCAGAACTAAGACAACTAACCCAATTGGGCAGGTGAAGTTTCACTGTAGCTCTATCCTCAGAGAAGATTCTTACGTTTTTTTTTTGTTGTTGTTTCCAGATGTCTTTGGTCTAAACGGTAACCTCCTTGTGAGCAGGGAACATGTCTACCAACTGTTTTACTATACTCTCCCAAGCACTCAGTACAGTGCTCTGCACACAGTAAGCACGTGATTGACCTTGACTAACTAACCTGCAACTTGGTAGCACTCCTTTCTTTGCCAAGAAACAATTCCCACAGAACATCTAGACTACTTAGAAGCTAGCAGTTCTATTTTGGATACCCCTGGGACAGATCCTCCTCCTTTACTAGCCCATCCTGTCCAGAGTTGACTGAGGAGTCCATGGAAAATCTCTTTTTAAGAAAGTGCGCTTTAAGCATTCTGGGTCTTTTATAAACCTGAAAGCTTTGGAATAACATTCTGTGGGGGGCAGTTCACCTTTTTGACTATGGTCTGAAAGGAATCTCATATTCACTGAAGTGAGAACTGAGTTAAAGAGCAAGAGGTCAGAGGTCAGGAGAGGGTTGGACAGGGGTCACTGAAAGTGAGCTGTGTGTGTGGCAGGTCAGGGTCACTTTATGTTTAACGTGGAAAGGAGTATTTACACCAATTTATGTCCATTGAGAAAATATAGCTTTCAACTAAACAATATTTCTGTTTTGGGCTTGTATCAAGAAGAAATTTCCTATCAAGAGAAGCCTTGCTGCTCAACTCTGAGAAGAAGACATCTTAGGAATTTGACCAGACATCTGTTCTTGGTTTAAAACCTTCATTTCTGAGATGTTCTTCAACCCCAAATGAGGTAAAATTGGGCCCATTCCCCTGTCCCCTCCCCTTTCAACTTGTGAACTTGGGGACGTCGTGTGGCCACAGCAAGTTTGTAGTATCCTTCGGCTCACCTCCTCCAGGAGGCCTTCCCAGACTGAGCCCCCTCCTTCCTCTCCCCCTCTTCCCCCTCCCCAACCCCCTGCCTTATCTCCTTCCCCTCCCCACAGCACCTGTATATATGTTTGTACATATTTATTACTCAATTTATTTATTTTACTTGTTCATATTTATTCTATTTATTTTATTTTGATAATATGTTTTGTTTTGTTGTCTGTCTCCCCCTTCTAGACTGTGAGCCCACTGTTGAGTAGGGATCATCTCTATATGTTGCCAACTTGTACTTCCCAATCACTTAGTACAGTGCTCTGCAAACAGTAAGCGCTCAATAAATACGATTGAATGAATGAATAGTATCCCACTCCATATCAGTATCTCGCAAATTTTCAACTCAAAATTCACAGAAAAAACAGAGCTCTGCAAGTGTATGTGTGTGCTTGTGTGTGTGTGTGTGTGTGTGTATAATATACTGTCAAAGCTCTTAAATGTAAATATTACAACAAGCCCACAACCTTGGTGTCATCCTCGACTCCGCTCTCTCATTCACCCCTCACATCCAAGCCGTCACCAAAACCTGCCGGTCTCAGCTCCGCAACATTGCCAAGATCCGCCCTTTCCTCTCCATCCATACCGCTACACTGCCCATTCAAGCTCTCATCCTATCCCATCTGGACTACTGCATAAGCCTTCTCTCCGATCTCCCATCCTTGTGTCTCTCTCCACTTCAATCCATACTTCATGCTGCTGCCTGGATTATCTTTGTCCAGAAACACTCTGGGCATATTACTCCCCTCCTCAAAAGTCTCCAGTGGCTACCAATCAATCTGCGCATCAGGCAGAAACTCCTCACCCTGGCCTTCAAGGCTGTCCATCACCTCGCCCCCTCCTACCTCACCTCCCTTCTCTCCTTCTCCAGCCCAGCCCACACCCTCCGCTCCTCCGCCGCTAATCTCCTCACCGTACCTCGTTCTCACCTGTCCCGCCATCGACCCCCGGCCCACGTCATCCCCTGGGCCTGGAATGCCCTCCCTCTGCCCATCCGCCAAGCTTGCTCTCTTCCTCCCTTCAAGGCCCTGCTGAGAGCTCACCTCCTCCAGGAGGCCTTCCCAGACTGAGCCCCTTCCTTCCTCTCCCCCTCGTCCCCCTCTCCATCCCCCCCATCTTACCTCCTTCCCTTCCCCACAGCACCTGTATATATGTATATATGTTTGTACATATTTATTACTCTATTTATTTATTTTACTTGTACATAGCTATTCTATTTATTTTATTTTGTTAGTATGTTTGGTTTTGTTCTCTGTCTCCCCCTTTTAGACTGTGAGCCCACTCTTGGGTAGGGACTGTCTCTATATGTTGCCAATTTGTACTTCCCAAGTGCTTAGTACAGTGCTCTGCACATAGTAACCGCTCAATAAATACGACTGATGATGATGATGATAGCTTGGGCAGTGGAGCCCAAGTTACTCATCCTTAGAATGCTGTTCCCTCCTCAACTGGATGGTTGGATGCTTTCTTCTCCTTCTCCTCAGGGTAGAAAGTCCCAGCAACTTGGCTTCTGAAGCTAACCTAATCCACTACAAACCCACAAAGGGCCCTGTTTGCCCGAGTCTCCGGCTTAGTGAATGCCCCGCATTCTTCAGCGCCAAGCAGCTGAGTGACGAGGGTGGGGGCGCGGGAGTAGGCATGGAAAGTCACCGTGCTGAGAGACTCCTTGCTCCCCTGGCCCACGGCACATTCCATGCTGGAAACAGAAAATGGAGGGAAGTCATTCATCCGTGCATTCAATTATATTTACTGAGTGCTTAACGTGTGCACAGTACTGTACTAAGCACTTGGGTGAATACAACGATAAACAGACATATTAGCCTTCTTCATGGTCAGTTTTATTACCAGAGAGGAATTATGAAGAGCCATTTGGGTTGTACAATGAGGTGAAAATATATTTGCCAAGATGAAATTTGTCTCTATGTTTGGTGCCACGCTATGGCCCCTTGTTCTGGTTCCTGGCACTGCTTCTCCATGGCCCACTAAAACCCTCATACCAGGATTGTACAGTTATTGATTACACAAGCAGTTATTCAGGATTGCCGCTTTTGGAAAGGATGTACCTTTTCCAAAAGTAAGCTCAGCTGAAAAATTAAATGCCTTTGCATTATTCTTCCCCAGACACTAGCTATTTCAATCAATCAATAGTAACTTTCCCCACGGGTCCATACTAAACTCTGCTCCCTGGATCATTTCTCTAAAAATCGTTCTTTCCATATCTCCCCTCTTCTCTAAAGCCTCCAATGGCGGCCGAAGCTTTTTTTTTTTAAAAAAGTTGGCATTTGTTAAGCACTTACTATGTGCAAAGCACTTTTCTAAGCGCTGAGGGGGATACAAAGTGATCAGGTTGTCCACCGTGGGGCTCACAGTCTTAATCCCCATTTTACAGATGAGGTAACTGAGGCTTGGAGAAGTTAAGTGACTTGCCCAAGGTCACACAGCAGACATGTGGCAGAGCCGGAATTCGAACTCATGACTTCTGACTCCAAAGCCCGGGCTCTTTCCACTGAGCAACGCTGCTTCTCATAACCATTGGCTTAGACTTTTCTCCCCCTGTAGACTGTAAGTTTGTTGTGGGCAGGGAGCAGCGTGGCACAGTGGAAAGAGCATGGGCTTTGGAGTCAGAGGTCATGGGTTCAAATCCCTACTCTGCCACTTGTCAGCTGTGTGATTCTTGGCAAGTCACTTAACTTCTCTGTGCCTCAGTTCCCTCATCTGTAAAATGGGGATTAAGATTGTGAGCTCCCCATGGGACAACCTGATCCCCTTGTAACCTTCCCAGCACTTAGAACAGTGCTTTGCACATAGTAGGCACTTAATAAATGCCATTATTATTATTATTATGTTTACCTACTCTATTGTATTGCACTCTCCCAAGTGCTTAGTACAGTGCTGTGCACACTATAAGTGCTCAATAAATACCATTGATTGATTTAAGGAACCTAATCAGCTCTCCCCTTCCTTCCTTGTGGGCAGGGATCATATCTACCAACTCTATTGTACTGTACTCTCCTTTTTCAACCCTGCCCATACATTTTGCTCCTCTAACACCAACCTACTTACTGGACCTCAATCACACCTCTGTCTATCCCTTGATCATAGCCTCCCTCCTTTCATTCATTGATTCAATCGTATTTATTGAGCACTTGCTGCTTTCAGAGCACTGTACTAAGTGCTTGGGAAGTAAAAATTGGCAACATATAAAGACGGTCCCTACCCAACAGTGGGCTCACAGTCTAGAAGGGGGAGACAGACAAAAAAACAAGACATATTAACAAAATAAAATAAATATAATAAATATGTGCAAATAAAATAGAGTAATAAATACGTACAAACATATATACACATATGCAGGTGCTGTGGGGAGGGGAAGGAGGTAATCAATCCATTAATCAATGGTATTTGTTGAGCATTTATGGTTTACAGACTTTACGAAGCCCAATAGAGTTGGTAATCGTGATCCCTGCCCATAAGGAGCTTATAGTTTATACATACAGGAAATATCTATAACTCCCTCCTCCTCCACTCTCCCTACCTTCAAAGACATCCTAAAAATACATCTCCTCCAAGAGTCCATCCCAGACCGAGCCCTTTTTTTCCCACTATCCAATCCTCCTTTCCGTGTTGACTGTGAATTCAACTGTGTACCCCTTAAGCATTTTGTGATTCACCCGTCTCACAATACTTTTCTAACTATTCTTATAGTCTTATTTCTACTATAGTCTACTATTTTTAAGTGCTTAGTACCATGCTTTGCACATAGTACAAAATTTATATCATTGATTAATATAATGACTATCTCTCCCTGGAGACTAAAAGCTTCTTACGGGAAGGAATTGTGTCTATCAATTCTAATGGACTCTATTTTTCTAAGTGCTTAGTACAGTGCTCTGCACACAGGAAGAGCTCAATAAATACTATTAAGTGGTCTCCCTGGCTAATCTCTTATTTTCCCACCCTATAATTTTGAATCTGAAACCCATAAACACTTTGATACTCACTCCACACCCAGCCAGTATACATCCTTATACTCTGCCACCTTCCTGATCTGTAATCTATTTTAATGTCTATCTCCCCAACAAGACCGTAAGCTCCTTGAGGGCAGGGATCATGTCTACCAACTCTATTGCATTTTACTCTCCAAAGCACTTAGTACAGTACTCTGTACATGGTAAGTGCTCAATAAATACCATTAGTTAATTGGTATTTAGTGAACGCCCTAAGTACTTAGGAGAGAATAGTAGTTAGTAGATATGATCTCTGTCCTTAAAGCATCTTAAAATGTAGAGTGTGAAACAGACACTAAGTGTGGCCTAGTGGGCCTGGGAGACAGAAGGACCTGGGTTCTAATCCTGCCTCCACCACATATCTGCTGTATAACCTTGGGCAAGTCACTTAACTTTTCTGTGCCTCAGTTACCTTATCCGTAAAATGAAGATTAATATTGATTAATGCATTGACCCCACTGCTTAGTACAGTGCCTGAGACATAGTAAGCACTTTAATACAGACCATAAAAAGGAGGTCTTTATGACTAGATTTCTAGACTGTGATCCCGTTGTTGCACGGGGATTGTCTCTATTTGCTGCTGAATTGTACTTTCCAAGCACTTAGAACAGTGCTCTGCACACAGTAAGCACTCAATATAAATGAATGAGTAAATCCTAATTTCCCCTAACCACCCTCTCTATCAGCTATGCACTTAGCTGTGTATCTACAGTTCTCTGGACTACAAACTTGTTGTGGGCATGACATGTGTCTGTATTGTTGTATTGTACTCTCCCAAGTGCTTAGTATAGTGCTCTTCACACAGCATGCGCTCAATACAATTGAATGAATGAATCCCTTAAGCCCTTTGATATTCACTCCAGCTCCACAGCACTTATGTAAATGGCTTTATTCTCCACTATTTCCCTTATCTACAAATTATTTCAAATAAGAAGCATAGTGGTCTAATGGAAAGCACACTGAGCTGGGAGTCAGAGGTTCTGGGTTCTCCGCCAGATACCTGCTGTGTGATCTTTTCCACATCACTTAACTTCTCTGTGCCTCAGTCCCCTTATTTGCAAAATGAGAATTCAATATCTGTTCTCCCTCCTACTTGGACTGTGAGCCCCATGTGGGACCTGATTATTTTGTATCTACCCTAGCTCTTAGTACAGTGCTTGGCATATAGTAAGCAGTTAACAAATGCCACATTTATTATTATGTCAGTCTCATCTTGTAAACTGTAAACTCCTTGTGGGCAGGGAGTCTACAAACTCTACTGTATTGCACTTTCCCAACAGCTTAGTACAGTGTTCTGCACACAATAAACACTCAATATATACCATTGATTGATTGAGAAAGGTGGACAAAAGATACGTGGATATGTGTGTGAGTACTTAATAGGTTTATAAGATATGTACAGAAATGCTAAGGGTGTTTGTGAGTATACAATCAGTCAATCGTATTTATTGAGCGCTTACTGTGTGCAGAGCACTGTACTAAGCGCTTGGGAAGTACAAGTTGGCAATATATAGAGACAGCCCCTACCCAACAGTGGGCTCACAGTCTAAAAGTGCCCATTTGATGCAGAAGTACTGAAATGGTAGCTGGGGGCATAAAATCTGAAGAGATCTGAAATTATTTGGGGAAGCCCTCCTAGAAGAGATTCATTAATTCATTCAATCGTATTTATTGAGCGCTGACTGTGTGCAGAGCACTGTACTAAGCACTTGGAAAGTACAATTCGGCAATAGATAATAATAATAATAATAATGGCCTTTATTAAACGCTTACTATGTGCAAACCACTGTTCTAAGTGCTGGGGAGGTTACAAGGTGATCAGGTTGTCCCATGGGGGGCTCACAATCTTAATACCCATTTTACAGATGAGGGAACTGAGGCACAGAGAAGTTAAGTGACTTGCCCAGAGTCACACAGCTGACAAGTGGCGGAGCCGGGATTTGAACCCATGACCTCTGACTCCAAAGCCCGGGCTCTTTCCACTGAGCCATGCTGCTTCTCAGATAGAGACAATCCCTATCCAACAACGGGCTCACAGTCTAGAAGAGATGTGACTCAGGAGGGCTGGGTAGAAAGGGAGAGTTATAGTCTGGTGGTTTTGAATGGGAAAAGGATTTCCAGGCAGGGAGGAAGGAGTGAACCAGATGTTGGAGGCAGGGGAGATGAGAATGAGGCACAGTGAGGAGGTAAGGTTGAGAGAAACAAAGAATGTGAGCTGGGGTTAGTGAAATAATAATAATAATAATAATAATGTTGGTATTTGTTAAGCGCTATGTGCCAAGCACTGTTCTAAGCGCTGGGGTAGATACAAGGTAATCAGATTGTCCCACGTGGGGCTCACAATCTTCATCCCCATTTTACAGAGGAGGGAACTGAGGCCCAGAGAAGTTAAGTGACTTGCCCAAGGTCACACAGCTGACTAGCGGCGGAGCCTGGATTTGAACCCATGACTTCTGACTCCAAAGCCCGTGCTTTTTCCAGTGAGCCACGCTGAGTGGATATGTAAGAGGGAGAAAACAGAGAATCAGCATGGCCTAGTGGCCTTCCCAGACTAAGCCGCCCTTTTCCTCAGCTCCTGCTTCCTTCCACATCACCTCTACTCTCACCCATTTCTTTTCCCCTCCTCTCCTTGCCCCACAGCACTTATGTATATAGGTATATATCTATAATTCTATTTATACTAATGTCTGTTTACTTGTTTTGATGAGTATATAGCTATAATTCTATTTATTTCTATGGATACCTGTTTACTTGTTTTGCTATCTGTCTCTATTGCTGAATTGTACTTTCCAAGTGCTTAGTACAGTGCTCTGCACACAGTAAGCACTCAATAAATATGATTGAATGAATGAATGATAGAGCACGGGTGTCAGAAGGATCTGGGTTCTACTATTGCTGAATTGTACTTTCCAAGTGCTTAGTACAGTACTCTGAACACATTAAGCACTCAATAAATATGATTGAATGAATGAATGATAGAGCACGGGCCTGGGTGTCAGAAGGATCTGGGTTCTAATTCCAGCTCCACCACTTGTCTCCTCTGTGCCCTTGGTCAAGTCACTTAACTTCTCTATGTCTCAGTTACCTTATCTGTAAAATGAGAATTAAGATTGTGAGGTCATGTTGGACATGGACTGTGTCCAACCTGATCAGCTTGCATCTATCTAATATCTATGTAATATCTAATATCTATCTAATATCTAATAAGTGGTTGACAGATATCATTAAAATATTGAGCGCCTTAAAAGTCAGGAGTTTCTGCTCGATGCAGAGAGGAATGGACAATCATTCGAAGTGTTTGAGGAGAGGGGAGATGTGCAGAATAACAATTTAGAAAAATGATCTGGAGAAAAATGAATTATGGCCTAGAGAGGAGAGAGTCTGGAGACAAAGAGGTTGAGCCAACAGTCAAAGCAGTATATGAAAAGTACCTGCTCCAACATGGTGGTCGCTTGGATGGAGAGGAAGGGATGGATCTTGGACGTGTTGTGGAGGAAAATCGAACAGGATTTGGCAACAGATTTAATATGGGGATTGAAGATGAAGGATGAGTCAAGGATGATACCAAGGTTACAGGATTCAGAGAAGGGGAGGTTGGTGGTGTTGCCATGATATGCAAGTTAAGTGGAGGAGATAATTTAAAGAGGAAAGACAAAAAGTTCAGTTTTGATCATATTAAGCTTGAGGCGCTGGCAAGACATCAAGGTAGAGATGTCTTGGAGGCATAGTTAAATTTGAGATTGTAGGGAAGGAGCGAGGTTGATTGATTAGCAACAGCGATGTGGGAGTCATCAGCAGAGAGGCGAAAGTTTAAGCTATAGCCCTGAATGAGACATCTCCCTCTACAATTGTTTCAAACGGCGAACTCATGTCCAAGCTCCATAAGGCAAACAAAAAAGTGAAGTACAATTCTGGTTCTGACTTTCGGTTTCTGCCATGAACACAGAAACTTTTCTGAAATGCTTTTCTCTCAGATCCCTCCCCTTCCAACCTGTTTAAACAACAAAAGGCAAATGCTCATCGTTTGACATTAAGACATTTTTTTCCATGCTTGGAACTAGTTGGAGTCTCACAAATGATAGCTCATTGACTGGAATGTGAGGCAATACTACATCTTGCCAATAAGCAATCTTATTACTTAGGAAGACAACTGAGGGTCATGGGAAACCTTATGGAAAAATAAGAACCATCACGACAAGCCAGTTGAAGTGACAGATTTACAAAATATAAAGGCAGCTGGCACTGAAGCATACTTTTATCTGTTTATTTTTTCAATTAAAAAGTCCCTGAGGACTCATTCACTCTTCAAAAATTTCACTAAAAAATGAATTTGTCCTTCCATATCTTCCTAAAAGGCTCATTGGTGGCTACTTGTGTTCACTGGAACTAAAAATATTTCCTGACTGCAGATAATGGTGATACCTGAAGCCCTGCCAACGGAGTGCTCTCCCTCCTCTTTTAAAAAAGATATTCTGCTTAGCTGATTGCGTTCTCATGCTTTCTCGCTCTCTCACTGTAGGGAACAATTCCTGGGCATGTTGAATTGTAATCTCTCAAGTATTACTATCATTATTATTGTTTTTATTATAGGATGCAGGTGGCCACTATGTGGGAGCTTGAGAAATGTGCCCTATTGGGGGAACGTGTGTCTGTGGATGAGGGTGAGGAGGGAAGGACTGAAGAAAATACAAAGGTAGGAGCAATCTGGGCTGAGGCAGCTCTCTGATTTACTGGCTTCGTAAAGTCTTACCCATGTAAAGCTCTGCTCCTCTAAACAAGGTAAACCATCCACTCGGCCAGTCTCTGTACAAGAGAAGGTCTGAGTCTCCCAGAGAATGAGAGTTGCCCACCTTTATCCAGCCCCAAGCATGTTCTTTCTAGTCAACCCTCGTTCACCCAAGGCCTCTCTCATCACTTCCTGCCACACCACTGCCCCAAGAATAACTAACTTCTGGGAACAACGGTGCCTTCGCCATCCGAGAGTTCCACAGGCTCTCATTCCGGTGAGGCATCAGAAAGAAACCAGCCTCATTTCTCTCCTTAGTCACGTTTGATTTCTCTCTGAGTAACTTGGACACAGGGAAGAGGAATGTTGACTTAAAAAAGGGAACTTTTTAATTGTACATTGAACATATTAATTACAACTTGAATATAACAAATGTTGGTTATTAAAAGCAGCAACTCGAAACCATAAGTTCTTTTCAAAGGTGCACAGAGTCATTATAAGATCTATTAGAACTAATGCGAGTATCCTCTGGAACGAAACAAGAACACCGGACACCGGTAGAGGCTCCACGTTGCCCCTCTGTGGGAGGCTGGAGGGGATTGAGTCAGGGAGGCCTCACCCCCTGGAGAAGCGACGCTCCTTTTTGTGCTGATAAACTTGAAAGGGCGGGGAAAAGTGCACTCGTCGTTTGGGAAAAGGCCTGTCTCATCTTCGCCAGCCTCCCCAGGCTTGGACCTAGGGCCGTCACCCAAGCAGCCAAGACCCTCACAAACCACTTTAAGAATGCTCCATGGTGAGAGCCAAAGGGCAGCAAAATCAGAGTTTATCACTAGGGTTAAGGGCATAGTGTGGTCTGATTACTCACGCTTTAGCCCTCCCACCTCCTGGAAATGTCTGTAGAAGCCTGGGGATGGGTTAGAACAGTCAGGGAGGCTGACTACAAGTTCCTCCCGGTCTTTCTCTTGGAAACTGCACCCCTTTCTTCAGAACACCCTCCTCTCCCTCTAGCCCCCATAAACCAACTCTTGTGTGTTTCCAGGAAGAAAGCCATCCTGAAAACCAAATACTGCTGAAAGTCCGGCACTTAAATCCTCTTACAATGGTGGCTAGTGTTCCCCCTAAATCAGAGCAGGAGGCCCAATCTCGAAGTCTAGTTGGGTAATAAGTTAGGACCTACATGTGTCCCTGCTTAGATGCTTAGGAAGGCACATTTAGTAGCTGGCCATGGGGTAACTTGTCAGAGGTCTCAACCCAGTCACCTTCCTAATTGAGAAATGAAACTGCCTAAGTTACTTCTAAAGAGGGTCTGAAGCCTGGCTGTACCAGTGTCTCTGGAGCCCTCTTGCATCCATTCAGAGAGACTTAATTAATAGTCTTTTTTGCACTCCATTTTTCAGGCCCAACATCATTACATTAGGCCCATATTCTGAGCCTTTCCTTGTTTCCACTGACCTTGCAGATGCCCAGATCTGGACTTTCAGGGGATCAAGGGTCAGCCTCTTCTCATCCCTTAGGCACCACTCTCTCCCCCACCGACCTCCCATTGGGAAGAGATGCAAAGGAGAAACTGCAACCCAGCCTTTCTGCCCTGATTCTTTGGCTCTAAAGAGGGGAGGGACTTGCTGATTGTAGTCAGGTGGCCTACAGCAAGAGACCTGCTTGTCATCTCCTCAGCCAAGGTAACTGGAAGAGCTATTTGTGGCTGGGTGCTCTCCAGGAACACAAGTTTGGGAAAGAGAAGAAACAAAATCAGGCTTGGGAAGGGGCAGCTCTGGCAGGGTGAGATGGGGTGGGAGGAGAGGGTGTCCCCACCTGGTCTTCAGTTTAGGCTGGGAGAAAACAGCCAGCTTACTCTTAGGGGGTAAGAAGGGTGGGGGGGCTGATTTCTTCCAGCCAAACCTAATTAAACCTCTGACCACCTGCCAGGCCTAGGTGAAGGCTGGTCACCTGCTGAGGTGGAGTTTCACGTTGTCATGACTACCAAAGCCCTCCTGTGCTCTCCTGAGCCCCCAGTCCTAAAAAGGAAAGAAAGGGACTACAGGATTCTGGTTTTTAAATGCATTTCAATTCAAGGGATAGCAAACATCTTTAAAAAGGCTTCTCTGAGCACGGGTATGGGGAGGAAAGGAGAAAAAGACCCATGATTCTAGATCTTAGCTCTTAGCAAGAGAAAACCCCTCAGCTCTCCCCCACAAAAGAAATACTGCTCTCCACCCAAATACTTACTCACCCATCTCTTTGCTGTTGCCAACTTGTACTTCCCAAGCACTTAGTACAGTGCTCTGCAAACAGTAAGCGCTCAATAAATATGATTGAATGAAAGAATGAATCTCTTTGTTCCTGAATATGCCAGTCCTGCATTCCTCAGCTGCAGCCCTTACCCCTGCTACCTTCCCAAGTCTCCAGGTGCTGAAGCCTGCCCAACTCAGACAACAAAGGAGGTAACAGGATGGTAGGATTAATTTAAATGCCAAAACACATTTGGTGCTGCTGGTACACATCCTATACGACAAATAGCAATGTACCTTTTTTCTGCTTTTCTTCTTAAAAGTATCCAAAAAGCAGAAAAATACAAGAATATTTTCCTCTTTCCCCCAACAGGATCTCTTCTTCTCATTATATTCAAGGCTCCTCATGCCACCTACAAATCTGGGATCACTTTTTCATGTTTAGTTACCTGCTATTTTTGCAGAATTACAAGCCTGGTTCCATATTAACACACCATACGGGAAATTCAGACCCAGGCTATGCAATTTTCTGATCTCATGAAAAAATATGAGATCAAAGTGGACTGTGGGGACCCAGAGTTTCTAAAGATTGGGCTGAGGTAGCCCCAGTTTGGATGGGGTGATCTTTTTGTTTGTTTGTTTAAAAACCCTCTTTAGCTCCACATTAGCCAGTGACAATGATGCAAGAGACAGGCCACTTTATTTCTCCAAAAGTTTGACTAGGGCAAGGGCCAGACTTACCCAATCCTGTGATTGTCAAAAGGGGTGAAAAGATATACTATCTCAGACAGAGAGCTTTCCCCCACCTGTAGCTCCACGGTAGCAGAACTTTGACACATAGGGTGGAAAAATACAAAAAACCCCCACCAAATGCTATGTTTCTCATTTAAACCCTCTTAGAATTTGCAACTCCAGGAAAGGAGCCACTTTCCATGTTACTAGGTTGTAAGAACTAATCCCCCTTACCAGGGAGTTCTCTAAAGATGGAACTGCAATGGGGACTATCCACATCATTAAAAATGACCTTGCTCTTCTCTCCCGCTGCTTTCCCTAGATCTACGCCCTCTGCAAGGAAGTACAGCATTACCAAGAAGGGCTTTGATTAGTTTCACTAAAGTTTCTTTCCTTCCCCCCACAATGAGTATTTCGTGACAGTTGCACTTTCCCTGTCAGTATAACTGCGGCAAGGGTGGGACGGATGATGGGGAGCCTGTCAACGAGTTCTACTTCGATCCACACCACCGAGGCAGGGCTGCCCGCCTCACCGGTTCCTGCTGGTGCCGATCCAGACCACTGGCAGGCAGACAAGTACTGTATGAAAAGCAGAACTGCTAACAGCTCTCACTACCACATAATGCCTTTGAGTAGGTCAGTTAGAGAAAGGCACCTAGTTGATCCTATCTGAATATACACCAGTAAAATAGACTGGGCAGGAAGAGAGAAGGAAAGAAGAGAAGAGACAATAGAGGAGGGAAGAGTCAGTTCTAGACCTGGGCCCCCAGAATGCCTTCAGCAGCACGAGCACCATCACACAAGGGCGACGTCGTGGTTCCCAATGTTCTGCACACCCCCAGCCTGCCCATGCCCTTTCCCCTGCACCCTCCCCACCTTAACACCAAAGCTCACTGGCCATGTCTGGCATTCAGCCATCACCCCGTTTTCCTGGATTAACTGTCCCCTCCTCCCTGTTCCAGGATGCCCCCAAGCAGAGTGTCCCCTTCTCCTTTGGTTTCCGCGCTTCTGTCCGGACTCTCTCTCCCCCTCCACCTGGGCCGAGCTCAGCGTCGTTTGCTCTGTCAGTATGGGGTGGTCCCTTCCCACTCAACCAGGTACTGGACCTTCCCCTCTGGGGTCACTCTCCGGGCCAAAACCTGGTACTTCTCGCCACAGGCCAGCCGCCCAGCTGCTCCGAAATAATTGGTGATGGAGGATTTGAGGTGGGAAAGAGAGGAGTCATCCTCGCTGATGTTCTCAAATGTGTGGCTGTCAATTCCATCGTCTGGGCGCTCAGGACCGGACACCCCTCCCTCGGCGCTGCTGTCCGAGGGGCAGCCACCCCCACGCCCGCCTGACTCAGTGGCTTTCCTCTTCACCCCCAGAGAGGTGTAGACTTTGGCCGCCAGCTTCCTCTTCCGGCTGCCTACATTTCTCCTAGGAAGAGAGAGACGGAAAAAAGGAGATAAATGGTGAGTGGAGGGACAAATGTCTGTCTTTATCCTCCTCCATTCAGGAGGGGCAGAGAGAGAGCGAGAGAGTACAAGAGAGCATATGTGGGAGCACGCGAGAGAGCATGTTAGAAGAGAGCCTGCAAGACCCTGTGAGAGAGCACGTGAGAGAGTTATGGGAATGGGGAAGGAAAAAGTGACTCTAGTTTTACTCTTCTATATGCAAAATGGCCTAGTGGAAAGAGCACCAGCCTGGAAGTTGGAGGACTTGGGTTCTTGAGCCCTGCCAGCTGCCTGCTCTGTGACCTTGGGCAAGTCACTTAACTTCTCTATGCTTCAGTTTCCTCATCTGTGAAATGGGGATTCAATTTCTGTTCTCTCTCCTATTTAGACTGTGAGCCCTACATGAGACAGAGACTATAACATGATTACCTTTGTACCTATTCCAGTATTCAGTGTAGTGTTTTATACATAGTAAGTACTTAAACACTACAATTTTCATTACTAGTGGGATGCTCAACCCATTCGGTTGACAGGATGGACTCGACTATGAAATATTGAGGAATTTATCCTCAGGCATCTCCCCTGTACAAAGCTCCCAAACCTATGGGAGAGACCCTCAAGTTACAGGAAGCTCTCATCCTTCCACAGACAAGCCCCTGAGAGTCCTCGCCTTACAACCTGACCTTCTAGATTTTTAAAAAGAAGCCAGACTCTGCCATAGCCTACCTGGTGAGAAGTAGGCAACTGAGGAGCTGTATAGTCTCCCTTGTTGGAGTGCAATCAAAGCGAAGGCACTCCTTACCCCGAGTCTACAAGAATGTGCAAAGTGAGTGGAAGGAGAGTGCGGAGAAGGACCGAGAGAGAACTGGGGAGTGGAATTTAACTTGAAGTTCAAGCAAGGGGATGTGAGAGTTGACAAAGAAAGAAAGGTCAGGGTTGGGAGGCAGCAAGAAGAAGCAGGGCAAGGGAGACAATCCAGGCCCAGGTAAACTCAAGCTGAAGGACATCTTACCTGGACTCGTAGGACAGGCTGGTGGAGGCCGAACCTGAAGTGCTGGCTGCATCTGTGGAGTCCAGGTCAGAGAAGAAAGTCTGGCCTGAACTAGCACTGGGGGACAGAACAGGGGAGAGGGTAAAGTTCTGGCCCAGCCATGCTTGTCATCACCCGGAGCCCGCCTCTCTCCACTCTGCCAAGCAGCAAACAACTAATCCTCCACTTCCCCCTCCTCCTCCACAAAGGCAGGGTTTAAGGAGCAAGAGATGGGGCAATTTCTGCTAAAGTTTGGACCAAACCTCGTGGACAACAAGTCTGATCTGGAGGGAGAGAGGTAGTTGAGCTGGAGGAAAGAGGCCAGGAGGGGCAACTCAGTCCCTTGCTACCCAAGCACCAAGGCCAGCCTGACAAAAGCTGCTCTTGCAGTTGATATGATTTACCACCTGCTGAGGGGGTGGGGAAAATCACTCAGCTTCCAGTTACCCTCTTGGTGAGGTTCATTTGCTAAAATTATCCATCCCTCTTGGGGCTTATGCAAACAGCATGTCTCTCTTTTTTTTAAAACTGTTTCCCTGCTCTGCTCCTGATAGCATGGGTTTCTTGAAATGGTCAAGAAGTTGCTTCCCTGATCCCCCCCACAAAAAACATGCTCCTGTCCAGGCACCCCCCCCCCCACCCCCCACCCTTTCTTTTGGGCAGAGGGGTACATGGGTCAAACGTACCTTTTTAAACTCTGAATTTCATCCAGTGTAAAGTCAAATATGCTGGCCAGATGGTGGTTCGTGCTCCAGGCAGAGGTGAAGTCACTCTGCATCACAAAAGAAAAGAAATAGAGCAAATAAATAAAAACCCAAGGCATGTATGGGGCACTGGGGAGAGGGAGTAGAGTACAGGCATGGATTTGCCTGGGACTAGCTTGGCAGAACTGCCCTGTCCTCTTCTCTTGCTCTTTGACCTCTCAGGTGCTGGTTAGTCAACCAGAGAGGCGCCAGCAGTAGGGTCAAAAATAAGACCCCAGATGGACTTGCTCAGTTCAGTGACTTCCCTGCCTCCTCTATTTAAAGTGTCCCCTACCCCAGGGGATAGCAAAGACTCACCCACCAGATTACCACACTTAACTATGAGCATCAGGCTCTTTGTAAAAAGAGAGATATGCTCATGGTATTTGTTTGCTAAGCGCCTACTATGTGCGGGTACTGTGTTAAGCTCTTGGATAGATACAAGCTAATCAGGTTGGACATAGTCCACGTCCCACATAGGACTCAGTCTTAATTCCCATTTTACAGACGAGGTAACTGAGGCACAGAGAAGTGAAGTGACTTGCCTCAGGGTCACACAGCAGACAAGGGTGGAGCCGGGATTAGAACCCATGTCCTTTCTGACTCCCAGTCCTGGGCTCTGTCCACTAAGCAGTGAAGACCTCTGTTGCAGGCCAGGAGGATTGAGGGTGGAGCTGGACATAAAGTGTGGGACACCGAGCTTGGCACAATCAAATAATAATAATAATGATGGTATTTGTTGAGCGCTTACTATGTGCCAAGCACCGTTCTAAGCACTGGGGGAGATACAAGGTAATCGGGTTGTCCTACGTGGGGCTCACAGTCTTCATCCCATTTTACAGATGAGGGAACTGAGGCACAGAGAAGTTAAGTGACTTGCCCAAAGTCACACTACATTGGTGCTTCATAGCCCCTGTCTCTTAAAAATAATTGCTAATTTAAACCTCAGAACAGCATTTTCTTCCACATTCCTAATGTAAACCAGTAAAAAGGGAGCAGCAGCCCAAAAACTGACCCTCAAAAAGGGGCTCCCACCCCAAATGTTGACTCCAAAAAGGGAGCTCCTGCCCCAAAAGTTGACCCTGGGAGAGTCTGTGCTTGGAGTAGTGCTTTTAAATGACAGTCCCAGGAGAGGAGCTGTGACCTGCCTCTCTTAGACTGGAGCCATGATTGCCCTGGGCTCCCATCGTGCCCTACTCAGAGAGGACAACTCATTCAATCGTATTTATTGAGCGCTTACTGTGTGCAAAGCACTGTACTAAGCGCTTGTACAACTAAAGACATTACTAAGGCATGTCTCCCCTGCAAAGGAAAGTTGTGGAGAGTAAGAAAGAGTGAGAAACTAACACTGGGAATAGCATCCTCCAACAAAAATTTTGATCTTTTTCTTCTAACAACTCGCCTTTTCTGCTGTTGAAACTCATGAGGCAGCAAACTGGAAATAAAGACAGAGAAAAAAGTGGGATGAGTCAGATTTGTTAGAAGACTATCAAACACACCCTAAACATCAAGGAGAAAAGGCAAGTGTCTAATTGTGCTAGGAGTACCCAGAAGCCCAGGAATTCAGCTTCAGTGCCACTCGAGGGACTTAGAAGGAAAAACCTGGGAAACGTCATTACCCCCCTGCATTTTTTTTAATGGTATTAAGCACGTACTATGTGCCAGGCATCATACTAAGCACTGGGGTAGATATATGCTAATCAGGTTGGACACAGTCCCTGTCCCACCTGGGGCTCACATTCCTAATCTCCATATTACAGATGAGATAACTGAGGCCCAGATAAGTGAAGTGCCTTGCCCATGGTCACACAGCAGCTAAGTGATGGAGCTGGGATTAGAACCCAGCTCCCCCAACTCCAGGACCAGGGTCTTTCCACTGGACTATGCTGCTTCTATGGAGCTAAACTCCTGCCCCCTTCAAATCTGACAGACCACCATTTTCCCATTTTCAAAATTCTATCGAAAAAAAAAATCACTTTCCAGGAAGCCTTACTTGATTCACCTGTCATTTCCCCAACCAATTTTCCCTTCCTCTTGAATCATCTATGCACTTGAGTCCAGACCTACCCTTATATCCTCACCATCCCTCATCCCAATTCTTATTTTGGTTGCTTCCCCTATCTGTGATTTATTTTATGGCCGCTCTCCCCGAGTAGATTATAGACTCCTTAAGGGCAGGGATCATGTCTACTTACTCTATCACATTCTCCCAATTGCGTAGTTCAGTGCTCTCAATAAATACCACTGATAGATTGATTAAACCACATAGGAAATTTGGTCCTGTTTCACTGTTGGGACCTGCTTTGTAAATTCCACATTGACTCATTGCAGCTGATTTGCCAAGTGCCAACCTTAGACTAAAAAAAAATTAAACTTCCAAAGAGCCCAGGAGAGGAGGACATGACAATGTGACGTCAGGACACTGTAGCAGGACAGGTCCCATGTAGGTGGAGCCCAATCACTAGCTTTTAAATTCATCCAGTTGTATTTATTGAGTGCTTACTGTGTACAGTGCACTGTACTAAGTGCTTGGAAAGTACAATTCAGCAACAGAGACAATCCCTGCCCACAATGGGCTCACAGTCTAGGAGAGGGAAGACAGACATCAAAACAGGTGTTAAAGGCATGATTCTCCTCTAATATGACCCTGCTGGAGGTCAGAGAGAGAGAGCCTCAAAGGTCTGTAATCATGGAGAAAGGAAAGCTTTGAGACTACTTTTGTGCAAATTCCGGAGCAACTGCTCACATAATAATGATAATAATAATAATAATAATAATAATAATAATAATGATGGCATTTGTTAAGCGCTTACTATGTGAAAAGCACTGTTCTAAGCGCTGGGGAGGTTACAAGGTGATCAGGTTGTCCCACGTGGGGCTCACAGTCTTCATCCCCATTCTACAGATGAGGGAACTGAGGCTCAGAGAAGTCAAGTGACTTGCCCAAGGTCACACAGCAGACACGTGGCAGAGCTGGGATTCGAACCCATGACCTCTGACTCCCAAGCCCGGGCTCTTTCCACTGAGCCACGCTGCTTCACATGCTTGCCGTGTGACCTTGGGCAAGTCATCCCTTCTGTAAAATGGGAATTAAGACCTTGAGCCCCACGTGTGACAGGGACTGCATCCAACCTGAACTTGATTAGCTTATATCTATACCATGTATACCATGTACTTGTATGTATACTTTGTACAGATTTATTACTCTATTTATTTTACTTGTACATATTTACTATTCTATTTTATTTTGTTCATTTATTTTGTTTTGTTGTCTGTCTCCCCCTTCTAGACCGTGAGCCTGTTGCTGGGCAGGGACCATCTCTATATGTTGCCAACCTGTACCTCCCAAGCGCCCAGTACAGCGCTCTGCACACAGCAAGTGCTCAATAAATACAACTGAATGAATACGTTGCCAACGTGTACTCCACATGCAAACAGAAGGCGGTTGAGCCCTTCCTATTGGACCCTTGGTGAAAGGGGTGCAATGCACGATTTCCTGGGATTGATTCTGCTCTTTCTTGGGCCCATGTTCAAGTCAGCAGGCCCGGGGCCAGTAGGACTAGACTATCTGTTTGATTCTCCTTAGAAGTTCAGCCTTGGGCCGGGTGGAGCAGCTCTCTGCACTAACCAAGCCCTGCTGAACCTGACTCAATCCCCATGGCAATGACTCTTCCTTCCCAGAGGTCTGGCAGGGAGGAAGGCCATACTCTGTGTTGCTCTCCAACCCCAGCAAGCAGCAACAGCCGAATCCCGTAACGTGAAGGGCTGGGCCCTGGCCAGGATCTGGGGTTTCGCTAGGTTTAAATAAGCTGTGGAGTTCTTGCCAGAGTCTGCCCTACCATCTGTTCCATTTGGAGCAGAGAACAGAAAGCAGAGAGGTTCCGGGGCTCACCTGAACAGACAGGAACTGACCTGTGCTCAGAAGGGTGTTTGCTCTTCCCTCTTTTCCGCAGCTCCGAGGAGTTGTTCTCGCTCGGACCGGCTCCCTTGTCCGGCAGCAGCTTCCCTGGGGGGTTGGGGGGCACCCGGATCCTCAGGCGGAAGATGCACTTCTTCTTCTTGATTTCCTTGCCACAGAGAAATCTGCAAAGCAAGAGGCCAGGGGAGAGGAGGAAAGCTGCAGGGTCTAACCAAGGCCAATGGCTTTGGGGAAGAAAACCCAAGCAGAAGTCCTGCCCTTCCACCCTGGGGAACAAAGCACCAGGGCCATCCTCTGATCAAACCGTCATGGCAACTGTTCTCCTGGGCAAATGGGACAGGACTGACAGTTACACAAATCATGAAGAGGGTGGCAGTACGAACGTAAAATTAAGTTTGCTAAATCCCATACTACAGGACCAGAGGTCTGAAGGTACTAAGATTAAGACAGACATAAAGAATCACATTTTCACTTTCAAGAAGCACTGTAGCCTAGTGGAGAGAGCATGGGCCTGGGAGTAAGAAAGATATGGGTTCTAATCCTGGCTCTGCCACTTGTCTGCTGTGTGGCCTTGAGCAAGTCACTTCACTTCCCTGGGCCTCAGTGACCTCATCTGTAAAATAGGGATTAAGACTGTGAAGCCCATGTGGGACAACCCTATTTGCTTGTATCCACCCCAGCACTTTGTACAATGCCCAGCACATAGTAAGTGCTTAACAAATACCACAATTATTATCATTATTATTATTATTATTATTATTATTATGTGTGACAGGGACTGTGTCCAACCAAATTAGCTTATATCTACCCCAGTGCTTAGTACAATGCCCAGCACTTAGTACACATTTAACAAATGCCATTAAAAAAAAAAAACCAAGGTGGTGAAGCATGGAATTTAGCACCACAAGAAGAGTTGTGGCAGGCTGAGAATACCAATAGATTCAAGAGGGACAAGAAATTTGTAATGGGTAACTAGAGGGAAAGCTAGGAATAGCAATGGGAAATCAATCAATCATCTCTACCCATTTTTTCACTCATTCATTCAATCAATCATATTTATTGAGTGCTTACTGTGTACAAAGAACTGTACTAAGCACTTGGGAGAGTACAAAACAACAACAAACAAATATATTCTTTGCCCACAACAAGCTCATTTATTCAGTGCTTAATGTATGCAGAGCACTGTACAAAGCGCTTGGGAGCGTATAGCATGACAGAGTTGGTCAGACATGTTCCTTCCAACAAGAAGCTTACAGCCTAGAGGGAAAAGAAGGGAACTTTTGATGGTGCAGCCCTAACCACATTATGGATCATTTGCCTTTCCTTTAAGAGCACAGCTCATGGCCCAGTGTTCTGACGGAAAAACAGACTATAAGGAATGCTGTGAAGGGATATTAAGGAGGTCGAGGGAAGGCTATAGGCAAACAAGCAAGCAGGGACCAACAAGCTTGGAAAATCAAACTGGTTTGCTGTTGCCTTCCCTCCTCGGCCACTTCAATCCTAGCTGAAATCTCACGCGATGATTCCAACCTTACCCATCCCTCTCCACTATCCTTTCCCAACCTTCCCTGTCAGAGGTCAGGGGTTCAAATCCCGGCCCCGCCAATTGTCAGCCGGGTGACTTTGGGCAAGTCACTTAACTTCGCTGTGCCTCAGTTACCTCATCTGTAAAATGGGGATTAAGACTGTGAACCCCCCATGGGACAACCTGATCCCACTGTAACCTCCCCAGTGCTTAGAACAGTGCTATGCACGTAGTAACTGCTTAATAAATGCCATCATTATTATTCCCAGTCCCCGGCACCCTCAGTCTTACCTGCTTTTGTAGCTGTTTAGTGCATTGAGGAGGTGGGGTCCCCGTTCTGCCACTGGGGTACTGGTCAGCTTAAAAGAGGGATTTGCAGAAACATCAGTGTCCATCAGTGAGACCATGGAAGCATCAGAGTCTAGAAGGCAGGGAGTGAGTCTTCTCATCCCTCTGCCCTTTCCCCCAGCTGTGTGTGTGTACACGTGCATGCAATGCGTGTGCTATCGCCTCCAGACTATCAGCCCCCCTTGAGGGTAAGAGCTGTATCTTCTCCTGCCTCTGTCCCTCCTCCCATGTCTGACTTAGAGGCACTCCATTACTTCTGCAAACTGAAAAAACCCCTCAAACTGCCATCCGTTCATTTCTGATCCAGCCCCACCTAATGCTATTCGTCAGGAAGCCAATTGGTGGCAGCTCCGCTTCACTTTCTAACTTTCAGCAGCCTCAGGCCCTCGTGAAAATTACACTTGGAGATGACTTTGAAGCACCTCTTCTCTTCCACATAGAAAATCCAACATTTTCCAAACACTCCCTGAATGCCCCCTCCAGCAGCCCAAAGCCAAGAGGCTTGCGGTTCTAATTTAGAGCTGGACTGCTTTCACATATTCCATAAAACCCGTAAGAAATATTCCTTTTAGGAAATGGTGGGGTTCATGCCTTCATCCCCCATCTCGGGATCTATAGGCTCCTCTTAACAATTCCACTGTCAGTCCCCCTGCCACCCCGCCTCCCCACACTGGCCAGGATGTCTTCCTGTTTACCTTCCCGAGCTGAAGGGGCTCCCAGTGATGATTGACAAAGGCTAAGATTTCCTCGAAGTCAAAGTACTTCTTTTTGCTCTGCACTCCTAGGTTGTAAAGGGCCAGGTGAACCACATCCACCCTGAGAGAGAAGAAGAGAGATGAGAAAGGAATGAGCTAGCTCATTTCCCCAACCCTCTTCCCCCAACCGTGGGCAAAGCTGGGGGAGAAGTTTGAACTCCTCCGTGCTGGTATTGAAAAAAATGGGCATGGTGAGAAAACCAGGTTCTCAATGCTTGGCACATAGTAAGCGCTTAACAAATATAAATACCATCATTATTCTCAGCATTCTGTAAAGGAAATTCACTCATCAGAGCAATAGTTTGAAATGTATCAAGGTCCTTGTGAGGTTTCATGACTTCTACCTTCACAGAACTGTTCTCTCCCAAGAGCTTCATACATTTCTCTGCACACAACAGGCACTCAAATACAGTTCTCTGCACACAATAGGCCCTCAAATACTATTGCCTGATTAACTCCGAATCTTTCCCCTTTGGGGGAATTTTCTTCTTCAAAGCTTCATGTGCTGAGGCGCCATGAAGGGACAGAAGTTTTTGGACATCTTTTCCCATCTTTGCTCCAGCTCAATCCCTCATTCAGGTCTCCTTTCCTTAGTATTTAGGAAGTGTCAGCACTCAATAAATTCCATCGATTGATGGATTGACTGGCAGCCTAAAAGTCCTTCAAGTTAAGGTCCTGGTTCCTCTCCTCCTCACCCCCATAGATACACGATGCCAGGCCTTGCTCAGCCTCCTGCTGTATACAGCCATATACCAGTTGAGAAGGGTTCCCCACAAGGATGAGAAAGGAAGAGGGTTGACTCCCATGCCTCTCCTGCAATGAACACCAACACTCAGTCCTGAGAGAAATCCTTCAAAACTGCTTTAAAGGGGACAGACCAATTTACCAGGAGAGAGCTGAGCCACAAGGGAGATGGGAAGAGGGTAGGGTCCTTGCAGAACTGTGGCTGGGGGTCTTCCTCTGAAATGGTTCCCAGGCTGTAGAAGAATCTTCGAAAGAAGAAGCTTAGACAAGCCAATGCCCTTCGGCTGCGTCGCTCAGCTCACGTCTCTGCTCTCCTCAAAGCCCTCCGCTGCTACTTTCCACATCCAAACAAAAACTCCTCAGCCGGTTTCAAAGCTCTCCACCATCTGGCTCCACCTTGGCTCCCTTTGCTCTTACTAGCTGTCTTGGTTTCTCCCAAGCGAACCTTCTGGCTGTATCTTTTCTCGCCTCTTCAGCCTCCACAAATCTGATGAACCGCAGTGCTTCCCACATTTGATGCCCTACTAAAATCCCACCTTGGACAAGCCTTCTCCAGTTAGTACTTAGTGTCCCAAGTCATCCAAACCCATCAGCAGCGTGGCTCAGTGGAAAGACCATGGGCTTGGGAGTCAGAGATCATGGGTTCTAATCCCTACTCCGCCACTTGTCAGCTGTGTGACTTTGGGCAAGTCACTTAACTTCTCTGTGCCTCAGTTACCTCATCTGTAAAATGGGGATTAAAACTGTGAGCCCAATGTAGGACAACCTGATAACTTTGTATCCTCAGTGCTTCGCACACAGTAAGTGCTTATCAAAAACCGTCATTATTATTATTATCTATCATCAAAAGTCTCCCACATTTATTTATATATATATTTATTTATATATATATATAAAATGGCATTTGTTAAGTGCTTACTATGTACAAAGCACTGTTCTAAGCGCTGGGGAGGATATAAGATGATCAGGTTGTCCCAGGTGTGGCTCACAGTCTTAATCCCCATTTTACAGATGAGGTAACTGAGGCACAGAGGAGTCAAGTGACTTGCCCAAAGTCACACAGCTGACAATTAATAATTGTAATTATTAGTACAGTGCTCTGCACACAGTAAGCGCTCAATAAATACGATTGATCGAATTGGCAGAGCCGGGATCTGAACCCATGACCTCTGACTCCCAAGCCCGTGCTTGAGCCACGCTGCTATAGCGACATCCTTCTCAATTTTACATTCAATTATTTCCTTTGATTAAACTCTTCGTAAATATTTTCATATTTACAAATGCAAAAAAGGTCTGACTCTTTCATTAGCGTGTAAACTCCTTGTGGGAAGGTATGTGTCACTTGCTGGCTTTGTATTTCCCAAGCACCTAGTACACTCACTGGGCCCAGTGGACCCTCAAAAACTGCCACTACTACTACTACTACTACTACTACTACTACTACTACTACTACTACTGCTGCTACTACTGCTACTACTACTACTACGACTACTATTGCTACTACTACTGCTACTACTACTATAAATTATTAGGTTCTCCAGACTGAGGCCTGGTGAAGTGAGCCTAGGGTTCTCTCTAGCACTATCTGTTGCCTCAGGCCCACCACTTGCCCCATTCTAGCACTTACCACCTCAAGGGCAGCCTCTTGATGTATTCTGGTCCCTGGTTGCACACCGAGCAGAAAAAAATATAGAACCTAAAAAAGAAAGAGAGATGAACTGCACTGAAGCCCCCCCCCCAACATTTTCCTCTGCTCCTCCTCCCCTCCCCACCACTCCCTCCCTCTGCTCTACCCCCTTCCCCTCCCCACAGCACTTGGGTATATTTGTACATATTTATTACTCTATTTTATTAATGATGAGCATATAGCTATAATTCTATTTATTCTGATGGTACTGACACCTATCTACTTATTTTGTTTTGTTGTCTGTTTCCCCCTTCTAGACTGTGAGCACGCTGTGGGGTAGGGACCATCTCTTTAAGTTACCGACTTGTACTTCCCAAGTGCTTAGTACAGTGCTCTGCGCACAGTAAGCGCTCAATAAATACGATTGAATGAATGAATGAATGACAGTGGAAACTACCCAGCTGTCCATGGGTCCTGAGAACTGCTGAAAAAATCAAATTCCCCAGGGGATCCTTTCCATATTCCCCAACAGTGATCCCTTGAGCCCTCCCTGCTAATTTCCATCTCGCTGGGCACTTTTCCTTGGAAAAGAAAGGGAGGAGTAGAGGGTAGGATATGTCTCTCTCCACAGCCTGGGCACTGCTACACTTGGTAGGCCTCTACTAATACAGACCCCCACGCTTACAAATCTTTGCTGCTGTTGCGGTCCAGCCTCTAAGATGCTCTGCTTGGACTTTATAAGGACTGTTATAAATTAGCCCATTTGCAGTTATCAGATTACCTCCTTATCCAGGTCTAATACTTCTCTGCCCACCAAGCTTAAGCATAACATGACCTCTTTGGGAGAGCCATGTCTTTTCTGCCGACTTTACCGTGGGCCATTAAACAGAGAAACTCTACCCACCCCACTGTTTTTAGATTCTACTAACTTTCAGAAGAGGAGATGAAATTTCACTTCGGTTGTTTGGCCGGATGTGTCAGCACTGAGGAGGTAAGGTCAACCCTCTAAGTTCAGATCACTTGACACATACATACACATGCACCCACACATGCATACAGGCAAACACACACACACATACACACTCTCTCTCTCTCTCTCCCCCGCTTACACTTCCTCCCTCCCTGGGTTTGGCCCCAATTCTGACAGCAGCTAACAACACTGCTACACTAATTATGCATCATTCAATAAAAAGAAAGGTAGGGAGATGGAGGGCGAGGAAAGGTAGAGGGAGAGTGAGAGAGAGATTTAATGAAAGACCTACCGGTCTCCAAACATCATGGGTTCATTAAGGCACTGGGTGCAGGCTTCATGAAACCACTGCCTGCACCTGTAACACTGAAGCATCTTCAGGTACCACCTGGGGAGAGAAACCAATATTAAAGCACTGTATCCAATTCCCCGCTGGTGCCTTCAGATGCGTTGGAAATGAAGATTATCCCTATCTACATCAGCATCTAGAGGACTAGCAAACAGCCCCAATGACAGCCAAGCAGTACAGCCACCACCACTTAATTAAATATCCCCTTACCTAGTCAGCATATGCTGTGCTTTCAAAGATGAAAACAGAATATAAGTCATGGGTATAGGGTTCCATATGCGGAACGGTGAAGAGAAAGGATAATTTTCTTAATTGGTGATGGTCCTTTCGGCCTCCCCGTGAGGATCTGAGGAGCTGGGATTTAAGATTCTCTCAAGGGTGGGGACTTTTCAGGTTTAAAAGTGATGTGTAATTGGTGAGGGGACGTAATTATCAAATTATGAATCTTTAAATGTCAAGAAAAAATTGGGCTTCAACTACAAAAGTTGCAGCTTTGGGGGCTTCAATCTAGCTTTTATTTTTATGATTCATATATGACATCTGCTCGGCAAGTGATCCTTCAGAAACATTGCTTATTTCTGGCATTTGCACATGATTCAAATGGCTAAACATACGCTCTCCCACCCCGCCCCCATTGGCATTCATAGAAATGTTAAGGCGTAAGTGCTTTATTTAGGGGAATGGACTGCAATGTCAAAGTAAAACTGAGCAATATCCAAGTCTGGGTGAAGGCCCTACACTAAAATGATAGGTATGGTGACGTTCTCATAAGAGATAAACAAAACTTGACCATGGATACCAGGTACCAAAGGAAATTTCAGACTCTTTACAAGATAGGGAGAAAGCACATTCATCACGATCATCATCTTCAAACCGAAGGACAATATAACTAGTGGTAAAGCAGAAAAGGAGCCCTGGGTATCAACCTTTGCTACCACCCCTTTCATTATCATTTAAGAATCATGGCATGCATGTGCTTTCTCCCTACACAGACACACACACACACACACACACACACTCAAGACACGAACATCTATATTTATAATACATTTTAAAATTATCAAGCCTTCAACATAACCTGTTCTAAAATATCAATCCTATTCACGCTGCTGAAATAATGGCAAAACTTCACACAAAGGCATCAAATCAACTTAAAAGTTAACCATCTGTAAAATGGGGATTTAGAAACTGTTCTTCCTCCGATACAGATTGTGAGCCCCTCGTGGGACAGGGACTGTCATAGCTGGTTATTTCTATTGACCCTAGTGCTTAGTGCAATGTTTGGCACATAGTAAGTGCTTAAATACCATAAAAATATTTCATTATTACCACCCTTGGCTAAATCAGTGCATCGACTCATCCTTTTTAGCAAGGAAAACATTGAGAAAAAACTTTAAAAAAATCTGAATTAAATTCTGAAAATGTAACCCCAATTTTTAAAAAAGTAAGGGCCTAGAAAGTACACAGAGCTCAAAAAGTCATTGCCTAATTGCATGCCACGATTCTCAAATGATAATGAAAGGGATGGTAGCTCAGGTTCATACCCAGGGCTCCCTTTCTGCTTTACCACTAGTTATATTGTCCTTCATTTGAAGATGATGATCATGATGAATGTGCTCTCTCACTTATGCGCCAGGGCCAGAGGAAGTGGAATTTGCCTTTCCCCAAGAGTTGTGCATTTCAGTGACAGAACATCTACTTCATCTTCTATTCTACAGCATTTGTAACTGGAGTCCTGACATTCAGCCAGCACTTCAGGGGGAGGTTGAAATTAAAAAATAATTCCACTTGCTGCTTCCGATATAGGGGGCTGAAAGTGATCCTCTGGCTGGACAATTTGGAATTTCCTTGTGAATAACAAAACTAAGCTTCGCTATTGAAAAACTCACTGGCTTCCCTTGGGAAGTAACTGCTCACAGATATAGGAATGGTCAGGAGTCAAAGAAATCTGCTCGGTTCCTTTAGAATGCCCTCTGAGTCTGGGGACTTCTCACCCCATCAAAAGAAGCACTTCTTTGTTGTAACCTCCCAGCCTACGAGGGAGGAAAGTGTGCGGCATTGTTGGTCTGCTCAACTGCCAGTTCCCTTCACTGGGTTATTTTGGGAAAAGGCACTCTCACTGCCCTTTTGGGCGGGTTCCTCAGCCGGAGACAACCCGGGCCCGAGAGTGAAAGGATTCCCAGAGGCACACGCTCCTGGCCCCATCCAACTTTGGCAGTGGGAACACTGCATTTGGGCCTTCGAGAGTGGGGAAAAGAGGATGGGAGAAGGGATTCATTATAAAATCACTTCAGATTTACATGGCATGTAAAAAAAATTCCCTAAAGCACTATCCCATTAACTCTCATTTTGTCCTCACTATAGTCTTATGAGTGGAGAGATGAAGAGATTATTCTCTGCATTTTATAATAATTTGGGTATTTATTAAGCATATGCTGCATGCCTAGCACTGTGCTGAGCACTGGGCTAGATACAAGATAATCAGATCCTGTCCTTTCCCTGCCCCACACACAGACTTCACAATCTTAAAAGGTTAGGAGAGCAAGTGTCTTCTTACCTTCATTTTGCAGGTGAGAAAACTGAGGCCTAGAGTGACATGCCCAAGGTTACACAACAGGCTAGTGGTAGGGTGAGGACTAGAACCCAGGTCTCCTGACTCCCAGTCACTTGCTCATTCCATTACGCCACGATGCCTCCCAAACGAGAAAACTGAGTTTCAGAGAAATTATGTGTTTAGTTCAAGGTGACAGCTGGGCTGTAGCCTAGAACTTGTGCCCATATATCCTAACTCTTAGTAATACACCATTTATTATTATTAACAATACTGATAATAATAATAATAACGGTACTTGTTAAGCGCTTACTATGTGCCAAGCACTTTTCTAAACAGTGGGGCAGATACAAGTGAATCAGGTCGGACACAGTCCCTGTCCCACACAGGGCTCACAGTCTCAATCTCCATTTTACAGATGAGGTAACTGAGGCACAGAGCAAGCAGCAGACATGGCGGAGATGGAATTAGAACCCAGGTCCTTTTGATTCCCAGGCCTGTACTCTATTCACTAAGGCATGCTGCTTCTCATTCTTTCCCCTAGATTATCCGTCTCTTGCCTGTATCTCCCAGAAGTGCTCTCTTTTGTGGGCAGGTCAAAGTTTAAGTTACTGTTATTTTAGACCCTCCAAGGTCCCCAAGAATCACAGTATAAATACAGAAGAGGCCAAGCTGACTTTAAAGCCACGTTGAATCCCAAGGCTAGGATTTTCCCAAAATGAACTTATCCACCCTTCTGACTCCAAGCAGTCATATCTTTGTACACTGCAACAGGCCTCAGACTGCACCTGTTCTCTTGCCAAGCATCCCACAAGGCATGCTTCTGACTTCAGGGGAACGGGTGAGAAAGTGTGAATGGTTCAGTGCAAACTACCATCACTAATGACCAAAGGTAAGTCCTACTCTTTGTGGGATACCTCATAACTGCACTCCCAAAAGTCAAACGTGAGGAAATGGTACAGAATTTGCTCGCTTGGTCACTGAATAGGCAGAAGTGCCACTTGGCAACTCTGTAGATATCCAAACAGTCCTATTTAGAAGTGCGCAGCTCATTCCAAATAGATAAGGATATAAGAAAAGGCATTCCTTAAAACTGTATGCCTCCCCCAAACTCAGTTCACCAGCAGACTACAATTGGAAAGTTGTATATATACGGTGCAAAAGTAAACAAAAAACAATACTACATCCCAGCTGAAAACCAGGAGTCAGTGACCACAGAAAGACCACCACGGTGCACTGCAATTGAAAAAGGAGTAGGCATTTTTGAACAGAAACTTTGTACGGATTGAGAGACAGGGAGACAGTGCCAGATACTGAAAACACCACAAATGACAACACAACAAAAGACAAACTTTGTATGTGGCACATTAAGGCCAGGACTGTGGGTCTCACCTTGATCTTTTAGGTCGCACATTCACTCGTAGGTGAATTTCACCATCTGTGGTGGCATTTTCGAGTACAAAGACAACTGGATGTGTACCTTATTAACTCATATTTGGGTATATGTCCAGAGGCCCACATGCCATAAACCAGTGCATAGTTATATAACTCTTAAATGATTTGTGCTGCCAAAGTGGCACAATTCAAATGAGGCTGAGGGAGTCTTTAACTGCATTAAAGTCTATGTGGAGCTTTTTACAAGGACCCCCCCACCTCGACTCTCCAAATCCACAGGGAAATCAAATCACTCCATTAATGGTATTTATTGAGCGCTTACTGTATGCAAAACGTTGTTTGAAACGCTTGGAGAGTACAGTACAAAAGAGTAGGGAGACACATTCCATGCCCACAGGAGCTTACAGTATAGCGTGGGGGTGGAGGCAGACATCATATAAATAAATAAATTTTGGATAAATTACAGGGTCAGGTGAATATCAAGTGCTTAAAGGGTTCAGATGCAAGTGCATAGGTGATGCAGAAGGGCTTAACTGGGCTTAAGTGGGGAAGGCCTTTTGGAGGTGATGTGCTGTTTTAACAAGGCTTTGAAGGTGGGGAGAGCGGTGGTCTGTCATATATGAAGGGGGATGGAGATCCAGGCCAGAGGGAGGATGTGGGTAAGGGATCAGCATCGAGAAAAATGAGGATGAGATACAGTGAATAAGTTGGCATTAAAGGAGCAAAGTGTGTAGGCTAGGAAATCAGTGAGGTTGGAGAGTGAGCTGACTGAATGTTTTAAAGCCAATGGTAGGGAGATTCCGTTTCATGCAAAGATGGATGGACAATCACTGGAGGTTCTTGAGAACTGGAGAGACACAGACTAAACTTTTTTTTAGAAAAGCGATCCAGCAGAGTGAAGTATATGAACTGGAATGGGAAAAGACAGGAGATAGGTGCAGCAGTCAAGGCAGGAAATGATAAAGTGCCTGAATCAGCATAGTAGCAGTTTGGATGGAGAGGAATGAGTGGATTTTAGTAATGGTGTGAAGGTAGCACTGACAGGATTTGATGACAGACTGAATATGAGGGTTGAAAAAGCTGAGTCGAGGATAATGCCAAAGTTTTGGGCTTGTGAGATACGGAGAATACTGGTGCCGACAGCAGTGATGGGAAAGACAGGGTGAGGGTGGGGTTTGGGTGGGAAGATGAGGAATTCTGTTTCGGACATGTTTAAGTTTGAGGTATCAGTGGGACATCCAGATAGTCGTCCTGAAGGTAGGAGGAATTGCAAGGCTGCAGACAAGGGTGGAGAAGTAGATTTGGGAATAATCCAAATAGAGGTGGTAGTTGAAGCTATGGGGGCAAATGCTTTATCCAAGGGAGCAGGTGTTGATGGAGACAAGAACTCAACCTTGAAGAACTTGAGGGGGCTTGCAAAAGATACTAAGAAGGAATGGTCAGTGAGATAGAAGAAGAACCAGGAGAGGACAGTGTCACCGACACCAAGGTTGAAGCCAAGGTTTCTAGGAGGTGGTTCACAAAGAGGTTGAGGAGGATCAGGATGGAATAGAGGTGGTCAGATTTGGAAAGAAGGTCACTGGTGACCTTAAAGATGGCAGTTTCCATAGGGTAAGGGAGGTGGAAACCAGATTAGAGGGGGTCAAGGAGAGAATTGGAGGAGAGGAAGTGGGGGCAGCAGGTAGGGACAGCTTGCTCAAGGAGTTTGGAGAGGAGATGGGGCGATAACTGGAGGGGAGCCATGGCGTCAAGGGAGAGGGTTTTTTTTAGGATAAGGAATACATAAGCATCCTTGAAAGCAGTAAGGAAGAAGCAATTGGAAAGTGAATGGTTGATGATGGCAGTCAGAAAAGGAAGAAGGGAGAGGGTAAGTGTTTTGATAAATTGTGAAGAAATGGAGCTGGAGGCACAGGGGCAGGGGGTGAATTTTGAGAGGAGATGGGAGATCTCTTGAGATACTCCTGGGAAAAATGGGAGAGTTGAAGAGGGGTCAGGAGGAAGGAGGGACCGGACAGATGCATGGGAGATTTTAGGGAAATCATGCCTGATGGTTTCAATTTCAGCAATAAAGTATATGGCCAAATCATTAGGGGGAAAGAGATGGTGGGGGGCAGGGGGACAAAGAAGGGAGTTAAAAGTCTGAAACAGCTAGTGTAGGCCATGGGTATGGGAGTCAATAAGGAAACATACAAGAAGAAATGGTCTGATACTTGCCTACCATGTGATCTTGGGCAAGTCACTTTACTCTTCTGTATCTCAGTTACCTCATCTGTAGAATGGGGATAAAATACTTCTCCCTTCTTCTTAGATTGCAAGACCCACAAAGGCCAGGGATTGTGTCCCATCGGATTATATTGTATCCACCCCAGCACTAGGTACAGTGCTTGCCACTTCGTAAGTATTTCACAAACACAATTATCATTATAAATTATTATTATTGAAACTGCAGCAAGAAAAAGCTGGGTCAGGCCTCTGGAGGAATTTCTTGACTGTCAGGATGATAAAACACAGGCAACTAAGGAAAGCGATAGAGTCTCCTTAAGCAGAGAACAATCAGCCATCTGTTCTGGTTGGGTTAATCATTCCTGTTCCTGGAGGTAGGAGACTGGACTGATTGACCCCCTCCACACCTATCCAGTTCTGAGGATCCTAGAATTCTAAATCCTGTGCCCACATCCTGGGATGAAGCCAAAAGTGAGAAGCAGCATGGCCTAATGGAAAGAGCATTGAGAGCCAGATGCCCTGGGTTCTAATCCGGGCTCTGCCACTTGTCTGCTGTGTGACCTTGGGCAAATCACTTAACTTCCCTGTGCCTCAGTTCCCTCATCTGCAAAATGGAGATTCAGTACTTGTTTCCCCTCCTTCTTCAGCTGTGAGCCCCATGTGGGACCTAATGATCCTCTATCTACCCCAGCGCTTAATAAAGTGTCTGACACATAGTAGAAGCTTAACAAACATCACAATTACTAATACTGTTAGGGTCTTACTCTCCGGGGCCTCCACAGTAACAGTAGCATTGCTGCTGGTTGGTTCTGTGTGGAGAGTCCCATTCCAGGTCCTCGGGGTCGTAGGACAGCACCATCTTGACAGCCTGCAGTGTCTTGGCGATGGCTCCTTTCTTCAGCGCCCCACCTTTCTGTGAGGATCAGAACCATGACAGTCAATGGAGAAGAGATTAAGAGACCAAGGCAGGGGATCACTGGAACAGATTCAACGTGGACCATGAGTAGGCAAATGCCCAACCCCACAAAAGTCCACAGTGAATCTCCTAGAAGCCTTGGAATAAATGGAGGGGTCTTGAATGTGGTGTAGTGGGTTGGACAACTCTGCTATAGTTCCATAATATGCAATTTATCCTAGGCTTTTATTACTGACTCTGCTGAAGGCTTTGTAGTCTCTTTGGTGATTTTTTTTTTAAGAGTACTCTTCAGGTAGTGCTTGGACTCCATCCTGAAGGGACCCAAATGCTTCATTTCCTGGTCACTGCACCCCAGTTCTCCACTGAGCCAGCCTGGTGATGAATATGGGAAGGTGAGGGGGAGGAGATGGGAAATGACTTTCCACAGCTTTTTCCTATATTTGAAGTTGACTCTTAAGGATTGACTCTATGGGGACAATTAACCTTAAAATGGGAAAAAAAACTTCCAGAGAACCTCTTCATTCCACCAATTTGCCACCACTTGCAGCTTCCTGGGAACAGGCCACTGCTTCTTGTGTGATGATTTGTCCCAGACTCACCTGTACTACCAGAGGTTCTTCTGGGTGGGAGCGGGTGGGTTGGGGAAGGAGAGAAAAGTAACAGCTAATAAACCCAGAATGGAGAACTTCAACAGCACTTTCAGAAGAAGTTTGGCACACTAATTGAGCATCAGCTTGGGAGTCAGAGGATGTGGGTTCTAAACGTAGGTCTTGCTACTTGTCTGCTGTGTGGTCTTGGACAAGTCACTTAATTTCTCTGTGTCTCAGTTACTTCATCTGTAAAATGGGGATTAAGACTGTGAGTTCTATGTGGGACAGGGACTGTGTCCAACCCAATTATCTTGTATGTGTCCAGTGCTTGGTATAGTGCCTGGCACACAGTAGGCACTTAACACATAGCATAAAAAAAATTTCAGGGACCTTAACAACAAACAACCCCTTTACATCAAAGAAACTCAATAGTTAGCTAAATCAAACCGGAATTGAGATTACCTAATAAAACAGATTACCCTCTCTTTCCCTTTGTAATACAGTGCTAGAGTGCTTTTTCATGGTATTTATTTAAGCACTTACTATGTGTTAAGCACTGTTCTAAGTGCTGGTCTAGATACAAGTTAATCAGGTCAGACACAATCCCTGTCTCATATGGGGCTCACAGCCTAAGTAGGAGGTAGAACAGAATTTGAATCCCCATTTTTCAGTTGAGGAAACTGAGGCACAGAGAAGTTAAATGACTTGCCCAAGGTCACAAAGTAAACAGTTGGCAGAGCCGAGGTTAGAACCCAACTCCTCTGACTCTGAGGTCCATGTGCTCCTTCCACTAGGCCACACTGCTTCCCAAAGGGTTCCCTAAAGGGCTAGGGCCAATACCATTTGGTATTTAAATAGCACAGCATTAGGACAAGCACTGGCTAAAAAGCACTTTCTCTGCACACAAGTACACACATTTGGTTTCCTGCACCCGACTTAGGGGGCCCTAACACTCCCTAGCCACCTTTTGGGAATCCACAAAGTGGTGGACACAGGTGATGGAAGAAATCAGGGTCAGGACCCCAACTCCTTGAGGAAGCAAGGGAAAGGCCAGCACGAGAGTTGTAATGCTGGGAAAAGCTGCCACTAACCCCAACCCAAATTCTCAAGATCATCTAGGTAGTGGGCAACAATTTGTGACCAGGGAAATGAGTCCCAGTCACCCATCTGGGATTCTTTTTATTATCTTCCCCTTCCTCGTTTACTAGTCACCCTAGGCAAGTGGCTATTTTCAAGGGTATACTCTGGATCTCAGCAGCTCAAACCCCCAGGATGTGAGATTTGGTAGGAAGTTGGTTGGGAAGAAGGAATCAGGGTAAAGGGAGGTGAGGGAGGTGATAAAGGAGTCGACCTTTTTTCCCAATGGGAAAGGCCTGAAGAAATCCAAAGACGGAGAGAGGATAGATGGAACACCGAACAAGCTACATGGCCCTGCTCACCCGAACGGCCAGGGCGAAAATGCAACGTCTGCAGAACCATGGTGTGAGTGGGGAGCCGTCAGCACTGCCTGCTACAGGGATGTGGCACTGCTGGTGGTAACCTGTGGGAGGGAAAAAACAAGTGAGAAGGAAACCAGAGGCAGCTTAAAACCAGGAGTCTCTGGAGGAGTCTCCACACGAGTCTGCCTAGTTCACTGGGACCTGGGCAGAGGTCACTGATGGGTCAGTGATATCTCCATCAGACTGGGCTGGTGGGTGTATCAGTCAGCATGAGTGGGCAAAATATGTCAGATCACATGTCCAGATAAATAAATAAATACAATTTAAAAAGAAAATGTGATTGTACGATTGACTGACTGGCTGACTGAAAATGCTAATCAGAACACATCTGGGGAAACCAAAAATACAGCCCCCACCAATTCTGCAACAACAGGACAGGTAAAAATGTTGGGAAAAATGGGGGCATCACACACCCCATCTTCAAAACTTGTCCAAGAAATCTTCCTTCAGATTCTGCCACCTAACCCAACTGTTACATGTAAGATTAATTTTAATGACTCCCCCTTTAATCTCCTCTCCCAAGAATTTCAACTTCCATCCCATTCCATAGTCCCCCCTGCCTTTGGACTTGAGTTCAGAACCTAAACAAAGGGAAAAAATGGGCCAGAGACTCCTTCATGGAGAGAAGGACCAAGGGACAACATCATCTGAACCCCAGGCGGCAGACCAGAATGGGGAATGAAGAGCTGACTGGCATGGATTCCTGCTATCAATCTCACGGTCAGTGAGACGGGGGAGAAAGGAGGGGCAAGGAGAGACCACAAGGTTCCCCTAGGATTATAAACTCGTTATGGTCTGGGAACGTGTCCCCTAATTCTTTGGTATTATCCTCTCCCAGCTGCTTAGTACAGTGCACTGCACAGAGGAAGCCCTCAATAAATACCACTGAGTGAATGACTGAGGGAGCCTCAACACGCTTTGACCCTGGTTTCCAGGAGAAGCTGTTCACCTGCCCCCTACCCCACAGAGCTAGGAGAATCAGATGGCAAATCCCAGGGAAGGCCCCATAGTTGGATGAGGGGGTGGAAGAGTGCCGACTACGGCTTTGGCAGGGAGCCTGAGCCCCTGACATCTGGCTGTGATTCTGGGCCCAGAACGCCAGCCCCTGGCCTGATCTCTTTCCAAATGGCCTGCCAAGCACTTTTTCAGCTTGGTATCTCCTGGGCAAGTTCTCAGCCCAGAGCTGTAAGATCTGAAGGCTGCTACCCTACCCGGGAAAGCTTTAGAAACACAGCTAACTGCCGCTGCTTCCCCTGCAACTGACAAGGGATTCGTGAACTTTGAGAAAGCTGTTATCTCTGAGACAACAAAATATATTCCAACACCCTGATGAGGAGCCCTCAGTGGGTGGCCACTGAATGGAATGGCATAGTGGGAGGGTTTGAGGGGCGTCACGTTACTTCACCATAACTTGCATTCATGTGCACTAAGCATTGCTCTCTTACAGGGCTGGGAGAACCCCTGAAAAGAGATGCTCCCCAAGATCAAAGTGGCATTACCATTCTGCATCTGTTTGCAGGAGTTTACATCCCAAGGTTGGATTAGTGTAGGCGGATGGCAGGCAAGTGGGAGGCAGAAGGAGAAAGGGGGGCAGGGAGAGACTATGAAAAGTCCCCTTCTCACTCCTCCTTTGGGTCATCATTCCTCCTAATGACAAGTCCCTGGCTTTATGTCGCTCCTTTCCTCCGAGGACTTTGAGCCCCTCTTGGGAATCCTCTTCTCCGCCTGAGAGCATCTTTCCCACCTCTTCATGGAATCACCCTTGACAGCTATTACCCCAGAGCTCTCGCCCAGGATGGGGAGAAATGGTACCCGTGGGCCTCACGAGGAAGGGGAGATGTGTGGGGGCCGGGTAGGGAGGTGGGGAGGAGGCCCTCACAGAGTGGGGAGTCAACCACACCACTTAGAGACATCTCATCAGCATAACTGAGCTCAGCCTCCTTCTCTCCACCCCAGGCTGATGCTTGGTCAGAGTCTAGGGAAATTCCTTAAAGTGCCCCTGGCTCTTACCTAGGCCGCACTTTCCACAAATGAGGATTTCATTCAGGGGTCTGGATGTCTTCCCCAGGCAGATATTACACTTGGGCTCCTCCCCTGGGACACCAGCTGAAAGGATATAGACAGTAGCAGCAGAAGGTCAGCCGAATCATTTTGCCAAGCATTCCAAGAGGCAGAAATTTGGGGATGATGGGGCGGACTGGGCTCTGGGTGTCTGGGAGTGGGTTAGGTGAGCTTAAAGTAGCAGGTTATTTCTGTACTTGCAGTCAAGTGAATCAGGCTTACAAAACATTAAATATAAAGGCAGGGGCATCTTAGGAAAATAGCAGACCATTACTTCAAATCTTTTTTTAAAAAGGACTAATTTTTCTAGGTAAGGCAATATTTGCTTTTTGGTGCACATATAGTCCCTGTTCGCTTTAGAAATGACATCTGTTCTGAAACCCAGCCGGACAGCCAGTATCTGCAGACAATCCTGCCAAGAGCTGACCTGCTGGACTCAGCCTCTCCGGCTTTACTACAGTCCAGCTCAGAATGGGTCTCAGCCCTGTAAGCAGGCTGAGAGGAAAAAAATAATAAAGTTACCATGACACGCGTTTTTGGAGAGCATATCCAAACACCCACAGGGAGGAAAAGCCAGTCTATAAATTACCCTGTAGCCAAGCTGAGATTTTCATATACCCATGCAAAAAGATGATATTCTTGGGTATTTTCTCATCCTGCTTCTGGATAAAAATCAAGCGCGGGGGGAAGAAACAGGAAGAAACAGAAAAAAGAAAAAGACTTTTAGATAGGTTGATGCCTTGGGATAAAACGTCCACTTGACTGTATGATATATACACCTCCCTAATTCTCTCGATGGAGGCTCCCTGTCCCCAGCAACCATCCTGAGTTTGTGACTTCTGTGAGCCCGTTGTTGGGTAGGGACCGTCTCCATATATTGCCGACTTGTACTTCCCAAGTGCTTAGTACAGTGCTCTGCACACAGCAAGTGCTCAATAAATACGATTGAATGAATGAATGAAGTCAAGAAGATTATCTTAGTATCTGTCTTCTCCTCTAGAATGTTTGTTCCTTGCAGGCAGGGATCATGTCAACTAACACAACTGTACTCTACCAAGTGCTTTGTAAAGCACTCTGTACACAGTAAGCATTCAATAATTAAGTTGATTGATTGACTGACTGCTACATCTCCAGCGTCCCAGGGGCAGAGCAATGAAGCATTTGTCACTGAGCAGTAGACACAGGAGGGCAGAATTGTTTCTTCATAGAAAGCCTTTTAGCTTGAGAACACTCAGAAGCTGCATAAGTCCCCTCTTTATGGGACTAACTGTTCAGCTGTTGCCATAAGCTCTGCTCTGCACAGTCCTGGCTCCTCTCCAATATCCACTCTCTAAAAGTGAGAATTTCACACATCACAGTATGTGTCCTCAATGTATGGATATTTATTTTACTGGGAAAAGAACCCCGGAGCTCTGCTTCTAACTTCCAAGAAGTGTCTCAGGGAAAAGGAGCCAGCCCTCATCAGACCTTGCCGTCCAGAATGAGCACATTAATAAAACGCACAATGTATGCACTGAGAGCTCAAAATAACTGCTCCCTCCTCCCAGATAACATTTCTGTTCCATTCAAGACAGGAGACTATGGAGAACTCAGAGGAGAGGGGATTAAGCCCCCCACACTGAAGTTAAAGAGTAACCTGAGGGTGTTTTTCAGGTCACATGCTCCCACCTCCCCGCAACCTTCTCCACCACACAAAGCAGAATCAGTGTGGCCTAGTGGATAGAGCACAGGCCTGGAACTCAGACGACCTGGGTCCTAACTTGCCCAAGGTACCCGTTGTGTGACCTTGGGCAAGTTATTTACCTGCCCGGTGCCTCAGTTTTCTCATCTGTAAAATGGGGATTCAATAGCTGTTCTCCCTCCTACTTGGACTGTGAGCCCCGTGTGGGACAAGGACTGAGTCTGACTTGATTACACTGTTTCTCCCCCAGAGCTCAGTACAGTATTTGGCACATAAAAAGTACTTCAAAATTATTATCATTACAAAGCCTCCTGATCTTACCACTTACGTCATGGTGACCTCATTCCATTTACACCCCTACCTCTTCTAAACTCCTGATCTTCCCCTTCCTGATCTTCCCCTAATTAAATTGATTATCTGAACCCCTCAAACTCTGGGATTAATGTGGATTGGATGCCTGTGTGGTTCAACTCAGAGCTTGAACTTTTACAATGACAGACAATCCGTTTAGCCTTTGGAGATGGTTGTTTGAGAGCAGGATCAGAGGACAAAAACACAACTTTTACTTCTCCCTCTGGCACGTTTTCCAATTTTTGGCAATTGATCAGCGGCACTGACTTGAATACAGTTGGGAAGGGCTTTGGGCTCCATAAATTGCCAAATTTGTCTCAGGCAGGAAAATGGGCCTGGGAGCCCTAGTTTTGTCACGATCAGATGTGAATGACGAGTTGCCTGATGGACGAGCCAAAGAGGTGTTTCCTAGATCACCCTCACTTAGGACTCTCCTTCCATCCCTGAAGGAGAAACTGATATGGGGAACCCAGCCAGTGAATCTTCACGGGGGCCCACACATCCTTTCCTCTGACGCGTCTAATCTGGTCTTATCTGTCCTACATGGATTCTAACCTTACAAAGCAGGGCCAGGATACCCTCCTATACACAACTCCAGAGCTCAGCCAATGCTTTGTAGCATTAGGGTGGATAGAGGGGGATTTGGTCAAGGCGCTTTGTCTCAGAAACTGGACTTTTATGATTAGCAATAAAAGAAAGATCTTCCCTGAGCTCTCCCTCTGCTCCCTGTTCTGCTACTCATCTGCATTCAGGAACTAAACCATGACTACCTGGATTCCACAGGTGGGAGGCAGGTAAAGAAGAAGAGACAAAGAGAAAAGAGAACTGAAGATCCACTGGAATGGGAAGAACATTTTTTTTCCTCTATGGCTGGAAGGTGATGAGGGGAGCCTTCACTGGCCAAAAAGGGGAGCTGGAGGAAGTATTTACAAACCCAGGCTGCAGCCCGACAGCTGGACCCCACTCACCATGTTGAATGTCTTTCCACAGGACCCAGTACTTGGAATTGTCTTCAAATGTCACAAGACAGCTCTGCTTTGAACTGCTCACCTGGGATGCAAAAAGAGAGTGGAAAAACTACAAGGCTGTTTCTCTTTGTCCCTCTGACTTGGTCCCCCCCACCCAGGGCATCTATGGCAGTGGTACCAAAGGTAGACCCTGCCTTGGCAAGAAAAACGAGATCAAGGGGAAAAAAAAGAGATTATGGTGCCTCCTTCACTAACGATTAGATCCTATTGATCAGCTGTAACAATCTGGAAGCAAGAGATGGCTGAAATGACCTCTGAAGGGCCGTGCCAGGCTCGGGAATCTCTGGTTTCTTTTAAAAGTAGTATGGGTCAGAACTAGACCTTTTCTGGCATTTTGGTTTGTTTGTAGAGATTCTCCATTCAGCACAGAAATTCCCCCAGGGCTTCCATGAGGCTGTGCACACTTTGCTTTTCTATTGAGCTAAAAAGCCCATGCATGGCCTAATGGAAAGTGCACAGGCCTGAGAGCCTAAAGGCCTGGGTTTGAATCCCAGCTCTGCTATGGGCCTGCTGGGTGATTTAATCTCTGCAGACCTCAGTTTCTCTAACTGCAAAATGGGGATAAGAGAGATGTAGAGTTCCACGTGGGCCAAGGACTGTATCCAATCTGATAACCTTGTATCTACCCCAGTGCATAACACATAGTGCAGCGCATAGTATGTACTTCCTAATTATTATAAGTCAAAGTTGCAGGCTCACATGTCCAGTGGGGCTGATGGGATATTCTCTCCAGAACTCCGTCCATGTAAACATCAGGACACTGTGGGAATCTCAGGGAAACCTTCAGTTTGGCCTCTGGCAAACTATAGGGCACCTAACCTAATCCTCCACAGTCACCTTCCCCAGCAAGGAGGGAGCAGGGTCTTACAAGAGAGACTGAAGAACACGGGAGGTTTAAGAAACCACGATCCTGTCCTGGAGGTGTGGAGTGTCTCTGCCCAGGCCTCTTCTTCAGAAGATAAGGAGGTGGAATCCAGGCAGAGGGGAGAACCGATATTGACAGCAGGGGTGGTGTCAGTCCTTCCCTTCTTTCTTACTGCCTGGCCTCTCCAGACTGATCCCTCTGTCAGCCTCATCCTACCCTAGGGGCACTCCAATCTATTGGTGATAACTCAGATAAGAACTGTCCTCAGGAAACAGGTCAGGAGAGAGGGGGTAGATTTCTTAGAAGAGATCAGTTGAGATTTAAAAATACTTTACCCTCTTAATTTTTCCCAGGTAATATAGTCCATCTGTCCACCTGCATAACACATACTGTCCTTCAGTCAGCTTGACCATGAGATCTTTGAAGCCAGTCCTGTGCTTCCCCGAGGCTCCCACCGTTTTCTGCTGGAGGTGGCTGGCAGGGGTGTAGACATCCCGGATACCTGAGTCCAAGGTGCGGTTCTCCATCGGCCTCGACGGATTCTGGTTCAGGAAACAAAGTAACTCCTTATTTTCTACAAGTCCATCAGTGTGTCCAATGCTGACCCTAGTAGAAGCGAACGCTCTCCAAGGCCTCTCCCCTGGGAATGTGGTTGGTGGGTTTTACAGCCCATATGTTCTATTAATACTAAGTTAGCTGCCAAATGTTTGCTGCTTCAGCAGATGTGGCATTGAGATGTTTATAGGGAAATGTAAAAGTCATACTACACAAGTCAGGGATTTGGTGGAAAGACCAACCATCACTCCTTTAGAGGGACTCTGCTTTGTGACCATTTTAGACTTCCTTTGTTTCTATAAAAAAAAAAAGCCTGGAGGTTGGGGTGTGGGAAGTGAGGAAGACAGTAAAGATTTCAGTGGGAAATGAATGACATACTTTTCTCCCAAGTATATGTACACAACTATTTCTCCCAAGTATACATACAGTAATAAACACTATTTTGGTGAAAATAAAGTTGGACACAATTATATTTATATTTTCTATTGCTGCACTCAAACGTAAATTCCCATTGTTAGTTAAGTCATTCGAGTGCAAACAATTATAAGGAAGGAAAAGAAAATATAAATTTTTCTCGTGCGTGCTGTTTTAAACGAGATGGATGTCCCGATATGTTATTAGTCACCCAAAGAAGGATTTTTTGTTTATCTTGATTTAACCTTAAGGGCATTTTGAATGTTTAAATAAATCCAACTTTCTCACCACTGAAACAAAGGGCCTGGAATGTAGACATTTAGTTCCATTTATGGCATCCATAAAGGAACTAGAAACCCCCCGAGAGGGCCTCTCCTGACGTTCCCATTTCTCCTCTTCTGGGGTTCCAGGTGGGCTATTCTGGCTCCCAGGCCCCCCCCCGAATCCCTTTGGACTTTGATTTGAGGAAAGTGGAGGGAGGGGCAGGATTAAGCTCGCTGTGGGCAGGGAATGGGACTGTTGTATTTTCCGAAGTGCTTAGTACAGTGCTCTGCACACGGTAAGCGCTCAGTAAGTGCCACTGAATGAATGAATGGACGTGAACAAAGCTGACTGTCTCTGGTGATGCACTGGGATCCAATCCTGTAGGGAAAAGTGGTCCGCTGCTTGGGCTGTGTCTCCAAAGACAAGGTAATCGGGTCAATTAAAGCAATTACCCAGATTAATCCCTTCCCCCTCCTTCCCTAACTCTACCCCGGCTTCTGCGGAAAAACGGGCTAAGGTGATTTGAGTCTGCAGTTTGAAGGATTCAGGTTATCGCTGATCAAGTTCACGGGATAATTGCTTATCTCGCTGCTTCATTTGGCCCAGAAAAGGCCCGACTAGAGGAAGCGAGCCACCTGCCGCGGCCGGGACAGTCCTTCTGCCGGCAACCAAATCCCCTCCTGGACCACCGGGAGGCAGCGGGTCCTGGACCATTCACTCATTCATTCATTCATTCATTCACTCAATCGTATTTACTGAGCGCTTACTGCGTGCAGGGCACTGTACTAAGCGCTCGGGAGAGTACCCCACAACAACAAACCGACACGTTCCCTGCCCACCGCCCTCCCCCCGCTAATACAAGTTGCCAAACCACGGAGGTGAGTTGCATATGAGTCAATCGTATTTATTGAGCGCTTATGGTGTGCACAGCACTGTACTGAGCGCTTGGGAAGTACAAGTTGGCAACATATAGAGACGGTCCCTACCCAACAGTGGGCTCACAGTCTAGAATGGGATGGGGTGGGCCCCCTCCCCATTTTCCTTCCGACCCACAAACGGTAGTTGGCAACCTATAGAGACGGTAGAAAAGTGGGCTCACAGTCTAGAATGGGATGGGATGGGCCCCCTCCCCATTTCCCTTCCGACCCACAAACGGTAGTTGGCAACCTATAGAGACGGTCCCTGCCCAACAGTGGGCTCACAGTCTAGAAAAGTGGGCTCACAGTCTAGGATGGGATGGGATGGGCCCCCTCCCCATTTTCCTTCCGACCCACAAAGGTAGTTGGCAACAAATAGAGACGGTCCCTGCCCAACAGTGGGCTCACAGTCTAGAAAAGTGGGCTCACAGTCTAGAATGGGATGGGATGGGCCCCCTCCCCACTTTCCTTCCGACCCACAAACGGTAGTTGGCAACCTATAGAGACGGCCCCTGCCCAACAGTGGGCTCACAGTCTACAAAAGTGGGCTCACAGTCTAGAATGGGATGGGATGGGCCCCCTCCCCACTTTCCTTCCGACCCACAAACGGTAGTTGGCAACCTATAGAGAAGGCCCCTGCCCAACAGTGGGCTCACAGTCTGCAAAAGTGGGCTCACAGTCTAGAATGGGATGGGATGGGATGGGATGGGATGGGATGGGGTGGGCCCCCTCCCCATTTTCCTTCCGACCCACAAACGGTAGTTGGCAACCTATAGAGACGGTCCCTGCTCAACAGTGGGCTCACAATCTAGAATGGGGTGGGATGGGGCCCCCTCCCCATTTTCCTTCCGACCCACCAACGGTATCTGGAATACGATTTTTTTTTTTTAAATCTTTCGGCCCCCAGAGTGAGGCAGGGTGGAAAACGGTGCGGGCGGGAGGCTGGCAACAGAAAAAGTTAAAAAAAAAAAAACCACAACAAAACCCCAAACTCATCACACCGTCATTTGCCTCTTTCTCCTCTCCAAGTCCAAGTTGTCCGCCCTTGGGAGACGAAGGAGCGGCTCCCCCGTGGAGGAGGGCGGGGAAGGGGGAGGAAAGTCGGGGCCTCTTTGGAGGGAAGTTTCAAACTTCCGAGAGGAGCAACTGTAACCCCCACCCCCAGCGGGGGAGGGGTCTCGGAGGCGCCCGGCAGCTCCCGCCCGCAGCAGGTTCACCGCCTGACATTTCCTTCTCCGCCCCTGGCAGGACCCGCGCCCGGGGCCTGGGCGACGGCGAGAGGGGGGCACCCCCAAATCCAAGCCGGGACGCCCCTCCCCAATCTCCCCCAAAGCCCCTCCCCTCCCTCCCTTATTCCCCGGAGAGGAAAAAACGATGCCCATCGCCCCCCACCCACCAGCCGCCGGTGCCCCCCATCTCCCCCTCTGCCTCCGGCTACTCGCAGCCGGGACCCAAAGGACTGTGATTGGCTGATTCAAAACCATTCAAAGTAAAATGCATTTTTGTGGGTTACACTTACACACCCCACACACACACTCTGACACACACACACACACACACACTCGCTCTCTGTGTCCGGTCCCACTCCGATGCCAACCGGCGGCGGGGGCCCGTGCAGGGGGAGGTGGTGCGGGCGGGAGAAGGCCTGGCTGCGGCCCCCGAGACGGGCATCTAACCGTTGGGGCCGGGGAAAGGGAGGGAAGAATCAATCAATCAATCAATCAATCGTATTGATTGAGCGCTGGCGGTGTGCGGGGCACTGGACTAAGCGCTTGGGAAGGACAAGTTGGCAACAGAGAGGGACAGTCCCTACCCAACGGTGGGCTCACAGTCTCAAAGGGTGGGCCCGCAGTCTAAAATCAATCAATCATGTTTAGTGAGCGCTTACTATGTGCAGAGCACTGTACTAAGCACTTGGGAAGTACAAATTGGAAACATAGAGAGACAGCCCCTACCCAACATTGGGCTCACAGTCGAAAAGGGTGGGCTCACAGTCTAAAAGAGAGTGGGCCCGCAGTCTAAAATCAATCAATCAATCATGTTTATTGAGCGCTTACTATGTGCAGAGCACTGTACTAAGCGCTTGGGAAGTACAAATTGGCAACATAGAGAGACAGTCCCTACCCAACATTGGGCTCACAGTCTAAAAGGGTGGGCTCACAGTCTAAAAGAGAGTGGGCTCGCAGTCTAAAAGAGTGGGCTCACAGTCTAAAAGAGTGGGCTCGCAGTCTAAAAGAGAGTGGGCTCACAGTCTAAAAGAGTGGGCTCACAGTCTAGAAGAGAGTGGGCTCACAGTCTAAAATCAATCAATCAATCATATTTATTGAGCGCGTACTCTGTGCAGAGCACTGTACTAAGCGCTTGGGAAGTACAAATTGGCAACATATAGAGACAGTCCCTACCCAACAGTGGGCTCACAGTCTAAAAGGGTGGGCTCCCAGTCTAAAAGAGAGTGGGCTCCCAGTCTAAAAGAGAGTGGGCTCACAGTCTAAAAGAGTGGGCTCACAGTCTAAAAGGAGAGCTTATTAAATAAGAAAAAAGGAAAGGAAAAACCGGTGGGGCACCATGCCCGGGGTGCCCCCCGCGGGACCATCCCGATCCGGGGGGATGGAGGAGGGGGGGGGGTCTCCCTCTCTCTAGCCTTCCCCAAAACGTGCACGTCAGTCCGAGGGCGGGGAAGGAAAAAGTTGCGGCAGAAATCAGATTAAAAAGTAGGCTCCCCTCCTCCCCGGGGGGCTGGCATGGCCTGGGGTGGGGGGCGACCCCGGAGAGGTCCCCGTCCCCCCGGCGGGGCGCCCCTCGGTGGCCACCGATCCGGGGGGAGGAGCGGGGGCCGGGGATGGGGGGAGAAGAGGAGCCCCCCGAAAGGGACCAGAAATGGTCCTCTGCCCGCAGCCCATCCCGCGGGGCCTCCTCCTTACCCGTCCGTGGGTCCGTCTGTCCGGCCCCGTCTCTGCCCGATCTCCAGGCACATGGGGGGGGGGGGGGAGGTGCAAGAAGGGGGGAAGGGGGGGAAAAGGGGGGCGACTACGGGCTCCTCTTCTCTCCGTCCCTCCCGCTCTCAGTGCGTGGGGGTTTGGCCCATGCCCCCTCTCCTTCCCCCCAGATGTGCAGCCCGGGATGTGCGGGGCCCGGCTTAGGCAGGGGGCAGAGAGATGCGGGTCGCCATCTTTTCCTCTCTCTCCTCTCTCTCTCCTTTTTTTTTTTTCCCGCGAATTATTTACGTTTTGCTTATGCAATTAGCAGGGGCATCCTCCCTCTCCTCCTCCTCCCCATCATTGGGCAGGAAGTTAGGCAGAGTCCCCAGCCCGGGGAGGCTGCAGTTAAAGGGGCCGCGTCCCTCCCGCGCCCTCCCCCCGCCCCCCCCATCTCCCGCTCACACGTGTACGCACACTCACCCACACGTGTGCACTCACTCGCACACACGTGCGCGGCCCCGATCCCCCAATCGATCGATCCTTTTTGCGGATCGCCCCCCCCCATCCCCGGGTGCGGACCACCAAGCTGGGACAGAGTCGGTCGACTCAGTCTCCCCAAGTTGAGGTTTGGGTTTTCGGCGACTTCTCTTCCTTCCTCTCCTTCCCTCGCCCCCTGTCCCGGGGAGGATTGTCCCTGGGGAGGGGGAGCAAGTGGGGGTTAGGGGTGCAAAACCTCAAAGCCTTCCCTCTGCCCCCCTCCCCTCACGCCTTCAAAAGGGGAAAACCCCAGCGATTTGTCCCATCTAGGCGGTGGCCCCCATTTCCCACCGACAGGACTGGCTGGCTTTCCTGGGCGAAGGGGCAGCCAGCACCAAGGAACCAAAAGCCCCCCAATTCGTTCATTCGGTGTAATTTATTGAGCGCTGTCTGAGGGCCCACCTCTCACCCTCCTATCCCCACCATCTGCTCTTGTTTCTGCTCCCAGCCCCACTCCTGCCAAGAGTCAATCGCCTGATTCTTTTTCCTCTTTCCTGCATTCCACCTAGGTGTCTCAGGCAGGACCCTAACCTGTGAAAACCGTTCCTTTCCCTCCTCAAGTATCTCAGAGACTGGCACCAAGGAACCCAACGCCCCCCAATTCGTTCATTCGGTGTAATTGATTGAGCACTGTCTGAGGGCCCACCTCTCACCCTCCTATCCCCACCGTCTACCCTTGTTTCTGCTCCCAGCCCCACTCCTGCCAAGAGTCAATCGCCTGATTCTTTTTCCCCTTTCCTGCATTCCACCTAGGTGTCTCAGGCAGGACCCTAACCTGTGAAAACCGTTCCTTTCCCTCCTCAAGTATCTCAGAGACTGGCACCAAGGAACCCAACGCCCCCCGATTCGTTCGTTCAGTGGAATTTATTGAGCGCTGTCTGAGGGCCCAACTCTCATCCTCCAATGTTTCTGATCCCTGCCCCACCCTTGCCAAGACTCTTGATTCTGATACATTTTCCTCTTTCCTGCATTCCACCTAGGTGTGTCATGCAGGACCCTAACCTGTGAGGACCGTTCCTTTCCCTCCTCAAATTTCTCAGAGACCAGGAAGGAGAGGGAAGGCGGAGGGGCGGGGGTCAATGACTGCTGGATGTCAAAGCAGGTTCTCTCACAATAACTTAATTATTTCTAAAGAACATACCCCCGTTTTCATTAACATTAATTCCATCCCACTAGTATATTCACCTTGTTAATACAACTGTAATTACAATGCCTTTCAAAAATTAAAAATATCGTGGCGGAGGAATTTCCTTTGGTGTTGCCAAAACAAGGGGGGTCTGGGCACTCAACAAGCCCTATGACAAGAGAATTATCCCTTGGAAAAGTCACTTGAAAGAGCCATATCTCGAGTTAAAGTACCATCTTGTAGAAAGCCGATTGCACCTGTAATATTGTTTTTTATTTCTTTCTTGGTACTTGATGCAATATGCCTCAAAGCAATGTATAAGACACAGATCTTGTGAAATGGCAGAAGAAAAGGCTTCTGCCTTCTGGTAAATGAGTTCTAGGCTTTGGACAAAATTCCTCAGGTTTTACTCCAAGCCATTGTATTTAGGCAATATTTTTTGGTGCTCATCCTGGAAATTACTAGACAACATTTACCTTTTATAGAACAATTTGTAATAGCCATCACCCAGATGCCCATCTCTTCTAAATTTTCAATATCATCATCTGATCTTGATTTTGCTGACAAGACACTGACCTGATTCTTTTCCTACGTCTTTGACCAGTCCTTCTCTGTCTCCTTTCCTGGCTCCTCTTTTATCTCTAATCCCTAAAAGGGGGTCTACTACAAGGCTCTGGTGTGCATCCCCATCTCTTCTCACTATACCCTCACTCAGGCTCCTTGTTTGCTCAAATGGTATTAGCTTCTACTTCTAAATGGCCAATTATCTAACCAGCCCCAACCTCTCACCTGCTCTTTAGCCTCCTATTTCATTTTTTCTCTAGGGCAGCCCTGTCTAGAATTTAAATTCAACAGGGCAAAAACCAAACTTCTTACCTTTGCAACTCCTCTTAACTTCCTCGTCCCAGTTTACACCACCACCCTCTTCTGTGTCCCAGAAACGTTCAGCTTCAATCAATCAATGGTATTCAGTGAGTGCTTCGGGAGAGTGCAATACAACAGTTTTGGTAGACACATTCCCTGCCCACAAAGAGCTTTCAACTTTAATTTCACCTTCCACTCCTTCTCTGTCTTTTAACTCTCAAATTCAATCTCTTACACAATCCTTCTGGTTTTTGCTTCTGGATATTTTCTGGATTTTCCCTTTCCTCTCCAACCATACAGGCACCTCCCTTGTTCAAATTCTTGTCACATCCCAATTAGTTTATGGCAATTAACTTCTTCTCTATTCTCACTTCCAACCTCACACTTCTTCAATCTGTCCTGCACACTTCTCCCCAGGTTATCTTTCTAAAACATTGTTTAAGCACACATCACTTCACTCCTCAAATACCTCTAATGGCTACTTATTTCCCTCCACATCAAGCAGAAACTCCTGACCTTGGGTTTCAAGGCTTAGCACTTCTTCCTTCCTTCCCAGCTCACAGCTTTTCTCTCCTCCATCTCTGACCTTCTATATGTGCCTCATCCATCATTCCAGACCATAGCTCCCCATCTTCAAAGCCCTTTGAAAAATGCATTCAGTCAATCAATCAATGGTATTCATTTGTTCAATCAATGATATTCATTCGTTCAATCAATCAGTCAAACGTTATTGAGTGCTTGCTATGTGCAGAGCACTATACTAAGCGCTTGGGAAAGTGCAATATAACAGAGTTGGTAGACACTTTCCCTACTCATAATGAGCTTACAGTCTAAAAGGGGAGGCAGACATTAATATAAATACATTAAATTATGGATATGTACATAAGTGCTATGGGGCTGAGAGAGGGGTGTAATTCCTAGTGCAAGGATGACGCAGAAGGGAGTGGGAGAAAAGGAAATGAGAGCTGAGTCAGAGAAGGCCTCTTGGAGGAATGTGCTTTTAATAAGGCTTTGAAGGTGGGGAGAGTGAATGTTGGTCAGATATAAAGGGGGAGGGAGTTCCAAGCCAGAGGCAGGACATGGGGGAGGGGACGGCAGCAAGACAGATGAGATCAAGGTAGAGTGAGTTTGTTGGCATTAGAGGAGTAAAGTGTGAAGGCTGAGGTATAGAAGGAAATCAGGGAGGTAAGATAGCAGGGGTGGGGGGCAAGGTGATTGAGTTCTTTAAACCCCATGGTAAGGGGTTTCTGTTTGATGTGGAGCTGAATGGGCAACTACTGGAGGCTCTTGAGGAGTGGGGAAACATGCTGTGTGAAAAACTATCTGGGCAGTAGAACAAAGTATGGCCTGAAATGGTGTTCCTAGGTGCAGAATACCGTTCTAAGCACTTGGAAGGTCACCGTACAGCAGAGTTGGTTAGGTACTTTCCCTGCCTTTCTCACCTCCTCAGTATATCACCCCCAGCCACTCTTCACATTAATGTAGCATGCCGTGACTGGGACTGGCAGTCGTAAGGTCATGGGGTCTAATCCCTACTCTGCCACTTATCTGCTGTATGACCATGGCCAAGTCACTTTACTTCTCTGTACCTCAGTTACCTCATCTGTAAAATGGGGAGTAAGACTTTCAGCCCCACATGGGACAGAGACTGTGTCCAAGCCAATTTGCTTGTACCTACCCCAGTGCTTAGTACAGTGCCTCACACATAGTAAATGCTTTACAAATATCACAATTATTATTGTTATTCATTTATTCATTTTTCCGCACTCTTGTTATTACCAGTTGCACCTATGCTTTTCCTTCTGTCCCCACTGAACCAACCAATCAATTAATTGTATTTATTGAGTAGCTATTCTGTGCAGAGTAATTTACTAAGAGCTTGAGAGAGTTCAATACAACAGAATTGGTATTGATCTGTAAGGTCCTTGAGAGCAGGGACTTATCCTTTACTTCTAGTAGAAATAGAACCCTGGAAGCAGTGTGGCTCACTGGAAAGAGCACAGGCTTTGGAGTCAGTGTTCATGGGTTCAAATCCCTGCTCCGCCAATTGTCATCTGTGTGACTTTGGGCAAGTCACTTAACTTCTCTGTGCCTCAGTGACCTCATCTGTAAAATGGGGATGAAGACTGTGAGCCCCCCCGTGGGACAACCTGATCACCTTGTAGCCTCCCCAGCGCTTAGAACAGTGCTTTGCACATAGTAAGCACTTAACAAATGTCATTATTAATAATAATAATAAATGCCATTATTATCATTATTATTATTAATAATAACCCTGAGAAAAAATATACAGGTGGGAATTTAAACACAGTTCGTGTCCCTGGGGTGCTGTTTGTACAGTAAGTGCGTAATAAATTCTACTGATTGATTAATTAATGACATTTACTGAATACCTTCTATAGTCAAAGAACTGATAATAACAATTAATAATAATAATAATGATAATATTTGTTAAGCTCATACTATGTTCCAAGCACTGTACTAAGTGCTGGGATAGATACAGGATAATCAGGTCCCACATGGGGCTCACAGTCTAAGTAGGAAGGAAAACAGGTATAGGGATGAGAGAACTGAGGCACAGAGACGTTAAGAGACTTGCTCAAGGTCACAGAGCAGGAATATGGTAGAAACTGTATGAGAAACCAGGTCCTCTGACTCTCAGGCCTGTGCTCTTTCCACTGGGTCATGCTACTTCCCTATTATGTTAATTAAGTGGTTATTAGGTTCCAAGTGCTGGGGTAGATGGAAGATAATCAGACCAGACATGGTCTCTTTCCCACACAGGACTCCCAGGGCAAGAGGTAGGGAAACTTGGTATCTTATCCCCATTTTATGGATGTGGAAATTGAGCCACAGAGAGGCAAAGTGTCCAAGTTAACCCATCAGGCCAATCACAGAACTGAGACTTGCCAGATTTCATGTTCTTTCCACTAGTCCGTGCTGTCTCTCCTAGCACTGAAACCAAGCACTGGAGAGCAAATGCAATTTAATCCAATTTACAATTTAATCTTCCCAAATCAATATTTTCTAGGTATCATCATTTTAATGATTGTGTGGACTTCTAGTTCCCAGAAAGCAAGTCATTTTATTTATTGTTTTAACTTAGTAGTCGATATGATGGATTATTCATGAAAGTAACAGAAAAGTCATCCTTCATTTTGAATATAAACTACTCGAGGGCAGAGATCACGTCTACTAGTTCTATTGCACTTTCTCAAGCACTTAGTACAGTGCTCTGAGGAACTCAATAAATACAATTGTTTGATTATTATTATAATTGGGAGTGAGGAAATCGGGCTTTACACTTGATGAGGTTTTCAGATTGAGAGCGAATAGGTCCAATACATACACAGATAGAGTATTGCTAACGCAGTATAATACAGGATATGTTCAAGATGAATATAACAATATAGGAGTAGCCATCGTGCCACCTTCAGCTAGAAGCAGCAAGGCCTAGTGGAAAGAGCACAGGGCTGGGAGTCCAAGGATGTGGGTTCTAATCCTGATTCCACCATGTACCTACAATGTGACCTTGGGCAAGACACTTAACTTCTCCGGGCCTCAGTTCCCTCATCTGCAAAATGGGGATTCAATACCCTTGCTCCCTCCTACTTAGACTGTGAGCCCCATGTGGGACTTGAATATTTTGTATCTATGCCAGCGCTTAGTACAGGGCTTGGCATGCTTAAAAAATACCACTGTTTTTATGTGACTTCAAATTTTTCCACAGTTCAATTAATCGACCAATCAACTGTATTTATTGAACACTTACTGTGTGCAGGGCACTGCACTAAACACTTGGAAGAGTACAATGTAATGGAGTTGGTAGACACATGCCCTGAGAAGCAGTGTGGCCTAGTGGAAAGAGCCCGGGCTTGGGAGTCAGAGGCTGTGGGTTCTAATCCTGACTCTGCCACTTGTCAGCTGTGTGACTTTGGGCAAGTCTATTCACTTCTCTAGGCCTCAGTTACCTCATCTGTAAAATGGGGATTAAGACTGTGAGCCCCACGTGGGACAACCTCGTTACCTTGAATCTACCCCAGCGCTTAGAACAGTGTTTGGCACATAGTAAGCGCTTAACAAAAACCATCATTATTATTCCCTGCCCACAACAAATTTATAGTCTAGAGGGGGGAGACAGACATCAGTATTAATGAATAAATCAAGGATATGTACATAAGGTCTGTGGGGTTGAGGGAGGGGAAATAAAGAGTGCAAATCCAAGTGCAAGGGTGACTCAGAAACGAGTGGGAGAAGAGGAAATTAGGGCTTAGCCAAGGAAGGCCTCTTGGAGATGTGCCTTCAGTAAGGCTTGGAAGGTGAGGAGAGTGAACATCTTTGTATATGAAGGGGAAGGGTGTTCCAGGCCAGAGGCGGGACCTGGTTGGGAGGTTAGCAGTGAGATAGAGGAGATCAAGTAAGAGTGAGTAGGTTGTCACTAGAGGAGTGAAGTGTGAGGGCTGGGTTGTAGTGGGAGAGATGTGAGATAAGGTAGGAGGGGGCAAGGTGATTGAATGCTTTAAAGGTGAGAGTCCAAACTCTCAACACTAATTTAGTGGATAACTCTGAACAAAGACCGTAAGTGTCCCTTATTCCCTTTTTCTTTCTTTATTTTCATATCTGTCACTCACGTGCTGTAATGGGCCATGATGAGAAAAAGCCTGCAAAGGTGCTTTCAGCTCCTGAGAAAGGAGAGGACCATGGAAAGATATAGTTAGGTGCTTTCTGTGGCTATTACTGTGGTTGGTATCATCAGTGGAATCATCTGACTCATTTACGATCGCACATTTGAACAAGAAAAATATATGACCATCAAAGAAAAAAAAAGATTTGGGCTGATGGAACCACCTCCTCCCTTTTAACAGTAAGTGCTTTGTGGGTGGGAAACGGGTCTGCCAAGTCTGTTAGAGTGTACTTTCCCTAGCACTTAATACAGTGCTCTGCACACAGTAAGCGCTCATTTGTTGTTGTGTTGTACTCTCCCAAGTGCTTAATGCAGTGCTTTGTGCAAGGTAAGCGCTCAATAAATGCAATCGAATGAATGAATGAATGCATACTGTTGACTGATTCAAGCAGTAGACAGATTTGGGTGAACAGGCTTCAACTGTTTCAGCACATCCTTGACTTCTCATTACTAAGGGCTGACTTTTCTATCTCAGGTCAGTCCAACCTTGGGCATGTTCTTCATGGTTGGGCAGGACCATATGATTAGTTCTACGATTGCTCCTCTCCTTCCATCCTGTTTTCCAAGAAGTCACTTGTAGCTGAAAGGTAGCCACCTTGGGTGAAAATCAGGCAGGCTGTATCCTCACAATGTAACCATTTGGAAAAGCACATACATTCAAAGGGATCTCTTTATTTGTGGATCACACTCAGGAATCCCAAATCCTTCCATATATCTTTTGCCTTCTCTCAATGATCCACATAACATTTTTGATCCAAAGCGAGTCTTCTATTGCAACACTTCAAAACCAACCATCCACTCAAAAATCATTTAGAGAGAGACCATGGTGACACCTTCTTTGGGGTCATTGTAAGAGGGCTATTCAATATGATTACTAATTAGAAAATTCCCATAGATTTTATTCAATAGTATTTACTGAGCACGTACTATATTCAGGGCACTGTACTAATCAATGGTACTTATTCAACGCTTACATATATATCTTTAATTTTATTTATTTGTATTGATGTCTGATTCCCCTCCTGAAGACTGTGAGCTCGTTGTGGGCAGGGAATATCATTGTTTGTTGTTGTTGGATTGTACTTTCCCAAGTGCTTAGGACAGTGCTCTGCACACAGTAAGTGCTTAATAAATATGATTGAATGAATAAATGAATGTGCAGATTGCCGTACTAAGATTTTGGGAGAACACAATAAAAATATAAGATGTGGTCACTGCCCTCAAAGTATTTGCAATCTAAATTGTATATATACGGTGGGAGCAGGAGAAAAAAAAATAAACCCAACTGGTAAGAACAAGAGTATGGCAAAACAAATGGAGTAAGGCTCAGTATTCATGTAGGCAGCTAAAATAATTATCACTCTTGAAATTATTTGCTCCTAAAATGACACCCCAAAAGTTGGAATTAGGTAATTAAAATAGTCTCCTTACCTGGCAAGTATTGTTGACTCCTCTCTTGAGAATGTAGTTTTATAGTTTCAATAACTATGACTCAAAATTCAGCAATCAAAGGTAAAGTACCAGTTATGTCTAGGATACTCCTACTCCTTTGCCCTGCCCACATCCAGAAGAGAATCAAAAAGGAAACATGCATTGGTCCCCAAAAGTGAATCTCTGCTACTAGACATTATCAAGATTGATAGCAAAGTTCACTGAGAGCGCTAGTGTCCTTGAATCCAGCCGACTTCAAAGTTTCCTCTCCAGAACGGAGGACTTCTATTGTAACTTTTCCAAGGAAAAATGTGTTATGCTCTGTGACATTTCTACATTTCTCACTCTCTTGAGAACATTTAGCAGTAGCAGTAATACTAATAATAATATCAATAATAATAATAATGAGTATAATAATAACAGCATTTGTTAGGTATAGATACACCTTAATCAGGACGGACACAATCTCCTCCTCAAATGGGGCTCATAGTCTAAGAAGGAGGGATTTAATTCCCATTTTACAGAAGAAGCACAGATAAGTTAAGTGACTTGCCCAAGATCACACAGCGGGCATGTGTCAGAGCCGAAATTAGAACCCAGGTCCTCTGATTCCCAGGCCCACCCTCTTTCCTCTGGGTCACGCTGCTTCTCTAGTAGTAGTGGTGGTGGAAATAGTAGTGGTAGCTTATACTGTACTCTCCCAAGCGCTTAATACAGTGCTCTGCACATCGGAAGTGCTCAATAAATATGATTGATTACAGTGCTTGGCACATACTAAGTGCTTAACAAATACCACAAGTATTATTATTAGTGATAGTAGCAGTAATGACATTTGACTGTTACAAGCATGTGGGAGACAAAGAGAAACATACAACATGTTTCCTGCTCACAAGAAGCTTCCACTCTAACAGGATAGACAGAAAAAACGAATTTGCACATATACATACAGTAACTGTTACCTCTCTCTTCTGGTGGCTAAATAGGAGAGATCAGACTTCAGACCCTTCCCATTGCCGCTTTTCTGAACAGAGAAGGCCCATCCCAGCTGAACCACATTCCAGTCAGCATCAGTTCAGTAACTAACCACTGAACTTGGGAATGTATCTAAATGCAGCTCGAGTCAGCAATGTTACTGGCGAAAGCTCATTCAGCTACGATCCTTCTGTCACAAAACTGCCCGCAGACACAAGGCCATCCCTTTCCCACCCCTCCATAGTGTGGCTTGCTAGCAAATGCAGACCATTTGGCATTATTTTGCCATTTAAATGACCCATTATGAGAGAAAAAAGGGCAGGTACAGACTTTGAGACTATTTTGATTAAGCAGCCCTATAGTAACAACCCCCAAGAAATTACCGCTTACCAGGACCAGCAAAATATGACTCCTAAAATTTTCTTGTTCAGCCACAGGCTTCAGGCACTCTGGCAGAGGAAGGAATAATAATAATAATTATAATAATTGTGGTATTTGTTAATCACTTACTATGTGCCAAGCACTGTTCTAAACACTGGGGTACATACAAGGTAATCAGGTTGTACACAGTCTGTGTTCCACATGGGGCTCACGGTCTTAATCCCCACTTCACAGATGAGGTAACTATGGCACAGAGAAGTTAAGTGACTTGACCAGCAGAGATGTGGCAGAGCCAGGATTAGAACTCACACCCTCTGAATTCCAGGTCCATGCTCTTTCCACCAGACCATGCTGCTTCCATCATCAGATCATCACCAGAGCAAGATGACAAATCTGAAGAAATTAGCCCCAGATTGCAAGGCTCTTAGAAAACCAGCTTTCTTCAACATCAGTTTTTTCAGAGCCCCCACCAACTTGCAAGATCCATTGGTAGCCTAGACTGAAAACTCCCCTCTAGACAGTAAGCTTATTGTGGGCAGGGAAGGTGTCTATTTATTGTTATACTGTACTGTCCCAAATGCTTAGTACAGTGCTCTGCACACAGAGCAATAAATACGATTGATACTAGTTACGCGACCCCCCCGAGCAGACTGAGCCCCTTCCTTCCTCTCCCCCTCGTTCCCCTCTCCATCCCCACCATCTTACCTCCTTCCCTTCCCCACAGCACCTGTATATATGTATATATGTTTGTACATATTTATTACTCTATTTATTTATTTATTTATTTATTTATTTATTTTACTTGTACATATCTATTCTATTTATTTTATTTTGTCAGTATGTTTGGTTTTGTTCTCTGTCTCCCCCTTTTAGACTGTGAGCCCACTGTTGGGTAGGGACTGTCTCTATATGTTGCCAACTTGTACTTCCCAAGCGCTTAGTACAGTGCTCTGCACACAGTAAGCGCTCAGTAAATACGATTGATTGATTGGCTGACTGACTAGACTAGTTAGTAGAACCCTCCACTACAAGCTGTGGGGAAGTATTCCAACAGGTTGGAAACCAATGATAGCTCCCAGCCCTGGGCATATCCTCTCTTCTGCTCCCATATTCCTTACAGTACAAGACAAAAATAAACTGTGTGGCATTATACTAGTGGTTGCTGGGAAATGCTACAAAAATCAAATCAATACAGCCTTCTTACTATACTGAAATTCAAGCACCCATTTTCTTTTGTAAATAATAATCAGAGAAGCCTCATCCCTCTCTGAATCACACCTGGAGAGTTTCCCATACTCTACCAGTGTCGGCTATGGGAAGCAGATCCCATTCCTAGCTTGGGCAGTGGCTAGCGAGTGGAAGGCAACCTGCTACACGTCAAAACTCACCTGCGCTGTACAGCAGTGGCATGGGAGAGAGGCGAGGGCAGAGACTCAAGTTTACTGCATGGAAGGAGGCAATGGTAAAGCACTGCTGTATTTTTACCAAGAAAAGTCTATGGATATACTAACAACGATTGCAGATGGAGGTGAAGCGTTCTGGGAGAGATGTGTCCATGGAATTGCTATGGGTCGGAGATGACTCGACAGCATAAGGCAAGACAAGAAGCCTCATGGAGGTTTAGAGGCTTATCTCATGAAGGATGGGGGCAAAGGAGTGCATTCTTTCTTTTCTTACTTATGTGTCACATGGTACATCAAGTGGTTCATTTATGCCTATGGGTAATCAAAAAATACATCCTAGTCCAATAGTCACTCTCATTCTTAATGAATTTCCACCTGACAAAGTCCAATAAGCAAACCTGTAAACAAAAATAACTAGAAGTCATTCAAGAGACAAGACAATAACGATTTCCACCTGCATGTTCAGTGTGGCATTGATTTGCCTGGACTTGGGCTAGTTTAATTTAAAGGGGTTTCAACTGTCCCTATGAAGACTTTCCCTGGCTCTCACAGGCAGAATTCAGACAATTCCTTGCCCCTTTGGGCAGGTTTCCAACTTTTCTGCTGGTGACCCCTGAAGTCTCCGGCTGGGCGAGGTGCCCTAAGACTCTCCTTAGCTCCATATGTAAGTGTTGTGTTGTCGACTTGTACTTCCCAAGCGCTTAGTACAGTGTTCTGCACACAGTAAGTGCTCAATAAATGCGATTGAATGAATGAATGCCCTTCCAGACTGCATGTGCCCCCTTTTGGGCTCTTCTTTTTCCCATCCCCTGAAGAAGGTCCAGCAGGACTCTCTGCTCCATCTCAGCATTTTTTAATCTGGGGACCCTCTATTCTTCCTCCAGTTTCCATCTTAGAGAGACAGGAAAAGGCCACTGAAATGCCCCTGAAACACTCATTCACACTGTTATCCCAACCTTGCACTTGGGTTCATTCATTTATTCATTCAAGCGTATTTATTGAGCCCTTACTGTGTGCAGAGCACTGTACTAAGCACTTGGGAAGTACAAATTGGCAACATATAGAGACGGTCCCTACCCAACAACGGGCTCACAGTCTAGAAGGGGAGACAGACAACAAAACAAAACATGTGGACAGGTGTCAAGTCATCCGAATAAACCTTTCATCCACCTCAGCCCCAGAACACTTCCGTACATATCCATAATTCATTTATTTATAACAAGTGCCTCCCCCCAAGACCATAAGCTCGTTGAGGGCAGGTTACGTGTCTACTAACTCTGTTATATCATACTCTCCCAAGCACTCAGTACAGTGCTCAGCACACAATAAGCACTCAATAAATCTGATTGATTGATTGATTACCACCATATCTGTTCTGGTCCAGGCCTTGTAGAAGGAGCAAGAGATTTTGTGTAAGCAAGTTGTCTTCCAACTAGAGTGGCCAGTGGAAGTGCATGGAGATCCCAATCACCAGGATGCACTTGATGTTGCCAGCGTTATACCAGCCTGCAGAATGGCACCAGCCCTCAGCATAGCATTATGGCATAGTATGGAGTATTTTGCAGATGTCCCCCTGAGTCCACCTGATGCTAGGTTGCTTCTTTGAAGGGCAACGTGACCTGCTCCACTGCTCCAGAATCATTGCACTCCCTTCCAGTTCCCTGTTAACACAGGAGCTGCTTCCGAGCCATGGAATTTGGCAGCAGAAATGGAGGCAGAGGGTGGCTGGATGCTTAAAATAAAAATCCCAGAAATAAAGGTTTCTGGAGCATTGTTCTTACCGGACAGGAAACATACTAGCTGATAACTGGAAACAGTGTAGCCTAGTGGATAGAGCACAGGACTGGGAGTCAGAAGGACCTGTAGACTGTAAGCTCACCGTGGGCAGGGAATGTGTCTGCTTATTGTTGTGCTGTACTCTCCCAACCGCTTAGTGCAGTGCTCTGCACACAGTAAGTGCTCAATAAGTATGATTGAATGAATGAAAGATGAATAAATGACCTGGGTTCTAATCCTGGCTCCGCCCTTGTCTGCTGTGTGACCTTGGACAAGTCACTTAATTTCTCAGTGCCTCAGTTACCTCATCTGTAAACTGGGGGTTGAAACTGTGAGCCCTATGTGGGACAGGGATCCAATTAGCTTGTATCTATTCCAGTGCTTAGTACACTGCCTGGGACATAGTAAGTGTTTAACAAATATCATAAAAATAAATAAATAAATAAATAAATAACTGGACTGTCTGGTCCTAACACAGCCAAATGGCCACCCTACTTCCAACCTCCACTGGGTATTTTGAGTTTCAAACTATCCTACAGGCTTACCATCTTCAACAATTTTAAAACAAAAACCGCAAAGGTAAAGTTAAGGTTTTGTAAAATCCCAGTGTTTTTTTCCCGAAAGGTCTGTGAAACCATTTTTTGAGTTTCTGGACACTTGGGATGCTGTGGGAGGAATCACGACTGCTCAGACGAAAAACATTCCCTTCTACTCCCTCTATCATATTCCTAGCATTTTCAGCCTTGAACTGAGATGGAGAATGCTTTTCATCTACTGCGATGGGATTTTTCCTTGTACTCACGATCCACTTTGGGAGCTTTGAAAGCTCCGTGGAGAAGCAGTGTAGTCTACTGAAGAGAGCACAGGCCTGGGAGTTAGGGGACTTGGGTTCCAATCTCAACTCTGCCACCTGACTGCTATGTGATCTTGGCCAGTCACTGAACTTTTCTGTGCCTCAGTTTCCTCATCTGTAAAATGGGGACCTGTTCTCCCTCCCACTTAGACTGCGAGCTTCATTTGGGACAGGGACTGTGTTGATCTGGCTATCGTGCATCTACTCTAGCACTTATTATAGTGCTTGGCACATAGTAAGTGCACAACTACCACAATTATCATGATTACTCCAGTCAGAATGTAATTCTGGTATAAGGCATTCCAGTTTGTTCCTCCAGGGATTATCAGGATGGGATGAAGATAGGTGGAGGGTATTCCAAGCAAGAGAGGGTGGAGATAAACTGTATACACCCAGAGATATCTGCCTTGTCTCTGCAGAGCCTGGGAGTGAATGATCCCTCTCACTATTGCACACAGGCCTTCTAGGATCATTTTTCTACAAAACCATTCAGTCCATATTTCTCCATTCTTCAAGAGCCTCCAGTAGTTGCCCATATTAATGTCTGTATCTCCCTCTAGACCATAAGTTCTCTGTGGGCAGGGAACGTATCCACCAACTCTGTTATATCGTACTCTCCCAATCAATCAATCAATCAGTCGTATTTATTGAGTGCTTACTGTGTACAGAGCACTGTACTAAGCACTTGGAAAGTACAAGTTGGCAACATATAGAGACAGTCCCTACCCAACAGTGGGCTCACAGTCTAGTCTCCCAAGCTCTTGGTACAGTGATAAGCACATGGTAAGCACTAAATAAATATGAATGATAGATTGATTGATCTATCTCATCAAACAGAAACTCCTTGCCACCGGCTTTAAATCACTGTCACCTTGCCCTTATCTACCTTATCTCACTGATCTCCTACTACAAGCCAATCCGTACACTTTGCTCCTCCCTCTAATGCCAACCTACTCACTCTATCTCTGTCTCATCTATCTCATTGCCAACTCCTTGCCCACGTCCTACCTCTGACCTGTAACATCCTCCCTCTTCAAATCCAACAGATGATTACTCTCCTCACCTTCCAAGTTTTTTTTATTAAACTTCAAGAGGCCTTTCCCAATTAAGCCCTGGTTTCCTCTTCTCTCACCCACTTCTGGATCACCCTTGCCCTTGGATTAGCACCTTTTATTCACCCCTCCCTCAGCCCCAAAGCACTTATATCTATATCTGTAATTTATTTATTTATATTAATGTCTGTCTCCTCCTATAGACTGTAAGTTCATTTTGGGCAGGGAATGTGCCTACCAACTCTGTTATACTGTATTCTCCCAAGTGCTTAGTGCAGCGCTCTGCACACCATAAACACTCAATAAAAAACGATTGGTTGACTGATTGGGCATCTCAGCATAACTTACCACCCAGGAGTGACATGGACAATTATCCAGGTTTTCATCTATACTTAGATCAGAGGTTGGGAGGATCTCAGAAAGAGAAGCTGTAGAAGAAAGCCCAGTCTTCCTGAACTGAGGCCTCCCAAGTGAATTTGCGTCTATTTTATTATCACTTTTATGTCCCTTTTTAATATGTGAGACTTGGCTTGTTGTCTCTTTGCAACTTTATGGAAAAATAATCTCCATCTGGCTTGAGATGAAGCCCATAAAAATGTACTACGAAGTTCGACAAAATGGAAATTAGAAACTGTTGAAGAACAGAGATCAGGAACAAGGATTTCCTTCAGGGCTCGATATTTCAGCGGCTGCCCCTCTGGGTTAGGATGAGAAATGTGTGTATTCTTCCAGGGGCCTGGGGAACAGTTAAGCGCCCAATCACCTTTCAAATGAAAACTGAGTATGTCTTTAATATGAGGGCAATTCATGATTAAAATCAGGACTTTGCTTTGTGTGTGGAAGAAGCAGAATGGACTTTTATTGCTAATGGGTCCCTCTGTGAATCTGGAGGAGATAAGTGCACAGTAGGGACTGAATAAATGTTAGCAGTCCTAGCAGGAGAGCAAACCCTCAGGCTAGGGAAAGATCACAGGAGGAAGGGAGTGGTCTGGCCCCCACCATAGGGTCTTTCAGAGCCCCTGGGCTCCAACATCACTCCCTGCCTCAGACCTCATAGCTGGGCTTGTACCCAGAAGAGGACAGTTCTAGGACTTCGGGCAGAAAACATCACAGATTAAAACCATTCTTTCTGAGAATGGCAGGGCCGTACCTAGGAAGTCCTGAGTTCATGGCACCACTCTATTCTTTAGCCCACCATACCAACAACAGCCAGCACTGTCCAAAATCCCGAATGAATTACCCATCCCACTAGTTTGGAGGACTGAGGCTGGCCAGGGGGTGTTGTTTTAAAACACAGGGTTTTCAAAAGATTCTCTCCCGGATTCCTTCCCGGGGATTTTAAAGCTTCCACTCTCAGGACAGATATTTCCTGGATCTCTCCTTTAGCATCATATTTATTTAGTGCTTGGTTGTGCAGAGCAGTGTACTGAGTGCTTGGGAGAGTATCATACAATAGAGTTGTTAGAAAATATCCCTGCTCTCAAGGAGCTTGAAACCATACTCCCACACTCTCAACCTTCCTCTTCCAATCACTGTGGAAGCATTCCTCAAGATACTCAGTTAGAGCAATTGAGGAAAACGGCCCCTGCCTCATTTGTTGTGCTAATTCTGTTGTATTGTATTCTCCCAAGTGCTTAGAACAGTGCTCCGCCCATAGTAGGTGCTCAGTAACTACCACTAACTGATGTATTGATTCTTCTAAGGGGAAGCTGAGGGCTTGGAAAAGGAACATGGCCCAGTGGATAGAGCACAGGGTTGGGAATCAGAGGACGGGGTTCTAAACCTGATTTCCCTTTTTGCCTCCCGTAGGACCTTGTTCAAGTCACTTAACTTCTCTGTGTCTCAGTTTCCTCATCTGTAAAATTCAAGACCTGTTCTCCCAACTACTTAGAGCACGAGTTCCACGTGGGACAAGGATTGTGTCTGACTTGATTATCTTGAATCTACCCCAGTGTTTTGTATGTTTTGTGGCACAGAGTAAGCACTTAACCACTATGATAATAACAATGATGGCATTTATTAAGTGCTTACTACGTGCTGAGCACTGTTCTAAGCACTTGGGGGGATACAAGGTCATCAGGTTGTCCCATGTGGGGCTCACAGTCTTAATCCCCAATTTATAGATGAAGTAACTGAGGCACAGAGAAATCAAGTGACTTGCCCAAAGTCACACAGCTGACAAGTGGTGGAGCCAGGATTAGAACCCACAACCTCTGACTCCCAAATCTGTCAAGCAAAAAAAAAATCAAGTGAAAACTCCTCACTCTCAGCTTCAAGGCTCTCCATCCCCTTGCCTCCTCCTACCTCATCTCTCTTCTCTCCTTCTACAGCCCAGCCCGCACCCTCCGCTCCTCTGCTGCTAACCCCCTTCTCACCTGTCCTGCCGTCGACCCCCGGCCCTCATCCTTCCCCTGGCCTGGAATGCCCTCCCTCCACACATCTGCCAAACTAGCTCTCTTCTTCCCTTCGAAACCCTACTGAGAGCTCACCTCCTCCAGAAGGCCTTCCCAGATTGAGCCCCCTTTTTCCTCTCCTCCTCCCCATCGCCCCCCCCGCCCTACCTCCTTCCCCTCCCCACAGCACTTGTATATATTTGTACATATTTATTACTCTATTTATTTTACTTGTACATATTTACTACTCTATTTTATTAATGATGTACATATAGCTATAATTCTATTTACTCTAATGGTTTGTTTTTTTAAAATGGCATTTATTAAGCACTTACTATGTGCAAAGCACTGTTCTAAGTGCTGGGGAGGTTACAAGGTGATCAGGTTGTCCCACCGGGGGCTCACAGTTTTAATCCCCATTTTACAGATGAGGTAACTGAGGCCCAGAGAAGTTAAGTGACTTGCCCAAGGTCACGCAGCTGACAGTTGGCGGAGCCGGGATTTGAACCCATGACCTCTGACTCCAAAGCCCGTGCTCTTTCCACTGAGCCACGCTGCTTCTCTTTGACACCTGTCTAGATATTTTGTTTTGTTGTCTGTCTCCCTCTTCTAGACTGTGAGCCCGTTGTTGGGTAGGGACCGTCTCTATATGTTGCCGATTTGTACTTCCCAAGTGCTTAGTCCAGTGCTCTGCACACAGTAAGCGCTCAGTAAATATGACTGAATAAATGAATGAAGTCCATGCTCTTTCCACTAAGCCACTCTGCTTCTGATGATGATGAGTTAAATGCAGTATGTACACATTTGTGATTTATTTATTAATTTTTATTAATATCTGCCTCCCCCTCTAGACTGTAAGCTTGTTGTGGGCAGGGAATGTGTCTGTCTATTGCTATATTGTACTCTCCGAAACCACTTCATACAGTGCTTTGCACACAGTAAGCTCTCAGTAAATACGATTGAATGAATGAATGAACCAGGAGAGAAGAACTCCTGTGTCCTCAGTCTCATACTACCTGGAAAGGAAACTGGGGGTCAGCAGGGACCCCCAGGCCTGGGCCTGGCTGTCCCGGGGCCTGTGTGAGCCAGTATTTTCAGGCACTCCACGTTCCCGCTATCGGCACATGGAGGAGATGCTACATGGCACATGGAGGAGGTGCTACACCTGGACTGGGCCCTGCCATCAAGCCCCAACTTTTCCCTCCTGCTCAGCCCTTATCTGTGCTTCTGATAACACCCTCTCCTGCCCCATGGCTGAGGAAGGAACTGCCAGGCGGGCAGGCCCTCTTCCTCCCGGTTAAGCCAAAGGAGGGTGAGCTGAAACTTGTGTTAGCAAATCCACTTAAAAGGAATTGCGAAAGGCCCCAGAGCGGCAAGCCAAGGTAAACATTCCCTGTAGGTGTCTTCTCCAAAATGAAATCATCGGAAGAACCGGGAATCCGGGGAATGAGGGAGACTGTCCCTCTGCCGTCTTGGGCCCCATTTGCCATTGGTCCTGTGGACCCAATTTATCGTATTTGTCGCCGGGCCTCCTCCATCCCTCCAGGGCCCTCCATCCCCATTACTGCGCCCTCCCTGCCACCTGGCCTGGTCCCTTGTGTGATTAGCAGAGCTGGGGGCTTCACTTACCCCAGAGGGCAAGGCTCCCAGTGCCAACTGCCATCATTCCTTTCTGGAAAGGGGCTCCAAAGTCCTTGGAAAGGGGCTGTGCAATGCATCTTAGATTTTGGCAGACTTTAGCCCCCGAAAGAAAGTCGTTTTTCAAATCCATACATCCTTTAATATAACACTTTGTATTGTTTAAAGGGCTGTTTCCAAGGTAAACATCACATATTCTTTAGAAAATCTCCTCCTCCCCTTTTATGGTTAACACTTTGCATTTTCTACCAATGAAAGAAAAAGGCAGTTTCCTTTCTGCCCAGGGCTGTTCTCCCTCTCCATGTCCTGGTACACCATCACTCCACCCATCCTACTGTGGAGGTTTCCAGTCCTGGGAGGAATGTTTAAGTGATTAAGGGAGCTGATTGAGTGGAATTTGTGATACTCCAGTCACGAAAATGAACACGGATACCCAAGCCCAGTCTGCCAGCAAGAAAGACTTTTAATAAAAAACTGAAAATATGGCCCCTAGCCCCAAGTAGGAACAAGTGTGGAGCACTGTTGCCTAGTGGAGAGAGCACTGGCTTGGGAGTGAGAGGCCCTGGGTTCTAATCCCGGCTCTGCCATCTGCCTGCTGCCTGACTTCAGGCAAGTCACTTCACTTCTCTGGGCCTCAGTAACCTCATCTGTAAAATGGGGATTTAGACTGGGAGACCCACATTCCCTGCCTATAATGGGTACCTCTGGTGTCGGGATGGATGTGAGAGTGATGGAGGGGGTGAAGGTGGTTAGATACTCCTGAGACCTGCCACCGAGGGCTAGAATAAGAGCACTGAGAGCTTAGTGCCCCAACATCCATTCTCCTGGTCCCAAACCCAAAATTTGGCCATTTTCAGTACTGTTAATATTTGCAGCAACTCTCAAAACACCTTGAGTTTCATGGGCAAGGAAGGGATGGATTGAAATAAAAATGGTTTCGGTTGTGGGATCGGGACTGACCCAGCGGCACCCAAAAAGAGGTGGTGGTGGGAGGGTAGGGGGGAGCCAGGGAGATGGGAGGCAGGTTTAGGTTACAGGGAATGGGGGAGGCTATGGCACAAAGGGAAGCAGGGATGGCCACTTCAAAAAACCAGGGGCAGGATGGGGTTAATAGAAATCGACAACCAAGGAAGGAAGACGATACTGAAGTAGTGTGGTCTATTGGAGAGAGCATGGGACTCTGTCAGAGGACTTGGGTCCTAATCCCGGCTTGGCCACTTGTCTGTCTTGGGCAAATCACTTAACATCTCTGTGCCTCAGTTACCTCATCTGTAAAATGGGGATTAAGACAGTGAACCCCATGTGGGACAGGGACTGTGTCCAATGTGATTAGCTTGTATCTACCCCAGTGCCTGGCACATGGTAAATACTTCACAAATTCCATTTAAAAACTGAAACAAAACAAAACAGAGCAAAAAATTACAGGGTCAGCTGAAAAGTGGAAAAACTCCATGTTTGCATCATCATGAAGTAGAAGACTAAAGTAGACCACTTCTAGGGCCTAGATTGTCCCCTAAATTTCAGAGGTCAGGGAAATTGCCCAAACAACCCCAAAAGGAGGCCTGCCATGCTGGAACTGCATGTCTTCAGGCGACTGCTGCTCACTACCAACAGATGCAACTTGGCTCTATTGTTGGAAAAGGTTGGGGCCAATCTAGAGGGCTGGTAGATTTCTCTGCAAGGCACCCAAGTCAAAAGTAGCGTGGCCTAGTGGATAGAGCATTGGCCTGAGAGTCAGAAGGACCTGGGTTCTCATCCCAGATCTGCCACTTGTCTGCTATGTGAGTTGGGGTAAGTCACTTTTAACCTCTCTGTGCCTCAGTTACCTCATCTGTAAAATGGGGATTAAGACTGTGAGCCCCACATGGGACATGGATTGTGTACAAGCTGATTAGCTTGTAGCTACCCAGTTCTTAGTACAGTGCCTGGCACATAGTAAGAACTTAACAAATACCACAAAAGAGAAGCAATTACATTTTGTGGCTTCAAAAATACTTTTGAGGTCCTTGTACAGTATTCTGTTCCCATTGGGTGCTCAACAGATACTTTTCCTGCTAATACTAACACAAATACTTCCTCCAAGGAGTCCTATCTGTTTTAGGTCAATCAAATAAAACCAATTCCATATTCTTTTAACCTTGACAGCTCAAACTGGGGCTGAAACTTCATCTCAATCCTTTCCACCTGCCACTTCTTGGCCTGGATCTCCTCTGGATGATTCAAGCTTTTCAGTTGTTAGAGGGATTTTTCCTCTGTTTTAAAACCAGTAATGCTTTCCATTGATTCATTCAGATTTATCCAGTTTCACCTGAAGATTGAAATCCACCAAAACATCAGACATCCAGAAAAAGTTACCATGGAAGAGATCTCATCAACTCCACTTGCTTTTGGCATCTCCTGTCTTCAGGGCCCACGTAAGATAAAGCAGTTTTTTTTTTAATCTTTCCTTCCACCTCCCTCGCACCAACTTTAAAGGTTAAATGCTTTTACTTAATCATTCTCAACTTGATCCAGGTTGCAACGGCTCCCCCGTTTTTGAACACAATCCACTTTCTCATTGAAACCCCTGTGAGAGCTTCCTCCAATTGAGGACCGGTTGGTGAAAACTGCTGGTTTGTTCCAGGAAAACAAGACAGGGAAACATAACCTCATGTTTGGAATGCAACCACGGCTCAATGCATTCCAGATGGGCACAGTAATGCTACAGACAGCTCTCTAAGTGCTACAGAATCTGCCGAGTTGTTTCCAATTTGAAGCTCCTCTAAGCATGCCGAGAAAGATATTGATGGGAATATTGCAACCAAGATGTCCCAATTAGATCATTCCCCTGGTTTGGGCCCAGAGGGGCCTTTGGGAGGCAGACGTGTTGGTGGGAGGGAGGGGTATCTTTATGTACTGCTTTTATGCTGATTTAACATCAATTTAAACCCTGCTTTTATCCCTTCTTCCTTTCCCATCTTCTTTGTGGTGAGGGAGCGGGGGGGGTTGTTGAGGAGAGAGGGTTAACATTATTTCTGTAATCACGACTTTTAAGGATCCTATAGCTGTGTGAGCGGCTGGGGACACTACGTAATATTGACGTAGGTAAATTGGCAAGAACTGATGATCCCAGTGCACAGCAGGCATTTTCAGGCTTGAGAATACCAAACTGGTGGAGCAGGCCACAGGCAGAGAGTTCCTGCTGCATGAGGCCAAGAGTGGGGACTTCCTGAGCTGGCAATCACTAACCGTGGCAGGCAGCGCTTCTCCTAAAAATAACCGTCATGTCTTGCGGAGGCACAAAACAGTAGTGGGTGAGCATTATCCAAGCAGACGTGAACCACTAAAATGGGAATTAAAATACAGTCCTCATCATACAGACTTGAGAGGCTGACGTTTCACTCTGGGTGAGACCGTCCCCCATGAGAAGTGGAGAACCTTTCTAATGTATCGGGCTTCCATTAGGCCTTCATTTCTGGCAAGTTCTGGAGTCCGGTTCTTGAGTCCAACTCTCCACTGCCTGCGTGTCTGTCTCTATCGGTCCAGTCTGCATCCTCAAGGGCACAGGGAAGTAGTTCTATAGCCCCTGGATTTTGCTATTGACAAAAGATGGAGAAAGAAATAAGGAGAGTGCATGGCCTTTAGCAATGACCTAGTTTATTGTTGAATTGTACTTTCCCAAGTCCCCACTCAGGGTAACACCTAGAGAGTTCCCAGTACTCTACCAGTCTCCAGTACAGGAGGGAGAGTCAAGCAGAGGCATATCCATTCCATTCCTAGCTTGGGCAGTGGCTAGCTAGTGGAAGGCAATCTGCTTCAAGTCAAAACTCACCTATGCTGGGAAGCAGCGGCATGGGAGAGAGTCTAGAGCAGAGACTCAAATTAACTGCACGGAAGGAGTCAAAGGTAAACCACTTCCATATTTTTACCAAGAAAACTCTATGGATACGCTACCAGAATGATTGCAGATGGAGGTGAGGCGTTCTGGGACAGATGTGTCCACAGCGTCGTTATGGGTCAGAGACGACTCGGCAACATAAGACAAGACAAGACTTTCCCAAGTGCTTAGTACGGTGCTCGGCACACAGTAAGCACTCAATAAATACAATTGAATGAACGACTGAATGAATGACCAGTAGTCTACCTAAACCAGTATTTGGCCTCTGTCATCGTTAAAAAGATGGAGTTTTGTTAGGTGCTTATTATATGTCACACAAGGTTCTGAGGGCTGGAGTAGATACCAATTAATCATGTTGGACATAGTCCCTGTCCCAAAGAGGAATCACAGTCTAGATAGAAGAGAGAACAGGTATTGACTCCCCATTTTACCGATGAGGAAACTGAGGCACAGAGAAGTTAAATGACTTGCCCAAGATCACACAGCAGACTGGTGGCAGAGCTGGAATTAGAACCCGGGTCCTATGACTCCCAGGACCATGTTCTTTCCACTAGGCAATGGTGCTTCTCTTAGACATCCATCATAATAATTTGGAGTAAAAATAATAATAATAATGACGCCATTTGTTAAGCACTTACTATGTTCGAAGCACTTTTCTAAGCACCAGGGTAGATACAAGGTAATCAGGTTGTCCCATGTGGGACCCACAGTCTTCATCCCCATTTTACAGATGAGGTAAGTGAGGCACAGAGAATTTAAGTGACTTGCCCAAAGTCACACAGCTGACAAGTGGTGGAGCCAGGATTAGAACCCATGACTCTGACTCCCAAGCTTGGGCTCTTTCCACTAAGCCTGCTGCTTCTCATTTACCATTTACCATCTCCCATCTACCATTTATGATGCTACCCTCTTTATTCCAAATTTCGCTCTAGTATGTCATTATGGGCCTCTCAACCTTGAATTTATCCATACTCTATTTGAACTCATTAATACTGTCAGTCTGCCCAATTTTCTGTGGTAGCAAATTCTATATATTTCCCTCCTGCTTTATGAAGAAGTGCTTCCTCCCAACTCATTCTGCTGGTTTGAGGTTTGGTGAAAAATAGTCCCAGCCACGTTCACCCTTTCTGACCTTTTCATGGTTTTGTGATCTTCAAACTGGTCCCAGGCTTTGTTTTCCAAGCTGAAGAGCCCCAGTCTTCTCAGCCTGTGATCACGACCGACCTTCTCCATCCCCAGATCATCTTGGTGATGTTTTCTCTTCGAGGGGCCTGCAAAACCTCAAATGTTCCCCTGCCTAACTTCTCCAGATGGGGTGATCAAAATTGCACACACTGCAGTATTGAGTCTGAATTTCCAAACAAGCTGTCTTCATTCATCTGAATCTCCAGGTAATTGCTCAACTCTCTTCTTGAGAGCTGTGGAGACACAGTTCCAGAATTTTGGCTTTGTCTATCCAAAATAATAGCAGTGGAATTTATTAAGCCTTTCTATGTGTGGAAGCTGGGGTAATTGCAAGGCAAACAGATTAGGCAGGCCCCTGCCCTATATGGGGCTCACAATCTACATAGGATTGAACAGACAAATAGAATAATAACAGTGAAGTATAAATTAGCTATAAATCACATAATCAGCAGTTCAAGATAATGTTAAAAAAGTAGCTAAACACAATTCACTAGGGTAGGCTAGTGGAAAGAGCATCTAGGGGTCAGAGGACCTGACTTCTAATTCCAGCTCTGTCTTTATCTGCTGTGTGACCTTCAGCAAATCGCTTAACTTCTCTGAGCCTCAGTTTCCTTATCTGTACAATGAGTATTAAATTCTACTCTCTCCTTTTTAGACAGTGAGCCCCATGTGGGACAGGGACCATGTCATCTGCTTATCTTGTATAATAACAACTGTGGTATTTGTTATGTGCTTACTATGTGCCAAGCACTGTACTAAGAGCTGGGGTGGAGACAAGCAAATCGGGTTGGACAAAGTCCCTGTCCGAGGAGGAGCTCACCGTCTCAATCCCCATTTTACAGATGAGGAAACTGAGATGCACTGAAGTTAAGTGACTTGCCCAAGGTCACACAGGAGGCAAGTGGAGGAGGTGGGATTAGAATATGCGACTTCTGGCTCCCAGGCCTGTACTCCGTCTCCTATGTCATGCTGCTTTCCCGGTCCTTATCCCAGTTCTCGTCCCATAGTAAGAGCTTAATAAATACCACAGTTATTATCATGCCCCATGACTCCAGCCAAAGTCTTCGGTCACTGCCTCCTCTCGGCCTCAAACAGTTTAAAGATTCCTGCAGGATGCTGAGATTTGTGTCCCAGGGTGCTGTGGAGGAAGACAGTGAGGCTGGAAAACAGCTTAAAGGTTCCTGCAGGATGCTGCGATTTGTGTCCCAGGGTGCTGTGGTGGAAGACAGTGAGACTGGATCCCCATAGGGGCTCCAGAACTTTGAGTCTTATGGGGGACCAGGTCTCTGCGGGTCTTTGCCAGTGTCCACCCCAGCTCTGCATAGCTTTGGGGATTCTGTTTCACATTAGTTTGGCAGGGGGCAACCAGGCTGGATAGGTGTTGGGCAAAAGAGCATCTGGAGCCTTTCCCAGAGTAAAGTGCTGGAAACTCATCAAAAGTAGGCTTATTTTCTCCTGAATCCACCCTTTCCTCTCCATCCAAATGCCTCTCTCCCCCACCCCCCCCACCACACACATCCCCAACCCCGGTCCATGCAACTTCTCATATCCTGATTAGATTGTTATATCAACCTCCTCGCTGGTCTCCTGCCTGCGGCCTCTTCCCTCTCCAGTCCATATTTCATTCTGCGGTATTGATCTTTTTTATGGTATTTGTTAATCAGTGGTATTTATTGAGCACTTACTATGTGCACAGCACTGTTCTAAGCACTTGGGAGAGTACAACACAACAGAACTAGCAGAAATGGTCCCTGCTAATAATGAGTTTACAGTCTAGAGGGATTAATGGCATTTATTAAGCACTTTCTATGTTAAGTGCTTACTATGTGCCAGGCACTGCATTAAGCGCTGGGGTAGATACAAGCTAATCATGTTGGACACAGTCCATGTCGACGAGGGGCTCACACTCTTAGTCCCCATTTTACAGATGAGAGAACTGAGGCACAGGAAAGTTAAATGACTTAGCCTAGGGTCATACAGCAGACAAGTGGAGGAGCTGGGATTAGAACCCAGTTTCTTCTGACCCTCAGATCCTTGCACCTGTATCCCCTTTTTTCAAAAACCTCTGCTGGTTACCCATTCCTCTCAGCAATCAGGCAAAAACTCCCGACCATTCTCTACCAGCGCTGATTGATTCTTTTGTTTCCCTTCCCCATCAGGCAGTTGAGAAAATGGGACAGGCAATAAAATAAATAAACAGCCTATCTGCCCTGGGATGTGGTGGGGAGAAAGAGTAGAATTCGGGGTGCAGACTGAGAGCCTCCCCACTTAGGGCCCCATTTTACAACCCTCCTGATTGTTCTGAGATGGGTTTCCTCTATGAGGTCGAGTTAGAGAATACAGAAAATTGTCTCCACAACTTCTTCCTATTTTTTTTTCTATTTTCCTGCCTTAGTTTTTCAACTGAATTCAAGGGAACAGGAAATTGGAGAAGGGAAGGACCAGTCTGCCACTCATCCTACTGTGAACGTTTGTAGCCAGAATAGCCCTGCAATGGGATGGATTGACACTAGCTGGCACTAGAAAAGCAGAGAAGCAGTGTGGCTCAGTGGAAAGAGCACGGGCTTTGGAGTCAGTGGTCATGGGTTCAAATCCTGGCTCTGTCAGTTGTCAGCTGTGTGACTTTGGGCAAGTCACTAAACTTCTCTGCACCTCAGTAACCTCATCTGTAAAATGGGGTTTGACTGTGAGCCCCTGTGGGACAACCTGATCACCTTGTAACCTCCCCAGTGCTTAGGACAGTGCTTTGCACATAGTAAGAGCTTAATAAATGCCATTATTATTATTAGCGATGCCCTGGATTTAGTAAAGAGCCCGGCAACTGCCTTATGACTATATAGCTCTCTGACTCAAATGGCAAAACACTGTGGTGTCTTTGGTGTTTCTGTTGGCAGTGCTGAATTGTGCCCAGTCTTTGGCAAGAACTGTTCAAAACATCCCAGCGATCCTGCTGAAGGTTGGCCGAGGAATTGCAGGGAAAGAAAGGAGAGACTACATTTCCCAGGAAGCAAAGGGGCTTACTCATGAGTTATTTGCACCATTGGAGGGGATGATCCTGGTCACAGCCACACCACTGAATTCTCTTGCTAGTGGGAGAGAAAGATCTGCCTCTTGGCTCTCTGGGCACTGGTCAGCAAGCAGCCTCTTCAGAACTGGCTACCTGAGCCTCCCCCTTCTCTAGACTGTGAGCCCGCTGTTGGGTAGGGACCGTCTCTATATGTTGCCAACTTGTACTTCCCAAATGCTTAGTACAGTGCTCTGCCCACAGTGAGCGCTCAATAAATACGATTGAATGAATGAATGAATGAGCCTTGACCAAGCTCATTCATTGAATGAGCTATGACCATCGTCATAATACGATGGTATTTATTACATCCGCATGATGTGCCAAGGGCTGGGTTAGATACAAGAGAATCAGATTGGACATAGTCCCAGGCTCACACGGGACTCACAGTCTAAGAGGGGGACTTTGCATATGAGGAAACAGAGACACAGGGTGGTGAAGTAACTTCCCCAAGGTTAAATGACAGGCAAGTACCTGCATCATCTGACTCCCAGTCTGGTGCTCTTTCCTCTGTGCCATGCTGCCTCATTTCACTGCTTGGTACATCCCCACTCAATCTCGTCAGCCTGGAGTGAACAAGAGTCAGGATTCAAGGAGGCTCATTAGGGTCTCCTCATGCCCCCAAGCTCCCCTGGAGCAGATGGTGTGCATGTGCAACCTTTTTGAGTCCCCAGAAACTTGTGCTGAGTCTTCCCCTATCTCCCATCCTCCAGAGACTTCTGATCAGTCCTCATGCCTGGGTGGCCTAGTAAGTCAACCAGAACTCCACCTCCCTGATAATACCATGCCCCAAGCCATGTATTTCTGAACCACCCCCATGCTGGGGTTGGTTGGGATCAAAAACAAACCACAAGTAATTTCGCAGGGCAGAGGGAATCTGTGCAAAAGGATGGATCTCTGTTAATATTCAGTACCGAATATTAAGAGAAGCAGTGTGGCTCAGTGGACAGAGCACATGGCTTTGGAGTCCGAGGTCATGGGTTCAAATCCCGGCTCTGCCAATTGCCAGCTGTGTGATTTTGGGCAAGTCGCTTCACTTCTCTGGGCCTCAGTTCCCTCATCTGTAAAATGGGGATGAAGACTGTGAGCTCCCCATGGGACAACCTGATCACCTTGTAACCTTCCCAGCGCTTAGAACAGTGCTTTGCACACAGTAAGTGCTTAATAAATGCTATTATTATTATTATTATTACTGTGCTCCTGAAAGGGATCCAGGGATCCACCATTTTTAAGCCTGTCAGAATTCAGTAACACTTTCTAAAAGAGCTCACCCATCTCTTCCAGGATCAGCCTTCCCCTTTTCCAGCCCACTTCTCCACTCCAGGCTCCCCACGGCACATCCCTGGCCCAGTCCTGGTCTGGGTCCCTGCTTTTCAGTTACAAGTTGTGCACTTCACAATGTTGTATCACAATGCTGCACACGTGCAAAGCCAAATCCCCACTGACAGCTGAGGGGGTGTTTAATACTGTACTGCACTAGTCTTAGAGCCTCACAAGTGGATTTAATAAGCATTGTGCCACGTCTGAGAGGGTGTGGTAATATATTTCCCAAATGAGGCTGTCTTCCATGGGATGGAGGAAGGAGAGAGCCAGATGGACTTAATGGGCTAGAATTTGTGGGGCACAGGAGCCTCTACCAGGGTGCGAGGGAGGAGCATGGGTTCTTTTAGATGCTGGGTGAGTTAGGTCCCTCAAAACTGTGTCATCCCCTGGCAGGAACTGGCCACTGGTGGGATATCGGTGACAGGGGAGGTGCAGGAGGTGGTGGAGAGGGACAGACTCATGAGGCAGGGACTAGGTCTGATCTGATTGTGTGGTGTCTTCCCCAGAACATGGCTCATAGTAAGTGCTTAACAAATGCCCCACTTATGAGGAAGCTGGAAGTCAGAAGGTCTGAGCTCTAGTCCTGACTCTGCCACTTACCTCCTCTGTGACCTTGGGCAAGTCATATAACTTTTCTGAGCCTGTTTCCTCATCTGTAAAAGAGGGCTAAAAATATCTGTTCTCCCTCCTTCTAAGACTGAACCTCACGTGGGACAGGGACTGTGTCTGTTCTGGCTATCTTGCTTAAAAAATATCTTTATTTCTGAGAGAGCTTGTGGTCCAGCCCCTAGCCTCTTGGAAAGTGAACCTCTAAAATCATCTAGGACTACCACCCTCTACCAATCCTTCCCCAATAAGGCAGAAGGGATAGGGACAGTAATGGAAATAGTTTTCTGTCATGGGCCAAACTGGGTGGAACAGCTGTCCTGCTCCTCTTGTCTCCCTTGTCAGGACATCACTCAGGGCTCAGTTAATAAGGAAAAACTAGATGATCTGGAGAAAAGACACTCCAAAAACTGAGGAAAAAACACAGAACCTAACTGAGGCAGAACATTTCCCTTTAAAACATTTTAAAAAGCTGTTTCAGTGCCACACTCATTCTTCTCTTAAAAATGTTCTTTTGGCAGTCACTAATATAACTGCGTGTTTATTATTGAGCTGCAAAGGAGCAGTTCTTAAAATCAGACCGTCTTCCCAGAAGACGCCAAACTAAATTTGTTCTGTCCCTTCTCTCCTCATTTTCTTGCTTTCCTTCCCCCAATTTATTTTTCATGCCCCCTGGGAAAGGAATGGGCATTCCTCATGGATGAATGGGCCCCCCCTTGAAAGGGAGGCCCAGGTGGTGGTTGAGAAGAATGAGCCTTATTATGGAGAGGCCCATGGCTTAGAAGAGCTGCCCAGAATTTTGGATATTCATGACATGGAACTTTTCTTGCTGGAACAGAGAGTGAAATTCAGGTCACTCCCCCTCAGGAGTGATGGGAGGGTATGGCAGATGAGTGGCATTTTGAAGACTGGACAGCTCTCCATCTTCACTGTTTCGGAGATAAAGTTACAATTTTTACCACAGAGTGGGACCTGAGATGGACAGAAGCAGAGAAGCAGCATGGGCTAATGTGTAGAGCACAGGCCTTGGAGTCAGAAGCAGCTGGGTTCTAATCCCAGTTTTGCTTCTTGTCAACTGGGTGACCTTGGACAAGTCACTTAACTTCTCTATGCCTCAGTTACCTCATCTGTTAAATGGGGATTAAGACTGTGAGCTCCATGCGGGTTGGGGACTGTGTCCAACCTGATTATCTTGTTTCTACCCCAGTGCTTAGTACAGTGCCTGGCACATAGTAAGGACTTGATAAATACCATTTAAAAGAAAAAAAAATGAAAAACCTTCTGCCTAAGATAAGAAAGCATCCTTCTCCCTATCCTGGCTCTGCCACTTGTCTGCTGTGCCAGCTTGGGCAAGCCACTTAACTTCCCTGTGCCTGAGTTACCTCATCAGTATAACGGGGATTAAGACTGACTCTTATATAGGACAGGGACTGTGTACAACCTAATTATCTTGTATCTGCCCCATTGCTTAATACAGTGCCTGGCACATAGTAAGCATTTAATAAATACCACAATTATTATTATTTTGGGAAGAGGTAAGGCTTTAGTACCCCAAACAAAGAGGCAGATCCCTCCTTCTTGGACTGAGAGCCCCGTAAGGACAGGAGCTGTGCTGGACATGATTGCCTTGTATCTACCCCAGAACTTAGTACAGTGCTTGGCATATAGTAAGCATTTAACAAATACTATGATTGTTATTATTATTATCGTTATTATCTGCATCCTTTGAGGGAGATGTTTATCATTCTCCTTGTAGAAAGGAACCCTCAGCAGTGGTAGGGGCTAACTATTTGTTCTTTGACTCTTTGAACAGGGCTTCTTCTCAGTGACAACTCAGCTTCAGGTCTCCAGCCAGATCTTTCATGCTCATTAAATAGTGACCAAGTGACAGCTTACTATTATTTCGTTTGCTCAATGACTCCAGGGCCAAAAGGCAAAAAAAAAAAGGCATCATATTTCAAAGTCTGTCACTGGGCAGGAGCAGCTCCTTGGATTTTGCCCAGGCTCTCTTTCCCGAAGTCAGCTTAGCGCAACTCTGGCAATGCAGCCCTCTTGGAAAAGCATTTGCTGTTCTGCTCCTTGCTCACTGAGAACAACAGGACTGGATGGGAGTCTTTCTTTTAGTTAAAATTACTCTCTGTTGCTCTGAACTGCAATGACGACTCACCTCATGTCTGGACTGCTGATAGCTGTGAAAGTCATCCCCCACTCCCTCTGCTCAGCAGGCTTGCGTGTCCTGTTCTTGGTTACCAGTTGGCTTTTCTCCCGTGCTCCTCATGCTATTCATCCCTGTAATGGCCAGTTGAGCTCATCAGGGACCAGGTCCTTTCCCCCACACAATACCATGCACACCCTCACTAGCAGAAGTGGAGAGCAAAGATACTTTCCTCCTGTCTTTCAATTGAACTTTAAAGGCTTGAATTAAGTTCTTCCTTTCCTTCACATACCTTCCCCACCGAATTGATAGTCACTGCAACACAGCCCCCCTGGACAAGACGAGTCTTCTACTTCGTCTTCTTCTTCTTAATGGCATTTGGAAAGCAGTTACTATATGCCAGGCACTGTACTAAGCACTGGGGTAGATACAAGATAATCAAGTTGGACACAGTCCCTTTCCCACATAGGGCTCACAGTCTTAATCCCCATTTTACAGTTGAGATAACTGAGGCCCAGGGAAGTGAAGTAATTTGCCCAAAGTCACACAGCAGAAAAGTGGTGGGGCCAGGATTAGAACCCAGGTCATTCTGATTCCCAGGCCCTTGCTCTATCCATTAAGCCAAGCTGCTTCCCAACCAGGCCTGATAGTCTTTATGAGTAAGGAGCAGAATAGCAAATGCTTTCCTAAGAGGACTGTGTTGCCAGAGCTTAGCTAAACTGACTTTGGGAAAGAGATCCTGGGCAAAATCCACAGAGCCTCTCCTGCCCAGGTGATGAGAGAGGAAGCAGCATGATACCCAAACAGTTATCACATAGTGAGATAATTGGGCACTGACAGGACAAAAGATACCCTTCACAGACCCAGTGAATCCCAAGTTCAAATGATCCAGAGGCAGAAGAAATAAGCAGAGCAGAACAAAGTGGCTCTTCTGGGTCAAAAGATTAATGCAGAATCTGAGGCAGAGTTGAAAGTAGTGCTTGATGAATGGGCAGTGGAGCAGCTGCTTCCTGAGAGCCTGGAGTAGAGGGGACCATGGCCACATGTTGGTCTTTTCTTGCACGTGATTCAATATGGCATCTCCTTGTCTTGTCTTGTCTTACTGCTGTCGAGTCATCTCCGACCCATAACGATGCCATGGATACATCTCTCCCAGAACACCCCACTTCCATTTGCAATCGTTCTTGTAGCCATAGAATTTTCTAGGTAAACATACAGTTTATATAGTTTACCATTTATATATAGGTATATAGTTTACCATTGCCTCCTTCCATGCAGTAAACCTGAGTCTCCACCCTCGACTCTTTCCCATGCTGCTGCCTGGCACAGGTGAGTTTTGATTTGTAGCAGATAGCCTTCCACTCGTTAGCCACTGCCCAAGCTAGGAATGGAATGGATATGCATCTGCTTGACTCTCCGTCCTTTAGTGGAGACTAGTAGAGTACTGAAAACTCTCCAGGTGTGACCCTGAGAGGGGATGGCATCGCCAGTAGTAAGGAATTCAAAAGAGAACTACTATATAAATTTCTTTCCCAATCAAGTTGGTTTAAAAATGAAGAAATCTGCTGAAAAAACTTGCTTGTTGTGTCTCTATCACTAGAGCTGGTATTGGCAAAACCCCCTACCTTGTCTGCCAAAGGGTGGCATGACTACCCCGATTCTGCCTGGCACCCAGCATGGACATAGGGGTTGCTGCTTGTTTGGTGGCTGTGGGTTTTTATTCTACTTCAGTTTCTGCCTTCGCTGTCCCTCCCAGGTTCCTGCCACCTCTTCTCATGCTCTATTACTCTCTCCTGGATACCTGTATCTCGACTCAGAAGGAAGGGTCCAAGCTCAGGAGCCCTGGAGGCAAGAGAGCAACAAGGAGAGCAGCAGAAATGGACTTGCAGTTGCTGATTTGGAGTTGGTTTGCAGGCTGCTACTCCCTTTTCTCTCTCTTTCCCCCAGAAAGAGCAGGGCAGGGAAAATCTCCACCGACTGAATTACACTTCAATCTCTTCCTGCTCCTTCTGATCCTCAGCACCAGTGTCGCTGGCACTCTGCCATGTAGGTCGCTGGTAGTTCTGAGAGGATGGATATCTGTACGTTGTTGTCATGACAGAAGGGTCGGGGCATACAGTCAGTTTACATTATTATTGTATTTATTAAGCCTTTACTATGGTCAAGGACTGTTCCAAGTTCTGGGGTAGATGCAAATTAATCAGGCTGGACACATTCCCTGTCCCACATGGGGTTCACAGTCTAAGTAGGAGGGAGGAGGAGATAATCACCATTGTACAGTTGGGGAAACTGAGACATTGAAATTCATTCTACCATATTTACTGAGCGCTTACTGTGTGCAGAGCACTGAAATGTTAAGCGACTTGCCCAAGGTCATGCAGGAGGCTTTTGGCAGAGCCAGGATTAGAACGCAGTTCCTCTCGCCAGGACCCTGTAATGACTTGGAAGTCTAGAAGTGTCTGGACAATGACATGCTTATTTCAGGAGTTCCAGGACTGAGCCCTAACAAGTTGCAGCCCAAATTAAGCTGGTTCTTCTCTTCCCATCTGTGCCCTCCCAGCCTTCTTGGGGTGAGGTGCAGGACTGTTTTCCTTCCCTGGGAAGGACCAATGGGGAAATTTGCCAGGAGTTTGACATCCTAGGGTCAATCAATCAATCAATCATATTTATTGAGCGCTTACTGTGTGCAGAGCACTGTACTAAGCGCTTGGGAAGTACAAGTTGGCAACATATAGAGACAGTCCCTATCCAACAGTGGGCTCACAGTCTAAAAGACTATCTCTCCCCCTGGTCCCTATCTCTCCCAGTGAGTGGAGTTCCAGGGAGTTGCCGCCGAGCTGGGCAGCTGGTGAAGGGGGCACTGATGACTTTGTTCAATCGTTTCTGCTTTCCTGAAGATGCCAGTGGCATCGGCTTTCCAGATTCCCATTGTCTACAAGGAGTCAGTCTCCAGAGCTCTCTGGAACAGACCCAGTGAAACAGGAGGAAGAATAAGCTGCGTGGGGAAGCAAGTGTGGCCAAGCAAGTGTGGCCTAGTGGAAAGAGCACCTGGTTTCTAATCCTGACTCCACCACTTGTCTTCTGTGTGACCATGGGCAAGTCACCTCACTTCTGGGCTAAGCACTGGCTCAGAACTGGGCTAAGTGCTTGGGAGAGAACAGTACAACAGAATTAACAGACTTGTTCCCTGCCCCCAAAAAAGTTTGCAGTCTAGAGGGACAGACAGACATTAATTATCATCCTCATCCTCATCAGTGGAAGTTATTGAGCATATGCTATGTGCAAAGCACTGGACTAAGCATTTGGGAGAGGGCAATTCAACAGAATTAACAAACACATTTCCTGCCCGCAATCAATCAATCAATTGTATTTATTGAGTGCCGTGTGCAGAACACTGGACTAAGCGCTTGGGAGAGGACAATACAACAGAATTAGCAGAAATGTTCCCTGCCCACTACAAGCTTCCAGTCTATAGAGGGAGACAGACTTTAAATGCCATCCTCGTCCTCATCAATGGGAATTATTGAGCTCATACTATTTTCAGAGCACTGGGCTAAGCGCTTGGGAGAGGAGAATACAATGGAAATGGCATACATGTTCCCTGCCTGAAAGGTGCTTACAGTCTGTTGCCATGGGAGATGTTGTGCTTAATCCTAGGGAATAGGCATGATAATGAGATTGGATACAGTCCCTGCACCAAGTCATCCCAAAGACAAAATTCCACAACCAAGTTAGAATCCTAGTTTAGAAAGTCTGAAAGAGTCTGAGGGTCAGCTGTCAGTGATGATAGGATCCTGGGGCTATAAGGGAGCATGGCCAGTCCATACAGCCTCATCTCCTGGCTCCAGGCAGGCCTATATACAACACATCCCAGGCAGATACTTCTCTGCTTTTTCTTTAACACCACAAATTTGAAACACTCCATCTCTCTATTAACCCATTCCAGCCTTCGCCACCCTAACTATCCAGGAGGTCTTTCTTCTACCTCACTGAATCCCCTTGCAAATTACATCTTAAACTTTGCTTTGGCTTTTTTTTCTGCTCCACTTTAGGGGCTGACTTGCACTGTGCTACTTGAGGGGTTTGCAGGGCTTCAGGGCTTTCCCCACTTAGGTTTAGCTTCCTTCTTTCATCATCAACATTCTGTTCCCATGCCTTGAGACTTGTTCTTTCAAGAAACATCCAGATTTCTTGGGCTCCCTGAGGAATGCTTGATTTTTTTTTTCTATCGGGACTTGTCTATCATTACCTGAAATCCCTTGAAATCAGCTTCCCTGAAATTCTTTCTTTGACTTATTTCCCTCTTTACTGCATTTCCACAGGCTATTTCACCCACCGAGTTAGGGACACTTTCACAGCTTTCACCTCTCAATTATCACCCACTTCTTCACCTGCTCCTTGTGCCTGGAGATCCTGGGGAAGTGAAGAGGAGGAGGGATTGTCACTTACCCTGTTCCTCCTCTGGCAGAGTCCAGGATTGAGATCATTCCCAACTGGAGCCTGGTTCAAAGCTTGGCACCCAGTGAGGGACCCTGCAATACTGTAGACTGACTGATTTGATGGCATATAGAGCAGCTGCAGAGAGAAATGCAAGTATGGACAACGAGCGTGGCTCACTGGAAAGAGCTCAGGCTTTGGAGTCAGAGGTCATGGGTTCAAATCTCAACTCCACCACTTGTCAGCTGTGTGACCTTGGGCAAATCACTTAACTTCTCTATTCCTCAGTTATCTCATCTGTAAAATGGGGATTAAGACTGTGAGCCCCCCGTGGGACAACCTGATCACCTTGTAAGAAGCAGCGTGGCTCAGTGGCAAGAGCCTGGGCTTGGGAGTCGGAGGTCATGGGTTCTAATCCCAGCTCCACCACTTGTCAGCTGTGTGACTTTGGGCGTCACTTAACTTCTCTGGGCCTCAGTTCCCTCATCTGTAAAATGGGGATGAAGATTGTAAGCCCCACATGGGACAACCTTGATTACCTTGTATCCCCCCCAGCACTTAGAACAGTGCTTGGCACATAGCAAGTGCTTAAAAAAACAAGAAAGAAAGAAAGGAGGTCCCTAGCAAGACTGGGTAACCTCAAAAATATGCTCCACTTCTTGTTTGCCACCCTGAACCCCAGCCACCTTTTCCTCCAAACTCAAGCTTTGGGGGAATGGGGCTGAGGAAGCAGTTTGGACATGTGTAGGAGAGCACCAGATATGAGTCCGGAGAAGGAATAGTTCAGGAGCTAGAGTAGACATGGATTTCTCCAAAAAAAAAAATAGGAAGGGGAAAAAACACCCTTTCAAATACATTTTGGAATGCACTGTCGAAGAGAAGCAGCCTGGTCTAGTGGATAGAGCACGGGCCTGGGAGTAAGAAGGACCTGTGTTCGAATCCTAACTCTACCACTTGTATGCTGTGTGACCTTGGACAAGTCACTTCACTTCTCTGTGCTTCAGTCACCTCATCTGTAAAATGGAGATTAAGACTGTGAGCCCCATGTGGGACATGGACTGTGTCCCATCTGATTTTCATGTATCCACCCCATCACTTAGTACAGCACCTGGAACATAGTAAGCTCCTAACAAAAACCACTGGAAAAAAAAGAGACAATGTAAGCCTGTCCAGTAGGGATACAATTCTGTTTCCATTCCCAACATTTTTATTGGGTGTCTGTTGCATTCTGTGACTGAACTAGGCTCTAGTAAGGTCCTGGAGGGCCATACCATCATTCATTCATTCAATCGTATTTATTGAGCACTTACTATGTGAAGAGCACTGTACTAAGCGCTTGGGAAGTACAAGTTGGCAACATATAGAGACGGTCCCTACCCGACAACGGGCTCACGGACTAGAAGCGGGAGACAGACAACAAAACAAAACATGTGGACAAGGTGTCAAGTCATCAGAATAAATAGAAGTAAAGCTAAATGTACATCATTAACAAAATAAATAGAATAGTAAATATGTATAAATAAAATACATAGAGTAATAAATCTGTGCAAACATATATACAGGTGCTGTGGGGAGGGGAAGGAGGTAGGGTGGGGGGGATGGAGAGGAGGAGAGGAAAAAGGGGGCTCAGTCTGGGAAGGCCTCCTGGAGGAGGTGAGCTCTCAGTAGGGCTGTGCAGGGAGGAAGAGGTGCGGGTGGGTCCTGTCCGTCTCCCCGCCACCGGAGACACGTCGGCAGCCACCGAGACACGCCAACAAACGGCCTCCTCCACCTCGTCTTACCTGTCTTCCGCCAAGTCCTCTTCCTCCTACGCTCCTGTCTCCTCAGCCGCTCATCTCCTCCTCCTTCAGTTTTCCCCTTGAGGCCCAATAATTGGACATGGCTAGTGACCACAACCCCGACAAATGCCGAGATTGTGCTTCTACCCTCAGAGATTGGGTGTGGTTCCCCCTCTGCCTGACCAGAAGACTCGTCTGGGGTCTGCACAGCGGGGGAAGTGGATTATTGTGCTTTCTGTGTTTAGTCTGCTGGATCCCCAACACCGTTGGCTCTTCTTGCAATTTTGTGGTTCTGCTCCACACTGAAGTTAGCCTCATGCCTGTTCCCAGGATCTTGCCGGCTAACCTCAGCCCTCAGCTTTGAAGACAAGAAGAAGAAATGTAATTTGGGGGAAAAACAAAGTCAAGGGCCAACTGAGGTGAATTTTTGAAATTCAACTTTCCTCCTGATAACAGGTGAACGGCAGATCTTCCCTGATTCTTAAATCCTGGGCATAAATATAACCGCCAGCAAGACAAATAACACAAATGGCACATGAAAAAGCCACTATGTAAAAGCTGCTTTTTAAATAATAAATACCATGCCCTGAACCAATCTAACCCTCAGAGTCACGGAATCTACTTCCCTGCTATTATCTTAAAAGCGTTTTGTGCAGTTTGAGGCAGCAACTGTTTTCCCAGGTTGCAACTCAGAGGTTTTTCCCTCAGTAGTAATTAAAGTGTGTGTGTGTGAATGTGTGTGTATTCACAAAAATGTATCTTTTTTTTGGGCTGCTCACTGTATTTCCATAGACTCGAAAGACACAACACAAACCCACAAACCTTCCTCACAAACCCACAATGACCTTGGCCTCTCATCAGAAACCAACAAGATCCTTTTTAACTAAATCTCCACCAGCGAGCCACATCCCCTTTCTAAACAGGCCACAGATCCTCCACAGGGGAAAGAACATGGCTCTGCCTTAGGACACTTATAATAATGGTTCAGACCCGGGTCTGTCATAGACATGTCAAGAACTAGAATTAAACCCAGTTATCACCCTGAGCCTGGTCTTTACACGTGACCTCACTGTGGGCTGGGAGACTGGCGTATCCCTCAGAAAGGGAGATAATGACAATGTTTGCAGAATGTTTGTGTTGGAAAGTAGGTAATGAAAGTCAGTAATGAAAGCCATGGCTACAGAGTTGTCCCTCAGTTAGAAGATGACGCTGCTGATGGGGAGATAGTTACCATGAGTGAGAGGGTCATTGAGAAAAAGTTTCTTGCACACATGCACTTTGTCCAGGAAAATACAAGAGTTCTCCTTTTCTGGCCCCGTGCCCTTTGAGGTGAGCATTATTTTGTCACCACTGGTTACTAGAGCAGAGGCATGCCCTACCACCCGTAGGATATGCATGTGATTCTTGGTTTTTTCACCTTCCAGTAATGGTGAGAGAGGCACTGTGCCTTGTGGAAAGAGAATGGGATTGGGAGTCAGGAGAACTGGGTTCTAATCCCAGCTATTCCATTGACCTGCTGTGGGTGACTGCGGGCAAGTCATTTAGCCTCTTTATGGCTCAGTTTCCCCATCTGAAAAATGGGAAGAAGATGCTTACTGTCCCTTTTGCTTAGACTGTGAGCTCCAATGGGACAGGGACAGCGTCTGACCTGATAATCTTGTACCTATCCCCGTCTTGGCACTGTGCTTGGCATTTAGAGGTGTTTAATAAATGCCACCATTATTATGGTTGCTACTGAGTCACCTGCACTGTCTTCTCTGATTCCGCTTTATGACCAGGGGCACACATTGTGAGCAACTGGTAGGGAAAACGGCTGCAATCTGTGGTCCCAGAAAAGAATGTAGTAGTAGTAGTAGTAGTAGTAGTAGTAGTAGTAGTAGTAGTAGTAGTAGTAGTAGTAGTAGTAGTAGTAGTAGTAATAGTTTGTTAGGTGCTTACTATGCATAGCACTATATTAGTAATAATAATAATAATAATGACATTTGTTAAGTGCTTACTATGTGCAAAGTACTGTTCTAGGGAGGATACAAGGTGATCCGGTTGTCCCACAATCTTAATCCCCATTTTACAGATGAGGTAACTGAGGCCCTGAGAAGTAAAGCGACTTGCCCAAAGTCACATAGCTGACAATTGGAGGACCCAGGATTTGAACCCATGACCTCTGACTCCCAAGTCCGTGCTCTTTCCACTGAGCCACTCTGCTTCTGTATTAAATGCTGGGTAAGACTGCACAGTTGACAATTAGGCACAGTCCCTGTCCATCAGGTGCCTAAAAATCTAAAAATGTCTCTAAGACCTTATTGGTAGCAGCGGCAGCAACCATTTCATAAGCTGTTTCATAGGCCATCATGGAGAATCTATTCCACTTTCTCATTAATATCAAGGGAAACTCTAAAACAAAAAAATGAAAATACAAAGAAAAGTCCACCGCCAAAAACAGTTGTCCTGTGTACAACCAGGCAGACCAGAACCGGGAAACGGGCAGGAGCATTAGCGCAAGGCCTATGAGGTACAGGGAGTTGTTTTAGGGACAGTGCAGGCTCCCTAAACTTCTACTTTGGGGAAGGCTTGGAAGGCTGCAGCAACTGCTTGACAGCCCCCCATCTAAAAGCGATTGCTCCTATGTGGAAAGACCTCTCTAAAACAAGGAACATTCAACATCTGTTTTTTTTTTTTATGATGGCATTTATTAAGTGCTTACTATGTGCAAAGCACTGTTCTAAGAGCTGGGGAGGTTACAAGGTGATCAGGTTGTCCCACGGGGGGGCTCACAGTTTTAATCCCCATTTTACAGATGAGGTAACTGAGGCACAGAGGAGTGAAGTGACTTGCCCAAAGTCACACAGCTGACAATTGGTGGAGCCGGGGCTTGAACCTCTGACCTCCGACTCCAAAGCCCGGGTAGTTAGGCCTCACCCAGTGCTGTGATACTGACTCCACAAATGCCCACATCTTAACACACAAACTGATGACCTCAAATCGACCTTCTCCACTGAACTCAACCCCTTTTCTCTCCTGTCCCTCTGCTGTTCTTGTACCACTAAACTGCAGCCCTGGACTACCTCAACAGTAGTTTTCCTCTGTTTGAGCTACAGAGTGTTGTTGTCAGAAGTATATACATCTGGCTGACTTCGTCCATCTAAATTTCATCCTCAGCTTCTTTAATTCTTCTCTCTCCTCCATCCGACAACAATATTTCTCCATCCTTATTGACCCCCATGTCATTGCCCTGGACAGTTTTTTCTGACATTTAAGCCCTCCTTCAATCTCCTGTCCCCCCACTTTCTCCATCTCTTGCCCCTAATGAGCTGACCACAGACTTTATTGACATAATTGAAACCATCAGGCAAGATCTCCCTAAAATCTCCCCTGCTCATCCCCAGGCCCTCCCTCCTCCTGTCCCCTCTTCGATTGTCCCACCTTTGACATCAGTACCTCAAAAGATCTCCCATTTTCTCCCCAAATCCTCCTTTTCCACTTGTGCCTCTAACCCCATCTATTTGTACTTTATCAAAACATTGCCCCCTCCTTTTCTAACTCCCTGACTGTCATCTTCAACCATTCACTTTCCAATGGCTTTCCCCAATGCTTTCAAGCATGTTCAGGTAGTTCCTATCCTAAAAAAAACCCTCCCTTGACCTCCAGTTATCATCCCATCTCCTTCCTAGCATTCTTCTCCAAAGTCCTCCACCTCCTCTCTTCCAATTCGCTTGACATTCACTCCAAGGACACTTCCCTTTCCAAGGTCACCAATGACCTTCTTTCCAAATCAGACAGCCTCTACTCCATCCTAATACTCTTCAATCTGTGGGCCATCATCTTGAAACATTATCCAACCTTGGTTCTCTGACACTGCCTTCTCCTGGTTCTCCTCCTATCTCTCTGACCCCTTCTTCTCAGTCTCTTTCACAGGTTCCTCCTCTGCCTTCCACCCTTTAACTGTGGGAGTCCCTCAAGCCTCAGTCCTGGATCTCCTATTTTCCATCTACACCCACTCCCTTGGAGAACTCATTCACTTCCATGGGTTCAACTACCATCTCCACATGGATGAGTCACAAATTTAAGCCTCCGACTCTGACCTCTTTCTTTCTCTACAGTCCCCTGCCTTTCTCCTACCTTTAGAACATCTCTACCTGGATGTCCCCTTTTAGGCTGTAAGCTCCTGGTGGGCAGAGAATGTGTCTACAAACACTGTTGTATTGTACTCTCGCAACTGCTTCTTTCAGTGCTCTGCACACAGTAAGCATTCAATAAATGCCATTGTTTGACTGATCATGCAGCATCCTACTCGGAAGTGGTATGATATAGAAGTCACACTAGTAGATAATGAAGAAAGTGGGTTAGAAAAAAATCTAAAGTCACAATCCTGTCAACCAGGAAGCCAAGAGAAAGGAAACCACACTTTTCCTTAAGCCCCCTTTTCAGGTCAGACCACAGGGCACATAAAAGATAGAGAAATGCCTTGGCTTGCTTTCTGCCCTCCATTGCCTGATTCCAGTTTATAGTTTTGTTGAGTGAGATTCAATTTTTATGGTATTTATTTAATCCTTACTTTGTGCCAATTACTCTACTAAATGCTGGGGTAGTTACAAGCTAATCAGGTTGGATACAGTCAATGTCCACATGGGGCTCACAGTCTTAATCTCCACTTTACAGATGAGGTAACTGAGGCACAGAGAAGTGAGGTGACTTGACCAAGATCACACTGCAGAAATGTGGCAGAGTCAGAATTAGAACCCAGGTCCTTCTGACTCTCAGGCCCATGCTCTACCTGCTAATCCATGCTGCTTCCAAATGGAAATCTTTGTTGGTCACTGGGTATCATTTTGAGGCTGTGCTAAGCATAGCTGCAGTACAGTCAGATCAGACACAGTCCCTGTCCCCCACAGGGCTCCCAATCTAAAGGAGAGCAAGAATAGGTGTCTAATTCCCATTTTAGAGATGGGAAAACCAAGAATAATAATCAACAATAATTGTGGTATTTGTTCATTGCTTACTATATGTCAAACACTATACTAAGTACTGCGGTAGAGGCAAGATAATCAAGTTCCACATTAGGCTCACGGTCCAAGTAGAAGGGAGAGTGAATTCTAAATCCCTATTTTGCTGATGAGGGAACTGAGGCACAGAGAAGTTAAGTGACTTGCCCAAGGCCACACAGCACTAAGTGGCAGAGCCAGAATTCGAACCCAAGTCCTCTGACTCCCATGCCCATGCCCTTTCCACGAGGCCACAAGGTCACACAGTGGGCAAGTGGCAGCGGAGGGATCGGAACCCATATCTCCAGACTCCCAGTTCTGTGCTCTTTCCCCTAGGCCACATTGCTTCTCAAGGACAGAGGGCTACAGAATTTGGATTTCCAAACCTGAATATCCTGAAAGAGGAGCTGGAGATTTAAATACAGCCATTAATTCTATGCTATTTTTTTTAAAATGGGCATTTTGGTTTCTTCATCAGTTCTCCACTTCCTTCTTCCGCATGTGCAAAACCTATCACCCCATCTCCCTCCATTCTTTCCTCTCCAGATTTCTTCAGTGAGTTGTCTACACCCACTGTTTCAATCAATCAGTCGATCAATCAATCGTATTTATTGAGCGCTTACTGTGTGCAGAGCACTGTACTAAGCGCTTGGGAAGTACAAGTTGGCAACATATAGAGACAGTCCCTACCCAACCGTGGGCTCACAGTCTAAAAGAGTGGGCTCACGGTCTAAAAGTTTCAAGTTCCTCTCCTCCAGTTCTCCCCTTGACCCGCTCCAAACTGGCTTCTGTCCCCTTCACTCCACAGAAACCACCCTCTCAAAAGTCACCATGCTCTTCTTCTTGCCAAATTCAACAGCTTCTACTCCGTCCTAATCCTCTTCAACCTCTCAGCTGCCTTCGACACTGTCTACTACCTCCACCTCCTAGAAACACTATCCAACCTTGGCTTCACCGACACTGTCCTCTCCTGGTTCTCCTATCTTTCTGGATCCCTATTTTCAGTTTCTTTCATGGACTCCTCCTCTTCCTCCCACCTTCTACTGTGGGGATCCCTCAAGGTTCAGTTCTGGGTCTCCTTCTATTCTCCATCTACATCCACTCCCTTGGAGACCTCATTCATTCACAAGGCTTCAACTATCAACTCTATGTAAATGATACCCAAATCTACATCTCCAGACCTGACTTCTCTCCCTCTCTGCTGTCTCGCATTTCCTTCTGCCTTCAAGACATCTCTACTTGGATGTCCCACTGTCACCTCAAAATTAACATGTCTAAAACAGAACTTCTTATCATCCCACCTAAACCCTGTCTTCCCTCTGATATTCCCATCACTGTAGATGGTACCATCATCCTTCCTGTTTCCCTAGCCTGTAATCTTGGGGTTATCCTTGACTTCTTCTATCCTTGACTCCTCCTCTCATTCAACCCATATATTCAATCTATCACTAAATCCTGTCAATTCCACCTTCACAACATCACTAAAATATGCCCTTTCCTCTCCATCCAAACTGCTATCATGTTAATCCAATCACTTATCCTATCCTGCCCTGATTACTGTATCAGCATCCTTGCTGACCTCCTAGCCTCCTGATGTTCCTCACTCCAGTCTGTACTTAACTCTGCTACCCAGATCATTTTTCTACAAAAACGTTCAGGCCACATTCCCCCATTTCTCACGAAACTCCAGGGGTCACCCATCCACCTCAGCATCAAACAAAAACTTCTGGTCGTTGGCTTCAGAGCAGTCAATCCCTTTTCCTCCTCCTACCTCACTTTGCTACTGTCATGCTACAACCCAGCCTGCACGCTTTGCACTTCTAATGCTAACCTTCTCACCGTGCCTCGATCTCATCTGTCTTGCTTTCGACCACTGGCCCAAGTCCTGCCTCTTGCCTGGAATGCCCTTCTTTGTCATATCAGAAAGAAAATTGCTCTCCCTGCTTCCAAGTCTTATTGAAAATACAATTCTTCCAAGAGGCCTTCCCTGACTTAGCTCTCTTTTCCTCTTCTCCCACTCCCTTCTGCACACCCCGACTTGCTCCCTTTATTCATGCCCCTTCTCAGTCCCCACAGCAGTTATGTGCATGTCTGTAATTTATTTATTCAATTAATGTCTGTCTCCCCCTCTAGACTGTAAGCTCGCTATGGGCAGAGAATGTGTTGTTATAATGTACTCCTCCAAATGCTTAGTACAGTGCCCTGCACACAGTAAGCACTCAATAAATACTTTTGACTGACTGACTAAACAACATTGGTAGCTGGGTTTCTGATCTGGCACAATTCTTTCACATGCTCTTGGCACATGAATTCTGGTCAAATAATTTCCAAATGATTCTGGTGAGCGCAAGTCAAGCATACGTTTCTTCTTGGGAGAGTATCCATGCTTCTTTTCATTTTAATTGAGAGAATGTTTGAAAATGATACAGGGGTAGAGCGATGGGGGGGAAGCATGCTCACTGTCAGATCGAGCTTTAGTGCTTCTCTGTAGTGACTGGGGATGCTTTTCTCTTGGTTTGAAAGGAAAATCATGTTGGGTTCTTTTTCAGACCCTGAAATCCTCCTGAAACTGTGGCCCATGCTGAGTTGAGGGTGGATGGTATTATCTACTGTGATTCTTCCATCTCTGCCTTCTAGTGAGGAAAGCCTATAATCTATTGGCTTTAACCTTCCCTGTTACAAACATTCATTATATAGAGCGATTAACAGAAAACTCTCCTTACCCCAGTTCACGAGTATTGGCTCAGATGGTTACAATGGGAGGAATGGGGAAGGGAGGAAATGGCATAAACTGCAGAATCTTATGTGAAACTTTTTACTTAATCCAGGAGCCCAGGTAACAGCTTCTGATATTGTAACGTGAGAGGGTCACCCCTCTAGACCGTAAGCTCACTGTGGACAGGGAACATGCCTATCAACTCTGCTGTTTTGTACTCTTCCAAGTGCTTAGTACAGCGTAAGCACATTGTTGGGTAGGGATTGTCTCCGTTGCCGACTTGTACTTTCCAAACGCTTAGTACAGTGCTCTGCACACAGTAAGCGCTCAATAAATACCATTGATGATGATGATGGCGATGATCCACTCCAGGCACTGAACAACGTTGGGTAATGTCATCAAGATAATTTATGCACTTAAATACCATTAAGAAAGGTCCCTAGATTCATGGATGCCCGAACCTAGGAGGACTGTGCGTGGTCATGCTGACTTGTCTAGGAAAAGCATGCACCTAGCCTAAGCCAGACTGATGCAGAGCTATTGTCAGGGCTCCAAAAAGTTTTCCTCTGATGGTTCAGGTTCCTCTGAAAAATAATTTCCTTCCCAGAGTTGTTATTTTTCCTTCTTTTTTGGAAGTTCTTTTTCCCACATTGGTTGCAGCTTTTCCTTGGCCTTTGTTTGATCTGATTTCTTTTTCTCCACAAAAGGAGGAAAATCTTTTCTTCTGAAGCCCCACTTTTACTCCATGCTCAGTAAATTCCACTGATCGATGGACTTTTGATTTTACCTGGCCTACTCTGTAGCTATGAAAATTAAAACAGAATCCATTTCTTTGGGTCCCCTCAAATCCAACATCAAACCCAAGTAGGGGAAAACCATGTAGAGCTCACTGGGGCAGGTTGTCCCCCAACAGGAAATGGGGGACTACTGGAGTTGGCATGTCTAGGAGGGAGAATGATGGAAAATAAACAATGAGTGAGGGCATGGTGGATCTTTTCCTGGTTTGTGCTTCATTTGGGCAGCCATGCAGATTATCACCAGGCCAGGGTCTAAATAAAACCCAAGTTTGGAGCAAGTAAGAGTTTTAATGAAAATTGAAAATATGTCCTATCACCCCAGTATACAGTGGTTCTTTGGGCTTCTCATATTCACTGTATCTTTTCTGAGATCCTAAAAAGTGCAGATTTGAGGGGTAGGGGACAACACATTTTTGCCAGACTGAAGATTACTGTAAGCCCGTTGTTGGGTAAGGACAGTCTCTATATGTTGCCGATTTGTACTTCCCAAGCACTTAGTACAGTGCTCTGCAAACAGTAAGCGCTCAATAAATACAACTGAATGAACAAATGAATGAATCTTTCCAAATTCCCATACATGGAGGCTCCCTTTGTCTACAAAACCTTTCAATTCAATTTACAACCCCAAGGTCTTATGCTGTCCTCTTGTGATCTGGAAGAATAGGATGTACAAAAAAATTCCCCAATTCACCAGTTTGAGAAAATAATTCTTTACTCATATAAAAAAAAATGCTTTTTTTTTCCCAGTGACTCGGACACTGACAATGAACAAAATAGAACAGTTAAATAAATAACACAGGGTAGTCTACTGGACATGGCCCTTGGTAACTGCATAAGGACTGCATATGGCACACTCTTTTGAAGGGAATGGAAGAAACGGTGACAGGCAAATTGCATCCATTGACAATGGGCATCTCTAGATTCTCGGCGTGAGTGGAAGAAAGTTCCAGATTGCAGTACTCTAGAGCTTTTTCTTGAAAAGGAGGAAAGCCAGAAATGCAGGAGATAGTGGGATATTCTAGTACCTCTTTCCCCTTGCCTAAAATAAAGTCAAAGCTATACATGGTACAATCTGAAATATCATCAAATCAGAGGGACTGGGGATTCCTGAGAGTTCTTTGGCCCAGAGATGGGGGAAGGATAGCTGAGGAGTTAGGAAACAGGATGGTAGATTGGGAGGAGACAGGAAAGAGGTCACCAAGGGCTGGGAGTTACTGTGAAGGTAAAGAAAAGATGCCAGTGGTGAAGAGAGAGGAAGTTGGATGCCAAAGGGAACATCATGCAGGGAATTATGGCAGCTGGCTGAAACAGACAGGGTTGTCCTGCCGGCTTCTCAAAACCAATACATCACCTGGCTGGCTAGCTGGAAGAGAAGTTCAGTGCAATTTGCCGGACAACCAAATAGTAATAAAAGGTAGATTTTAAGGCCACAACTTGCAGAGCGACAGAGACATCACAAAATTCCCACCCAGACTCCGAGTTCTGAGGCAGCTGGCCAGCGTCTAAGGCATGAAACGACACCACCAAAGGTTTGAGAGGAGAATGAGACCAGGAGCACTGCTCAGCTCTGACCCGCCTTCCATGCTCCTCTGAGCCCAGGCTCTGGGGCCTATGAGTTGGTTTCAATAATGCACTTGAGGAAGAGGGTATCATCTTTCACGTAGGCATGTTTGGGCGACTGCAGCTTATTCAGCGGGAAGAACATGGGGCAACCACTGGCCACGTTCATTTCGCCCTGTGGCTTCTGAAACGAAGCCGAGTTCAGGTCCGGGCGGAACGCGTCGATCACATGCTCCCTGTTGTTTTGGTCGAGCAGCATGAATGTCACCTGGGGAGCAGGAGAGAAAACCAAATGCCCTATGAGGCTTTATGTTGGCCCCTGGAGAGAGGCGGGTAGCCACCTGCAGCCCTGAAAGATCTTCCCAAATGAGAGGCCAGGGTCCACTACAAGATGGGGAAAAGCCCCAGACGGCAGACCTTCCACTCTGCTGAGAGCGGATGAAGGGGGTAAGGTCACCTACCTTATTGCGAAAAGGCCACTGCAGCAGGGAATCGTACTCCCCTTTCATGATCACAAAGAACAGTGAGATGTGTGTCCCCTTGCCTGTGCCATCTCCATTCAGATAGACCCTCAGGCATACTTTGTAGCCATACCTGGCAGTGTAGAAGACTGAAAGACAAAAAAAAAAAAAAAGGAAGCCATGGTGAGTACTGGCCCATCTGTTGGATAACCCTCTCCTGAAATAAAACTTGGCAAAATGCTCCCCGCTTTCCTCCTCCTCTCCCCTCCTCCCAATCCTGAAAGGCTCATAATCCCAACCAGCACTATCGCCACTTCCCTCTCCACGGGAAGCCCGTTAGGTAAAAGTTCCATCAGGTAGAGGCAAAATCCCATCAGGTAAAAGTTCCCTGCAGGTGGAGGTAGGAGTGTCTCAAGGTGCCACTGGGTACGCAGGCTCATCTAACGAATCAACCGCAGAAGCGGATCTTCCTTCGCTCTCCCCAAGAATCATTGCCGAGCCACTGGCTGAACTACGGCTACAATTTCCTCAGAAGCGGATCTTCCTTCTCTCTCCCCAAGAATCATTGCCGAGCCACTGGCTGAACTATGGCTGCGATTTCCTCACTCCAGTAGATGTCACTGCAACTAGCAACTTTAGCTGGCGAACCAGACATCTCTGCACAAAGTGAGCAGAAGCCCCACGGGGTAATTGATGACCGGTTTAATACTGTCTTACTGGATTTTTGAAATGCAGAAACTGAGGGACACTGAGTGTTTCTACCTTCTGTTGTAGGACTCAACCTCCGCTTCTCCACCGCTAATCTCCTCACTGTACCTCGTTCTCGCCTGTCCCGCCGTCGACCCCCGGCCCACGTCATCCCCTGGGCCTGGAATGCCCTCCCTCTGCCCCTCCGCCAAGCTAGCTCTCTTCCTCCCTTCAAGGCCCTGCTGAGAGCTCACCTCCTCCAGGAGGCCTTCCCAGACTGAGCCCCTTTCCTCCTCTCCCCCTCGTCCCCCTCTCCATCCCCCCATCTTACCTCCTTCCCTTCCCCACAGCACCTGTATATATGTATATATGGTTGTACATATTTATTACTCTGTTTATTTATTTGTTTATTTATTTTACTTGTACATTTCTATCCTATTTATTTTATTTTGTTGGTATGTTTGGTTCTGTTCTCTGTCTCCCCCTTTTAGACTGTGAGTCCACTGTTGGATAGGGACTGTCTCTATGTGTTGCCAATTTGTACTTCCCAAGCGCTTAGTACAGTGCTCTGCACATAGTAAGCGCTCAATAAATACGATTGATTGATTGATTGATTGATTGATTGATTGACTCAAGTTAAAAAGAAAGAATGAGGTTGACAAAAGTTGTATCCTTGCTTCTAGCGCTTAGAACAGTGCTTGGCACATAGTAAGCGCTTAACAGATGCCATTATTATTATTGTTTCACTTTTATGCTTTATCAGCATAAGATTTGGAATATATGACCATCACCTGAGGTGAGGGTTGTTTTTGCGAAGAACCTCGTGTTTCAGGAATATCATGTTCTAAGAACCGTTAATTGAATAAGAATGAATGAGTTAAGGGTTAAGTGGTTTGAATATACCACAATCGGCATTTTGTAATGCAAACTCCTCTATTACTAATTAACAATTTGTGTTCACCACTAGCAGAAACAATCAATCAATCAATTATATTTATCAAGAGTACCGTAGTAAGCGCTTGGGAGAATACGATATAATAATGGTGGTGTTCATTAAGCATGTATTGCGTGCCAAGGACTCGTCTTAATGCTGGGGATACAAGATTGGACACAGTCCCTGTCCATATGGGGCTCATAGTCTAAGTAGGAGGGAGTACAGGTATTAAATCCCCATTTTACAGGTGAGAAAACTGAGGCACAGAGAAGTTCAGTGACCTGCCCAAGGTCATAAACAGTTAACTGGAGGAGCTGGGATTAGAACCCAGGTCCTTTAACTCCAAGACCCATGCCCTTTCCACTAGGCCACGCTGCTTCTCAGTACAACAGTATAACAGAGTTGGTAGACACCTTCCATGATCACAAGGAGCTTACAGTCTAGAGAGAGAGAGAATGCTATACACCCTTGCCACTCACTGCTATTTTACTGTAGTAAATTCAGTGAAGTTGCCAAAATACAGTGCTAAGCGCTTAGTACAGTGCTCCACACATAGTAAGTGCTCAATAAATATGATTGAATGAATGAATAAAGAAACTCGCTTGTATATGACAGTGTAGAAAGGATGAGGCAAGAAGCTGGGAACTGTAACATCACATCTTGACTGAATCCACAAAAATGGGCACAGTCATTTCTTGTTAGACTGACTTTACTTGCACCAATTTTCAGATTGTGTTATACCCAGAACCTACTTGGTCTGTGAAAACAACATTTCCTAGTTCTTCCATTAGGTTACAGCCAAATGTTGTAAAGTAAACATGTGTTGTGGCAGAACTGGGTTATTTGCATTTTAGATATAGATAATAATAATAATAATAGTGGAATTTGTTAAGTGTTTACTATGTTCCAGGCACCATACTAAGCACTTGGATAGATACAACAAGGTAGTCAAATTGGACACAGTTCCTATCCCACATAGGGCTCACAGTATTCATCCCCATTTTACAGATAAGGGAACAGAGGCACAGAGAAGTGAAGTACCTTCCCCAAGGTCACACAGCAGACAAGTGGCTGGGACAGGATTAGAACCCAGGTCCTTCTGATTCCCAGGTTTGTGTTCTAGCCATTAGACCGCAACTCTTAGAGGGGGTTCAAAAGTCCTGCTTCCCTTTAAACTTTAATAATTTTATATATTGTTAGGATGACCACTCTAAATTGTTCTTAAAAGTATCAATCACTAAGATCTTATGGTATTCTTGAGGTCATTTACAAGCCGTCCAATCTAAATGTCACATTTTTAATTGATTGGTGAAAATGGCAGTGGGAGAGGTGGTTAATCACATGTAATGGTTAACTGAACTGAAGTTGAGAATAAAAATGAGAAGAAATAAATCTATACTATGGTAAAATGTGATTAATTCCATTTTTAAAGGGCTTTTAAAGAACCATTTTATCAAAGGTATATCAAAAATTATTCAATTTTAAGTTGTGCAATGACTTTCTAACCACCCCATATTTAGCTTTGCTTTTAGTTTCAAAATATATCATCCCACAAATAAATTAATCAGCTACATTCTTACTATAGTTGAATTTGCACAACAGTAGTATTCTTCACCCGCTCCACCGGCATATGCCTTGATGTGTGAGAGCAATATGGTACAATTAAATAATCCTTTCTATATTTCAGTAAAGAAAAGGTCCAACTTTTCCTCTCCGTCCCTTCTGTCAAGGAGTGTGGGCTGAAGTAGGCTTGTGAAGGAAGGCTCTCTACGGGCTTCTGCTTGGGGGAGAAAAATGTTCATGCATTCATTCATTCAATTGTATTTATTGAGCACTTACTGTGTGCAGAGCACTGTACTAAGTGCTTGGGAAGTACAAGTTGGCAACATATAGAGACGGTCCCTACCCAACAATGGGCTCACAGTCTAGAAGACGGGCTCGGCACTGCACTGAGTGCTGGGGTAGATACAAGATATTTAGATTGGACAGAGTCCCTCCCCCACATTGGGCTCACAGTATAAGTGTAAGGGAAGTAATTATTGAACCCCCATTTTGCAGATGAGGAAACTGAGGCATGGAGAAGTTAAGTGATTTATCTGAGGTCACACGACAGGCATATGGCTGATCCGGGATTAGAACCCAGGTCCTTTGACTCTCAAGTTAGAGCTCTTTTCACTAGATATGTTTGCCCTCCCTGACATCGATTTGTGACATTCACAACTTTCCCTCTACTAACTCTTTGGGGACCTCTCCTATCCACAGATTTAGCCACACTCCTCTTTAAAACTACTGAGATTTTCTGACTGCATAACTTCCTGTGGTAATGAGTTTCATGTTTATCACCTGCTGTATTTTGTTGGGTAGGGGCCCTCTCTATATGTTGCCAATTTGTACTTCCCAAGCTCTTAGTACATTGCTCTGCGCACAATAAGCACTGAATAAATACGAATGAATGAATGATTTCTTTTTGTTTGTTTTGAATGAGAATAAGAAGTAAGTAGGCAGTGCTCCAGGCTTAGACACAGCGAGACTGTCTAAACAGCCCCCAGACTCACATCATCATCATCAATCGTATTTATTGAGCCAGACTCATAGTGAAAACATCCCATCAGGAAGGGATGGGTTGAATTTCCAAATAGTAGGTATCTAGGAGGAGCCATAACAGTTAGATGGCCTCTCCCTATATTATTCTAAACTCTCTCCAGCACTTAGTACAGTTCTCTGTACACAGTAAGTGCTCAATAAATATGATTGATTGATGGATTGCTGAGAATGAATGACCAGAAGAGTAACCAACACACTGTTTCTCCAAATGCTCTATCATGCCACTGTCAGAGACCAAATATTGAGCCGGATGGATTCCCTTTAAGCCCTCCTACTCCCTTCATCCCCATACTCTGGCACTGTATTGGCCACAACATGTTTCCCTTCTTCCTGGGTCTTGGCCCTTGTAAGAGCATGACCAGAGTAGAACGGATAGAGTCATGGAGCCCATTACCAGGAGAATCCTGTCACTTTGCTCCCTGGCTCTATAATGCCCCTTCACTACCATTTGCATCCAAATTTTCAGTGAAGAAAAGTCTCCCCATGGCTGTACAGTGGGCTGAGCTAAAGGTACAGCCAAGCAATTCTTCAGGGAAGGCCAGGAACCTCAAAGAATCTGGAAGAGACTCTTCCCTAGAGGCTGGAATCCTCTCTGGTCTGAAGCCAAGTTCCATGCTATGGAGACAATTCCCAGTCCCCACAGAATCTTAGGATGGGAAATCAGAGTTGTCGGAAACATTTACCATATTTCCTAGGCATCGTGGACTGAGGGTGGCAGCACTGATTATTTTTAATATTATTATTCTTATTTTATTTATGGTATTTGTTCAGCGCTTACTATGTGCCAGGTACTAAGTGCTGGGGTATATACAACCTAATCAATTTGGATGCAGTCTGTGGCCCACGTGGGGCTTATAGTCTTAATTCCCATTTTACCGATGAGGTGACAGAGGCACAGAAAAGTTAAGTGACTTGCCGAAGGTCACACAGCAGACAAGGGGTAGAGTTGGATTAGAACCCAGGTCCTTTTGACTCCCAGTCCTGTGATCTATCCACTGGGCCATGCTGCTTCCCTATGGATAGTAGCTCCTTGCACTGGTACAAAGAGTGAGAACTGGCTTAGAGTTACCTGGGGAGAACAAACTGGTCGTCCGGCCGCACAGAGATTCACGACACTTCCTGGAGAAGTCGGTGATCTTCCATAAGTAGATGCCGTCGTATGAAGCCAGCTCGGAGAACTGCAGGCTCTGCTTCAGCCTGGCCAGGGCGAGGTCTTTCTGGGCCAGCGTCTGGTGCAAGTCCAACACCTGGGAGAGATCATTGTTATTTCAGCCTTTGTCTCTCTCTCGGGGACTCGTGGGGGGAGCAGGATGGAGGACCAGCCAGACTCATGCTTTACTTAGATTGGAGGGATGTTCTCACTATGAGGCTGGCTGACGGGGCTGAGGTGGAAATGGGAAGTGTGAAGTATGGCCACTGGCTCTAATGGGGCAGTCCAAGGACAGAGTAGCCACTTGGCCACGGGTATGGAATCTTACCCTCTGCTCTAGTCTTAAGATCATGTCCCGATCGAGTTCGCTTTGGTGGACGGAGGCCGCGATGGCCATGTTAGAAGACTCCACCTCCTTGTTGAGGACGGCGACGATGTTCTCGAATACATGCAGCTTCTCCTCCAGATCGGAGATCAGCTTCTCCCGCATGAACCTCTGCAGGGCCAACTCTTCCTCGCAGTCGGACGAAATCGTGTGGAAACAGTCTACCTCCAGATCTCCGTTGACTTCCACGGCCCCCTGGATCTGTAGGTCTGACAAGCTTCTCTCCATGTGCTTCAGCTTCCGCTCAGAGGCAGGGAGATGTGGGGAGGCCTGGAACTTTCCCTCTTCATTGGCCTTTGTTTGGTTGACAGCCTGCAGCAGCAGCCCCAGATGCATGACCACGGAAGACTTCTCGTGTTCCTTCACCTTCTCCCTGCTGCCCTGCTGAGGAAGAAGAGCTGGTCAGCAGGAAGGAAGATCAATCAATCAATCAATCAATCATATTTATTGAGCACTTTATTGAGTACAGTGTGCAGATCACTGTGCTAGGTGCTTGGGAGAGTACAATGTAACAATATAACAGACATATTCCCTGCCCATAACAAGCTTACAGTCTAGAGGGGGAGACAGACATTAATATAAACAAAAAAATTACAAATAGGTACAAAAGTGCTGTGGGGCTGGCCGGGGAGATGAATAAAGACAACAAGTCAGGGTGGCACAAAAGGGAGTGGAAGAGAAGGAAAACGGAGCTTAACCAAGGAAGGCCTCTTGGAGGTGATGTGCCTTCAATATGGCTTGAAGGGGGGGAGAGCAAATGTCTGTTAGACATAAAGAGGGAGGGTGTTCCAGGCCAGTTGTGGGACATGGGCAAGAGGTTGGCGGTGAGGTAGATGAGATAGAGGTATAGTGAGAGGTTGGCATTAGACGAATGAAGGGTATGGGCTTGGTTGAAGTAGGAGAGTAATGAGGGGAGGTAGGAGGGGGCAAGGTGATTGAGTGATTGAAGAGAATAATGTTTTCCCTCTGTCCAATGCTAAGGCCTAATCTGGATCTAGGGAGGAAAGTTTTTATCTTTTTGAATACAAGAGGGATTCAGGGGTAATCAGGGTCCCCTAACATCATTTTGCTTCTCTGGCCAAATTCTCTTCCTTTATCTTCAACTTAAATACAGTATTCCTTCCCCCTCCTGCCCTTCTTTCTTCCTCTCTAACCCCACTGTTCCAAATTAACCAAATCCTAGAATTTCCAAATCTCGGCCTCTTGATTCCCCTTTCACTCCTACCACTCAATAAATAATACTATTTATTGACCTCTTACAATAGACAGAACACTGCACTGAGTACTTTGGAGAGCACAGTGGAGTTAGTAGACATAAACCCTGCCCTCAAGGAGTTTACAACCTAGTTTATAAATTATCACTCATCTGGTCCTTTCTCTGTTGAGAGCAATGTAGCTTTCCTGTTGGACAGTGGGATGGGGTGAAACTTACCCTAAAGGAGCAGCCGACCACCGAGAAGGGACACCCGTCCTGGATCCTGGATGCTGCGGAGCCAGGCTGTTCAAAACAGATCCACATCATTTGTTATCTTTCTCCGTACATACCAAGGGTCCACCTCATGGATCAAAACCGGGACTCTGCTGCTGGCATTTTAAAAATCCTACATGCTAAAGTGATCCAGGAGGGATTAGATGCTACTAGGGTTTACATTTTCCCTCTGGAAACAGGTCTGCCTGCCAGGTCAGGTTGAGAAGCTGAACATCTGACATCCCTACTGGCTCCAGGGCAATCTCGGCACTAGTGGTTCCTGGGATCAGTAGTGTTGTTTGACTGGTGGAAATGGGCAGTTCCACTTGTTTAAGGATGCAGGCACCTGAAAGGGGCACATCCTGCTTGAGCTGCTTTGGGTTGTACTTCACAAAACTCTGGGTGCCGAAAAGAGACATGTACAGGGCTGGATTAAGGATTCTGTCCACTAAGAGAGTGGTCCCCCGCTACCCTGGAGGGTCAGACCAGGAGAGTGAGGCTGGAAAAGAGGAGTGTTTGAGGAGCTGAACTTCTACTTCTGCAGCACCACTCGCTTATCTAGGTTGGATCCCTTTAGAACCTGCAGTAGAAGAAACTTCCAGGGGCTATTTGGCTAACATCGACCCATGAGATTTTCTTGACCAGGAAGTCTCTGGAGCTACAGGGTCTCCATTGTGCTGGGGTTAATGTGGTTCAGAGAAACATGGAAGGGTCTCTCCAAGAACACCCCAGGAGGTTGGGTCTCAGCCCTTCCATGGAGGGATGTAACTGAGGCTCCTCTGAAAGCTGAATTAACACTTTCAGGTCTCTAACTCTAGAGTCAGCAAACCACCTCTTCAGGATCCCAGCAGGCAGTGTACAACACCAATTCCTTGGCTCGTCCCCCTGAGTCCCCTGAGCAGATAGGTCTGGCTGCCAGGCTATTTAATGAAGGGATCCTGGTAAGGTAGACAAGTGAGACATCGACTTATAAAGGGAAGGGTGGCCATGGCAACGCTCAAATCCACGGCACCCCAGGGGCCGCGGCCCCTGAAGGTCAGCCCCTTACTCCCTGTGGCCTGTGAGGTACAGTAAGGAGTGGGAGGTGGGGGAAAAAGGTCTGAGTTTGTGGAGCACCTCTTCAGACTGGCTACTCCAAGCGGTAAGGGATGCCAAGCCCTCAGAAATGCAGTTCCCACCCCAGGGTGGGCATCAGTGCCCCATTGTGGCCAGAAGCCTGATGATTGCCCTTCCCCATGAGACCAAACAAATGCAGGATCACCAGAAGACTAGTCTCCACATGATGGTGAAGTTCCCAAGGAAAGACCCAGCCTGATAAAAAGGGGCAAGAAATGGGTGGTTCCATGCCAGCTTCACCTACCTTGTCTTCAGGGCCTGTTTCTGTACTGGTTTCTTTAGGGTCCTTACATGAGCTGCCTTGGCACACGTGTTTCTGTTGGCAAAATTAGCCTAATGAGATGGAGGGCAAATACAGGAGGGTTGGCTGGCTGGCTGCTACAAGCAAGGAAGGATTTGGGAGGTGGGTGGGGATGATAAAAATGCCGACAGACTTAGATATTTTTTTTTGAACGTCTCTCCCAGCCGAATGTTCTCTGGTGGAGCAGCCTCAAATTGGTGATGGGGGGAGGTGAGAGTCAGGGGAGAGCAGGAGAGGGTGGGGGTGCCCCGTGGTGTGCTCTCCCCCTCTCTTCCTGTGCCAGGATTCCTTTACCTCCCATCACAGCCAAAGAAGCCCAAATGATAAAAAGTTGCTGAACACAGAGGTCAAAACCCTCTCCCAACCTACCCCCCTTCCCCTCCTGCAACAGAAACCTATTGTTTTGAAGGCAAAATGTGCCCCCCCCCCACCCAGTCCCCATTTTAAAGCATAAAGAACCTCCAGGCTTTATTTATAGGGATAATTGGGGTCCTGGTAATGTGGGGGTGTGGAGGGGTGAGGCCAATGCATTAAGATTTTACATTTTAACAAATACAGACCAACACTGTCTATTACCCTTCAAAAGCAAAATAAAGACCCATTAGTTCTGGGAATAATTACCCCCAATTTGTTAAGAACATAGATTCCAGCCCCACTTAACGGTTCAGAAGACAGGCAGTTCTAAAGCCATCCTCTCCTCTTCTACTGGAGTATTCCCTAGGGGTAAGCTTTTCTTTACAGGGACATGGCGTTCTGAACTTAGAAGCAGAAAACATCTGTGAAAATCAGAGGCCGATGAATGGCAGATGGGGTGTGTGTGTGTGTGTGTGTGTGTGTGTGTGTGTGTGTGTGTGTGGTTTTTTTCCCCCTTTCAGCAAAAGCGTGAGGTCAGTCATTCCTCTGCTTAAATCAACAGGTAGTTTCTGCAGATGAGTCCCTCCACATCTGGAGAACACATCAGGGGAAGATGGCTCCAGATGTGGTACCTGTAAAATTAAGTGTCCAAGCAGGAAACTGCCTTGGCGGGCCCAGGTTCTTTCAGGAATGACTGGAAGATCTGTTTCACCCTCTCCCTGGAAAGCCTGACAGGGGAGTATAGGACAAAGTTCAGAACTGCTGCCTCACCCCCGGATATTTCTCCCCAAAGGAGTTGGTTCCGTTTGGAGCGAGGCTGGATAGGAGCCTACCCAAATTCTCCTCACCCCATGTCAGCGGGTCGGGATTCGCTGATGTTTGGAAAGCCAGAGCCTAAATTTCCTAAAGTGATGTGCTAATGCAAAATGCATTAGTGTGAACATGAGATTTCCTGACCTTCCCGGCACCCGGGAGAGAGAGAAACATCCTGTTCTAATTGGTTCATACCGTGTCTGCACATCTGGATCTGTAACGAAAAGACTATCTGGCCTTCGATTCAAACCAGTCCCAGGTTTTTGCCTCCTATTTGCAGAGCGGTGCGGTGTCTCAAGCTGTTGGCTCTAGAACTGGATGAAGTTTCTGCTATGTCCTAATCCCATCATCTCGGGAGAAGAGTCTTGCCCACTCTGAGTCCTTGGACCTCTCAGCATCCCATACTTCAGGGAAATGCTCTGGACTCCAGGAGACCCTAGAGTCCCAGGGACAGTCAAGCCGCAATACTTCTCCCAGCATATGGTCCCATCCGTGACAGCACATGAATGTCTTCACTGGTAGTGTTTGATTTCCCTGATTTCTAGAAGGAAGGTTGGGCCCTGCCTTTCACTGGTTCAAACAAGAATCTCCTATCAAAAATCCAGCAAACAGAGTAGAGATGACGCTCTCTCTGAAGGTTTGTTTTTTGTTTTTTTAAATGGTATAGTAAGTGCTTCCTATATGCCAGGCACTGTACTGAGTGCTGGGGTAGATCCAGGATAATCAGGTGGGACACAGTCCCTATTCCACCCAGGGCTCACAGTACTCATCTCCATTTTGCAGATAACTGAGGCACAGAGAAGTTAAGGGACTTGCCTAAGATCACACAGCAGACAAGGGGCAGAACCAGGAGTAGAACCCAGATCCTTCTGACTTTCAGGGCTGTATTCTATCCACTAGGCCACACTCCTTGAGAGCTCCTCTGTCCACTGACATAGACTCTCACAGGAAGGAATGAAAGGCAAATGGCCTAAAGAGATCCTCAGTTGAAGAAACAGTTTGGGATGAAGAAACTCAGGGTACCATGACTGAGCCAAGGGTCTCAACGAACTCCTTCACCTTCACCCAGAGTCTACAGCTCTTCAGTCATTTAGCCTGGCCCCACCAGGCCTGTGATCTGAGGCCAATGGGACTCACAACTGCCTGAGCCAGCACAGCCCACTCAAACTAATGGCTAACACAGAATCAATACAAAGAAACATTTCAAATGGTGGTGAAGGAGCTGAATGCAATTTATATCCACCAGAATTCTGGATCATGAAACACACTTGGGGCCTAGCAATTGCCTGAAAGTAAAGAGCCAAATTCCTAATTTCTCTGCTGACGTCTTTCCCAGAAAGCCCTACCATTCCGATGTGATAGCAAGGTTCATTCACCCCTGGGAAGGGAATGGAGAGGCTCTGGAGCCAGCTGGGAGATCGGGGGTCCCTCTGGGAGAAACATTATTGGATCAAGCAAAATTGGTGGTCTTTTGAAATAGGGTGGCTATCAGGTTATGATATTACGGTGTGGGTCTTTTGAAAGGCACGTGATGTCATGTGTCCCTCTCTGTCCAGTAAAAATTGATCAATCATATTTATTGTCACTTGGGAGGTAGATTAGGTTCTCTTGGCAAAGGCCAGTCCCTGTCATAGAAGGGAAAACAACAGATTATGCTAATTCCAAGTGAGGGTCAAGGTGGCTGATGCTTCCTCTCTCTTTTCCCCTCCCCCAAGACACACATTGTTCTTTAGGAAAAAACTTGTTTAACAAGATCATTTAGAGTATTCATCCTGCTGTTAACTACTCTTCCACCGGTACTCAGGTCAGGCTTACTGTAAAAAAACCGACAATTTCATTCTCCCAGCACTTCCTTTTCAGGCTGCTATGCATTTTGTACTTATTTGGAAGTCTAGTTTAATGCCCTAACATAGTGTATCAATCAGTAACCAGCAATGAAAATGTCCTAAACAGGGAACATGTTCGAGTTCCCACTTTACTGTTCTGCAACTGCAGGAGACACTACCCGAGGGGAAAAAACGTCAAAGTTAAGGCAGCTCTTGCCTGCAGGAACAGGATGATGGGGTTAAAAATAGGGTTGGGCCTTCTGTGGAGGAGTTTTTACTGGAGTCCAGCACCCGTAAAGAATGACTTTTCCCAATAAAAACAAGAGGTGGATGAGTGAAGCAACCTCTGGTATGATTGTGTGGATGCAAGGGAGAAGGGCAACTTCCTGACTGAGATTCCTTTGATTGATGCTGTGAGCTATTAATGAACTTGGATGGCTCAACCCATAGGGACTAGAGAAAATGAACCAGGAGCCAGGATCTAATAGTTCAAAATGTGCAGGAGGAAGCAAAAGGAGAAACACACACATACCCACTCTTCCTCCCTCCCTCCCTCCCTCTCTCTCTCTCTCTCTCTCTCTCTCTCTCTCTCTCTCTCTCTCTCTCTCTCTCTCTCTCTCTCTCTCTCTCTCTCTCTCCATAAACACTAGTAAAACAAGATCAGACTCATGGTCCAATCCAATCCAGTATTCTCTCTTTCTCAATGGCAACACGATGCTTGGAAGAACTTTTTAATTGCCTTCCTTCATGTTCATCCTAAGTAGTAAGCTCCATTTTTTAATGGTTTTTGTTAAGTGCTTACAATGTGCCAGGTGGTACATTGTGCCTTTCACTTTGACTCCCCCCAACCACACACCCTACCAGCTCTCAAGAAGCTTTCCATCTGTACACATGCAGCATGAACATATAGACACACACAGACCCACACCCATACAAACCCATACAGACACATCCTCCTGCCCATATACCCAGAGATCAGGTCTCCATGGTGCAAAATTCTTATTCCTCTCTGCCCCAAATTTCAAACCTACACGTTTCTCGATGGCTCAACCATGTTCCTACTGAGAGTTTACCTCCTCTAGGAAGCCTCCCCAGACTAAGCCCCCCTTTACCTCTGCTCCTTCCCTCACCATCGCCCCGACTCCCTCCATCTTCTCTACCCCTCTCTGCCCCACAGCACTTGTGTATATATATATATATGTACATAGTTATTATTCTTTTTAATTTATTAATGATGTGTATATATCTATAATTCCATTTATTTATATCCATGCTATTGATGCCTGTTTACTTGTTTTGATGTCTGTCTCCCCACTTCTAGACTGTGAGCCTGTTGTTGGGTAGGGATTGTCTCTATTTGTTGCTGAATTGTACTTTCCAAGTGCTTAGCACAGTGCTCTGCACACAGTGAGTGTTCAATAAATACAACTAAATTGAATTGAAAATTGAATTCATGTCCTATTTCACTCAAACCACAGGCAGGGAATGGCAAATGGTAAATTTTCTTGTAAATTTTGGAACAAACATTTTTTGGTCATGTAATGATACTCTCTTGTGGATCTCCTGATTAGTCGGGTAATTAGTTAACTGATGGCTGTGCTCAGAAAACAGAAGACTCCCTGCTGCTCTCCTCACCCCAAACCAGCTTCTGCCACCATAAAACTCTTTAAGCTAGAAGTCAGTCAGTCAGTCAATTGTATTTATTGAGCACTTATGTGTGTGCGGAGCACTGTATAAAGTGTTTGGGAGAGTGCAATGTAACAATATAACAGACACATTCTGTTATTCATTCATTCATTCAATCATATTTATTGAGCGCTTACTGTGTGCAGAGCACTGTACTAAGCGCTTGGGAAGTACAAGTTGGCAACATATAGAGATGGTCTCTACCCAACAGTGGGCTCATATTGTTATACAGTTGTTACTGTTATATTCTGAAGTAGGGTGCGTGGTTGGGGGGAGTCAAAGTGAAGGGCAAAAAAAGCCCAACTGCTACATATCAATATGGCAGCCATTCTGAGGAGGGCAGGGCTTGGGTGAAGCCTGTGGTAGGTCTCATCAGTCTGCTCAGTGCTCTCTTTGCAAATTCTGGGCTGATCCCAAGAGCTGCCCTGAGAGGATTCAGATCATGTGTTTGTATCTTACCCAAAAATTTGAGGTTCTCAGGAGAGGAGATGCTGTTCTGCCCTAGTTACCATCCTAGCAAACATGGAATAAGAGGGCACATATAATTGAGTGAGGCTACGGAAAGCAGCATGGCCTAGTAGCAAGAGTACAGGCTTGGGAGTCAGAGGACATGGGTTCTAATCCCGGCTCTGCCACTTGTCAGCTGTGTGACCTTGGGCAAGTCACTTAACTTTTCTCATCTGCAAAATGGGGATTCAGACTGTGAGCCTCATGTGGGACAGGGACTATGTCCAACCTGATCTATTTGTATCCACCCCAGCACTTAATACAGTGCCTGGCACAGAGTAAGTGCTTATCAAATACCATTATTATTACTATTATCACATGGGAGAGGTGGGGAAGAATATGAGTAGGGACTGTCGGGACCTATCATCTATGTCTCCCTGTACAGACATTTCCTTGCATTGCAGCATGATCAGGGTGGCTGCAGTCCACGTCTGTAAAGAACAGTGATTTCAATTGCTTAGTACAGTTCCCTGTACACAGTAAGTGCTCAGTAAATATGATTGATTTGATTCAAAATTCCCTCCACCAGGCAATTGCCCTGTTTTAAGGAAATTCACCTCTGGTCCAAGAGAGATGTTCCACAGGAAAATTATCTCAAAAATATGCCCTGCTGTTTGTAGACCTAGACAGAGAAATAGACAGGGGCAGATAGAAATGAATAGAAAGAAACTGAAGAAGAGAAGGATGAACTGACTACTTTTTGGTAGTGCCACAAATACTTTGGGTCCCAACTTTAAACTCCTCGCACATGGAGAAATGGTTCCAAATTTTGCCCTTGACTGAGTCAGGCCCATTTACTGAGGTAGGTCTCCCCGTCCAGAGACGATGGACAGGTTTTCTGTGTAGTCACTACCCTGGCCTCCCACGGGTTTTCTAAAGTCTTTCTTACTTGGTACTCCATGCTGCAAAATGTCTGTTTACACTTCAGACATGTGGTTGGGCTCTTGGCACATCCATTTTCCAAATGATCAGGCAGCTTTTTCCTCATGATCATGAGACCACAGCCGGCATGGCAGGGGATCAAGGCACAGTCACACACTGCCTGGTGGTCCTGGGGATGAAAACAAGTCACATTCAGTCTGTGCTTTTCTGTGGCTCCCTACACCCCAGGAGTTCAAAGTGAGGGCTTTAGGGATGCTAAAGGGGATGGAAGAGGCTATCACTTGCTAGGATCTCAGAAGGTAGAAGGGTGTGAGTTCTGACACTGGACAGACAGGAATAATTGTCAGAGATCTAGGTTGGGTCAGGTTACCCTTTGTATGAATAAGGACAATGGGCTTGACACATCTTCCCGTGCTGGTTGCCTTGGAAATGGACCTGTGGGGCTAAGATGCCGACTGAATTTTGTTTTCAGAGATCGCCTTAAATCATCTAAATGGTGTCACTTTCCTTGTTTTGAAAAGCAGCATGGTCTATCAATCAATCAATCAATCAATCGTATTTATTGAGCGCTTACTATGTGCAGAGCACTGTACTAAGCTCTTGGGAAGTACAAATTGGCAACACATAGAGACAGTCCCTACCCAACAGTGGGCTCACAGTCTAAAAGGGGGAGACAGAGAACAGAACCAAACATACCAACAAAATAAAATAAATAGGATAGAAATGTACAAGTAAGATAAATAAATAAATAAATAAATAGAGTAATAAATATGTACAACCATATATACATATATACAGGTGCTGTGGGGAAGGGAAGGAGGTAAGATGGGGGGATGGAGAGGGGGACGAGGGGGAGAGGAAGGAAGGGGCTCAGTCTGGGAAGGCCTCCTGGAGGAGGTGAGCTCTCAGCAGGGCCTTGAAGGGAGGAAGAGAGCTAGCTTGGCGGAGGGGCAGAGGGAGGGCATTCCCTCTAGTGCTTCTAGTCTAGTGCTTAGAGCGTAGGCCTGGGAGTCAAAGGAACTGATTCTAATCCTGGCTCTTCTGTTTGTCTGCTGTGTGACCTTGGGCAAGTCACTTAACTTCTGTGGGCCTCAGTTATCTCACCTGTTAAATGGGAATTAAGACTGTGAGCCCCAGAGGGGACAGAGACTTTGTCCAACCTGATTAGCTTGTATCTACCCCAGCACTTAGTACAGTGCCAGGCACCTAGTGAATGCTTAACAAATACCATAAAAAACAGGAAAAAAAAATTGATTTTGCTAGCATTTCAGACCAGGCACCTCCGATATCAGCTGGCAGCCTCTGGTAGTCTGGCAGACCTTGGTGATGACCAGGATTTTCAAGCACAACTGCCCCTGAGACCACCTCCTCCCAAGCCAGTTTAATGAGAAGCGGCACGGACTAGTGGAAACAGCATTTGCCTGGGATTTAGAAGAACATGGGTTCTAATCCCAGCTCCGCCACTTGTCTGCTGTGTGATCTTGGGCAAGTCATTTCACTTCTCTGTGCCTCAGTTACCTCACCTGCCAAATGGGGATTAAGACTGTGAGCCCCATGTGGGACAGGAACTGGGTCCAACCTGATTAGCTTGTATCTTATCCCAATGCTTAGAACAGTGCTTGACAGTTAGCACTTAACAAATACCATTATTATTATTATTATTAGTGGTAGTAATAGTAGTAGTAGTACAATAAGGAATACAAGTTCCCAGGTCTTGGGCACCAAGATAACAATGTCCAGACCTCTCCTTGGGAAAGGCAGAACCTACCCAAGTAGAGATGGAGTGCAACTGCAAGCTGTCTCCCCTCATTACCTGTAATGGCTTTGGAGAACCACAATGGCCACATCCTAACAAGTGGAAAACATCTTACACAACACTCCAGTACTGATGGACTCAGGTTAAATCTCCACACAGTCCCGAGATGAAAGGCTAGAAAAGTTAGCCATTGAGTGCTTAAAACTGATACTTGGCAAAGTGCACCACCATTTCTCTGAGAGGAGAAATGCAGAGTATTACTTTGGATTAATGGGAAACGTATGATAGTAGACTCTCATCTTTTCCTGTTTAGCAAACAGCCTATAAAAGAAATGTTTTTTTTTTTCCTACCTTCTTTGTAGGAGAGGGAGAAATTGTGTATGTGAAGGCACTTGGTCTTGGGAATGGCCAGGTGAGGGAATGGCCAGGTGAGTGATACCCTTCACTCAGCTACCCAGTTCAAAGTCCCCACCTGCCTCCTTGTTAGAATTGGCTCTGCCAGAATTAGGAGGGACAAAAATGACAGAATGCCAAGCTAACCAGCCTTGAAGAGATACTCACCTCAAAATTTTTCATGAGACCAGTCCAGCTGCATCCCAGAGTCAAACAGTGCACATTTAGTTCAGAAATCTCCTTGTTAATGGCGGCGTCACTAAAAGCCTGATCAAGTCCGGCATTAGAGGGAAAAAAACATTCAGGTCATTAGAAAACCCAACCATCTGATGTCAGGAAAGGGATTAAAATTGGGGACAGGGCAGGGGGAGAAAAGGGAATAAATTTTTGACTTCTCATAAAGGGTGGCATAACCTTAGTTAAAATTCAGCAAAAACTGTCATCTCATCCAAAACACATACCTCAGCCTTTAAATTTCCCTCCATTTGTTTTTCCCTCCCAGACAACTTCCCCCACAACAGAGGCACTGGGGATGTACCAACACACCCCAGCATAAAGCATGGATCACTCCTACGATTTTAATTTCTTTAACGTGTAGATTCACTAATTTCCATGGGATTGGTTTTGCTTTCTCTCTCCCACTGATTCTTTAAGAAGACTTGTAGGGAGGAATTGGTGAGACAGGACATGCAGAGGAGAGAGAAGGGAATGAACTTGCATGTTGCCAACTTGTACTTCCCAAGCGCTTGGTACAGTGCTCGGCACACAGTAAGCGCTCAACAAATACGACAATGAATGAATGAATGAACGAACTGGACAGACTCAGATCCCCACAGATGGCTTTTCCATATGGGATTGATGATGGTAGCATGAACCTCAGCACCTCCAGACTTCAGAGAACAAGAAAAGAGGGAGAAATCCAATTAAGTCCTGGTCAAAGGGGGGCAGGAAATGCAGATTGCAGGTCAGGGATCCTGTCTATCTATCCAGATCCAAAATTGACCCTCCCAGAAACTGCTACAGGGCCCCAGAGAGACAATCCACTCCTGAAGACCCTGGCATTGACATTTTAATTTCACATATATTGAACATTTCAGGGCTTCTAGGGGCCAGATCTCTACTACTTGTTCGGTCATCTGCTTTGCCTCAACACGTGGCCTAGTGGATAAGGCCACTATCCACTAGTCTGGGGAGACAAAGAACCTGGATTCTTATCCCAGCTCTATCACTTTACTGCTGTGTGAGCTTGGGTGAATCGTTTAACTTGCCCAACTTGCCAACTGTGTCTCAATTTCCTCAACTACAAAATGGGGATTTAAATACCTGTTCTCCCTCTTACTTGACTGTGAGCCCCACGTGGGACAGGCCTTTATCTGGCCTAATTAACTTGCGTCTACCCCAGTGTTTACAGCAGTGCTTGACATATAGTAAGTGTGCAACGAATGCCGTAAAAAATAAACCACTTTGTCCCGACTCCGCCATTTGTCTGCTGTGTGACCTGGGGCAAGTCACTTAACTTCTCTGGACCTCAGTTACCTCATCTGTAAAATGGGGATGAAGACGGTGAGCCCCATGTGGGCCATGGTCAACGTCCAACCTGATTAGCTTGTATCTACACAAGTGCCTAGTATGGTGCCTGGCACATGGTAAGTACTTAAAAATTCCACTAAATAATATATATAATATTATTATTAATATATCTATCAAGTCTACCCAGGCAAAGGGAGTGATTTGCCACAAGGGGAAGAACATCCATGTCCACCCTGCTAAAGTACAGATGGGCTCAAAAACCTTCCCCATCTACACACGCAAATATGCCCACAGGATATAGTGGGCACAGTGGAAAGACCATGAACCTGGAAGTCATAGGACCTGGGTTCTAATCCCAGGTCCTCCACTTGTCTGCTGTGTGACCTTGGGTAAGGCATTTCACTTCTCTGTGCCTCAGTTTCCTCATCTGTAAAATGGGGATTAAATACTTATCATCCCTCCTACTTAGACCGTGAGCCCCATGTGGGACCTGATTATCTTGTATCCACCCCAGCACTTAGTACAGTGCTTGGCACATAGTAAGTGCTCAACAAATAGCACAATTATTATCGTTATAGTTATTATTAGGATTTGGGGAGAGCACACTCCAGGAAGGTGGAGGAGCCGAGACCCGGCGAACAGAAATCAAGGCTCTCCCCTTCTTTGCTCACCTCCTCCAGGAGGCCTTCCCAGACTGAGCCTCTTCCTTCCTCTCCCCCTCGTCCCCCTCTCCATTCCCCCCATCTTACCTCCTTCTCTTCCCCACAGCACCTGTATATATGTATATATGTTTGTACATATTTATTACTCTATTTATTTAGTTATTTTACTTGTACATATCTATTCTATTTATTTTATTTTGTTAGTATGTTTGGTTTTGTTCTCTGTCTCCCCCTTTTAGACTGTGAGCCCACTGTTGGGTAGGGACTGTCTCTATATGTTGCCAACTTGTACTTCCCAAGCGCTTAGTACAGTGCTCTGCACACAGTAAGCGCTCAATAAATACGATTGATTGATTGATTGATGGATTTAACTTCCCCAGTTTCAGCTGCTTAATCAATGTCTTTTGTGGCCAGCTCAGGAGACGTGAAGCATTTGGGTGAAATGAGGTGCTCTGGGGCGCGCTGAGTCTTTCCCAGTCAGTCAGTGGTATTAAATGAGTGCTTACTGTGTGCAGAGCACTGTACTAAGCACTTGGGAGAGTTGGCAGGTATGATCCCGGCCCACCAGGAGCTTACAGTCTTGTGGTAGATACAAACGCTAATATAAATAAATTACTGATATGTACATAACAGCTCTGGGGCTGAGGGTGGAGTGAATATCAAGGGCTTAAGGGGTACAGCATGGCTCAATGGAAAGAGCATGGGCTTGAGAGTTAGAGGTCATGGGTTCAAATCCCGGCTCTGCCAATTGTCAGCTGTGTGACTTGGGGCAAGTCACTTAACTTCTCTGGGCCTCAGTTACCTCATCTGTAAAATGGGGGTGAAGACTGTGAGCCCCACGTGGGACAATCTGATCACCTTGTATCCTCCCCAGCACTTAGAACAGCGTTTTGCACATAGTAAGCGCTTAACAAATGCTATCATTATTATTATTAATAATAATGTCTTTTAAACTGTGAGCCCACTGTTGGGTAGGGACTGTCTCTATATGTTGCCAACTTGTACTTCCCAAGCGCTTAGTACAGTGCTCTGCACACAGTAAGCGCTCAATACGATTGATTGATTGATATTATTACAGATCCAAGTGCAAAAGTGATATGGAAGAGAGAGGGAGTAATGGAAAAAAGGGCTTAAGCAGGGAAGGTATCTTGTAGAAAAATGGTCTGGGCAGCAGAGTGAAGTGTGGACTGGAGTGGGGAGAGACAGGAGGCAGGGAGGTCGGGAAGAAGACTTGATATCCCTTTCCGATAAGCAGTTCATGGCTAAGAATGGAACCTAAGAGCTTGTTCCCTGGTCCTGCCATGAGGGTGCTAGATTGAGGATAGAGAATGAAGAGCTGAAATGAATAGATATGGCTTACTTCAAAAAGGCCTATGATTTTCAGGCCTACCTCAAACTCCTGCCCTTTGCCTCTTAGGAATACCTCACAGCCAAAGTCTGTCTACAGATAGAGCTTTCTTAACCAAGAGAGAATCAGGGTAATCTGACTTGCAGCTCTTTCATTTAAAGGGATTGTTAACTGCTGAAGTTTATGTCAACTGAAAGTCCTGTTGCATTCTCCACTCTAGTCTATCGGCCAAGTGTCTCCCTTTTTCCTCCCATCACCACTAGCAGCCCTCTCCATCTCCCCCCCGCCACCCAAACCACCACCACCACCACCAAAAGCCTCTGCGGGTCTAGGATGGTGACGCATACACTTTTAAAAAGGTGAAAAACCTCTACTTTTGGACATTTAACAGTTAATAAATACACCAGTACTGCATGGGAAAGGGACATCTCTACCTTCCAAGTAGTTCACTACATGAAAGCTAATGCTATTGTAGTCATTTTCCTCTTGAGAAAAATCCCAGTTTTCACTCATTTGCGTACAGCTTGGCTTTAAGTTCCCTTCTAAGCGTCTCTGCCCTTTCCAATCCCCCTTCCCCTAGTGCGGCCCCATCGATTCCCCTGCCAACTTCCCTTCAGGAAAGGCTGTGTTCAAGCTCCTCCCTGGGTCACAGGGAGTGTGCTGCTCCGGTCGGAATGGATGATCTGCCTGCTGGCTCTCTGCCTTGGAGTCCACCACACACTGTGTTGGAGAAGCAGAGGGAATTGGGGAGAGAGACGTCTGTGGAAGGGGGAGAGGTATCGGTGGGGTTTCCACAGTTATTATTATTCTTTTGAGCAAGTCACTTCACATCTCTGGGCCTCTGTTACCTCATCTGTAAAATGGGGATTAAGGGTGTGAGCCTCATGTGGGGCAGGGACAGTGTCCAACCTGATTAACTTGTATCTACCCCAGCACTTAGAACAGTGCTTGGCACACAGTAAGCTGTTAACAAGTACCATAATTAGTCAGGCTGACTCTCCTGGGAACACTGAAAGGGCCATGTGGGGAAATGCTCTCAGGCATCAGAGAAAACCAGGGTCCAGCTGTGTGTCCCCAGCCAGGGTCAAAGAGGAGCGAGAGACTCCTACCAGGCCCCTAAACCTAACATGGGGAGTCCATCTGTCTAAATGAATCCAATAATAGCACCACACTTGCACCGTACACTGAAGGTGGCTGTCGAGTCTCCAGATTGACCTGAAAACTGTCAGCACCCCTCCACGCTGAGGATGGAATCAAGAGCATCCGCACCTGAAGCCATTAGGAGGCACTCAATAAATACCCCTGAAAAAGGTGATTAGGGAATCCTTTTCCACCAGGTGCCATGCACTCTGGCTGGGGTTTGCAAGGCAGCATGAAAAGCTCCTTGGGATCCCTTCTGCGTCTATGGTTTGGGTACTTTGGAATTGGTACTTTGGGTTGAACTTCAGCAAGATAGGCTGAAAAGAATTAGGCTGACATCTGGGTGCTACGGCAGCCGAGATTGCACCAGTTCCCTCTGAAAACCTGGGCAATAGTTAATAGCTGCCTTATGGGCTACTGGCTCTATGCTGCTCCCCTTTTCTTTCTCTGAGGTTGGGGGTCAGAACAGAAGTGAATGACTGACACTGGGGTCACTTCCCACTATAGGAAGGGGCTGGAGAGTGGATAGGAAGGAGACTGCTAGCTGGGATAGACCAAGCTCTCATTCAGGAGATGCTACTGCGCCATTCCTATTAGTCATGGAGGGCAGCTGGGGGTAAAATGGGGGAGGAGCAAAGGAGTGATAAATTTGGCCAAAGTGGGGATTTCCCTGCCTTTACAAAACCACAACTGCTCCACACAGTCCCCCTCCCCCAAAACTGATCTTAAACATTCTCCTATGTAGGGGAGAGTCAAACTCGAGCTTGAAAAGAGAGGCTGCTTCTAGGTTCCCAGTCCATTTCTGTTCCACTGTGGCAGCAAAGTTGCTCAGGACCAAGGGAGAGACTGAGTCCCTATGGCCATTCAACTTCTTTCACCCAAGAGCATTTATAGAAGTTCCTCTCCTTCGACAACCCCCTGGAAGATTCCATGAAGGAAACAATAATAGTAATAATAATTATTATGGTATTTGTTAAGCGCTTACTATGTGCCAGGCACTGTACTGGGGTGGATACAAGCAAATCGGGTTGGACCCAGTCCCTGTCCCACATAGGGCACACAGTCTTATTCCCCATTTTACAGATGAGGTAACTGAGGCACAGATAAGTGAAATGACTTGCCCAAGGTCACCCAGCAGACAAGTGGTGGAGCCAGGATTAGAACTCATGACCTTCTGACTCTCAGGCCTGTGCTTTATCCACTTTGCCATGCTGCTTTAAGAGTTGACAGATACGCCAGTGAACTCTAAATGAGGATCTTGAGGGGTGTGGGTAAGCATATCTTTTTTAAAAACACAACGGGGCTGCCTCCTTCATTCAGTTCTGACTCCTGTCCTAGGCCCAGTTAAGATGGGGTGACTGAGGGCCAGTGTGTGTGAAGGCGCTGGGGACTGGAGGATGTGGGGTGACAATGTCAAAATTTGATGTCATGGATCATTCTGGAACAGAAAAGATGCCCGTCTTTCCCTGGTGGACAGGTAAAAATAAAAGGTCTGGAAGAATTTCTTAGAGAGTGTAAGAAAGAGAGAAAGAATGAAACAAAGATCCCAGAAAAGTTGGAACACTTGCATTTTTGTCTGTGCCTTTCTAAATAGATGCCTATGGTTGAGTTTTCCACCCACTATGTAAAACAGAAATTCCTGCCAAAGCCCCCAACATTTCAAAGCAGTTTGAAATTTAACCTGAAGGAATTGTGTGCCCAGCTGGGTTGTTCGGTTTCATGAATATGAGCACTATAAGGACTGAGAGCTTCAGTGGACCTTCTGTACACATGTAGCAATGTATTCTGCACGTGCACAGTTTGAAGTGCTTCAGGTCCCCTAGAGATGGTCTGACCCTACATAAGGCTTAAGCGCCACCCCACCTGCAGCTAAGACAATGGAACCCAGGAGAGCATGCAGTTCATTGAAAAATTGATCCAGTTACTATTTGTTTAGAATTCATGAAGGCTTTATGTTTCCACTAATCTTTTCCAGCATTTTTCTCCAGGGGCCCCTTCGCCACAGTCCCATGGACTGCTTTCTCCAGAAAAGGGAGGGGAGAGGCAGGGAGTTGCACCATATCTAACCTTCCTCTCACCCAGAATGCACCCAGTCCCTCTACTTGCACCTTATCCAGCAAAAAAAAATTGGAAATCCTGAATTTTCTTTCCAAGGCCATCTTATGGTTGGTCAAGTTTGACAAAGCTGCCACCATCATATCTACCACTGCCTCTTGGTGGGGTTCCCAAACCTCCTAAGCTCATTGACCCATGAGGTCAGCAGGGAGAAAAAAGGCAAAGGAGGTAGGAAATTGCCTCAGGGTGTCCCATCGGGGGAAGTAGAGGGGCAGAAGGGGGGTGGCTGAAGGGTGGTGGGGCAGGGCAGCGGGAGATACAAATTGAACAGAAGCCTCCCGTTCGAAACTCCGACTGTTTGAACCCGAGAGGGGAACGAAACCACTCTAGAGCAAGGGGGAAATTGGCCAGGGTCCCCCCGCTGGGAGAAATACCCTACTTCGGAGATTTGAATGGACTGCTGCATGATACAATACAGGATGCTGTGTAGGCACACAGCATAAGGTAATGACTTTCTCTGGAATAGGAGGGGTGGCTAATTTTCCCCTTCCTTGTGATGGCCGAATGTCTGAAGTTAGCCCAGGGGAGAAGACTCTCCTAATAATAATAATTGTGGTATTTGTTAAGTGCTTACTGTGTGCCAAGTACTATACTAAGTGTTGGGGTAGCTACAGGCTAATCAGATAAAGTGATTCAACTCTCTGAATGCGGGAGCCAATTGGCTGCTTAGCAACATTCTTTGGGAAATCAGTTTACCAGTCCCAGTTGCACATTCCTTTGCTCTCAATTTGCAACAAAATTAGGATTAAATATGATTACACTATTCCAAGTTTAGGAAAACCTTTTGTTTCATTCTTCACTACACACACACACACACACACGAGAGACACAGGTCCAAAATCATGTGATCACTTTCTACATTGTCCTTTCAGAAGCTCCCTATTCTACTGAGCTGCAAAGGAACTCCCAGTTCTTCCCCAGTCCCTCTGATGGTAACTCTTAAAGGCTACCGTGGGCAGCCAAGGGTAGCACAGTTCTTTTCTGAAGGGTTTGGAGGCGCTTTCAGAAAATCCCCACCACTGGCTCAAAGGCAGGAGGTGATTCATGTCTTCTCTGTGAAACAAAGATGCCCTATGATAATGTCACAATAATAATAATAATAACAGCATTTATTAAGTGCTTACTATATGCAAAGCACTATTCTAAGCGCTGGGGAGGTTACAAAGTGATCAGGTTGTCCCACAGGGGGCTAACAGTCTTAATCCCCATTTTACAGATGAGGTAACTGAGGCCCAGAGAAGTGAAGTGACTTGCCCAAATTCACACAGTAGACAATTGGCAGAGCCAGGACTTGAACCCATGACCTCTGACTCCAAAGCCCGGGCTCTTTCCACTGAGCCACGCTGCTACTCATCTTACTACCTTATTTACTTAGTAACATGTATCACTATGGACCTAGTCCAAAATGAAACCAGTGTTCCACCATGACCTTTTCTACACAATTCACCCAAGCTTCTAAGCTTCACTGGCCAAGATTCCTCTGGCAAACAACATTCAGGATAATTCAAGCAAAAAATCCCGTATGTGTCTGAATGGTCTAGGCACTCTGGGAGAAAGCAATATGGCCTAGTGGGTAGAACATGGGCCTGGAAGCTAGAGGCCTGGTGTTCTAATCCTGGCTACTACACTTGCCAGCTATGTGATCTTGGGCCACTTCACTTCTCTGTCTCAGTTTTCTCAACTGTGAAATGGGGATTCAATAACTGTTCTCTCTCCTACTTAGACGGTGAGCTCCATGTGGAGGACTGACTCTGGCCTGATTAATTTGCATCTACTCCGGTGTTTAGAACTGTGCTTAACAAATACTATTAAAAAAATTAGGTTTGGGGCCTGAAAAATCTGGATTGTTGGCTAAATTCTTCATCCTGCTCCTTGTCCTGGTGGAGACTTGGCAAAGGCTCTGGGTACAGATGTAAATATGCTCTCTAGATTCCACCCACCTAAAAGGATCTGGAGTTTGTCAGAAAGATGGGGCCCAGGAATTCTGATTGGGATTCAGGAACTCTGCCTAGAACCTCTCTGCCCTCACTCAGGATTGATGTTTCATCATGGGGGCTAAGGTGAATTGGCTTTGCAGCCTTTGGGCAGACCCTGGGGAGAAGAGAGGGCCTGTTGTGAGGGAGGAGAGAGAAGCCCTGGGTTCTAGAAAGCCACTTCCTCTTTCCCAACCTAGGAAGAGATTTCTCAGTTAGAACTTCCAGGATGTCTGAATGTCCTGACCCACTTTAAGAGCAAGGATAACCCCTTCCACAGTTCTCAGTTAACTGGAAAGGAATTCTCCACTTGTTCTGTTCCAACCCAAGGCCTTTAAGTAGTATCACTGAAACTGTGTTCCTGTGTCTGACTGGGAGAGAAACTTTATGAACTAGCCCTGTTATTAAGTTGAGTGAAACTAATACTTCTTGGTATAGCAGAACATTTTCAGTTTAAGTCACAGTGATTCCCCTTAACAATGCAGCTCAATCAGCCAAGCCAGATGAGAGACAGGGAAGGACCTAAATTCTAATGCTTTACTTTGATCTGGTTGGGAGGGCATTCACCTAAAGCCTTGATACTAGTAATTGTGGTGTTTGTTTAGCACTTACTAAGGTCTCCGGTTGATACAAGATAATCACGTCCCATACAGGGCTCACAGTCTATGTAGGAGGGTGAACAAGTATTTAATCCCCATTTTCAGATTAGGGAATTGAGGCCCAGAGAAGTGAAATGACTTGCCCAAGGTCACACGGAAGGTAAATGGTGGAGCTATGATTAAAATCCAGGTCCTCTGACTCCCAAGCCTGTGCTCTTTCCACAAGGACAGGCTGCTTCACTGCCTCATAATTAATTTTATTACCTGTAAAAGAAGGAGCCCACTCTCCTGATCAACCTTTCCCTTTCCAAGTAAATTTCCATATTTCATCTATTTCATAGTCTGTCCCTATGTTCGCACCAAGGGCTGGAGGTGCATGGGAAAGCATCATGGGTTCTAATTCTGGCTCTACCACATGTCTACTGTGTAACCTTGGGCAAGTTACTTAACTTCTCTGTGCCTCAGTTACTGTACCTGTAAAATGTGGATTAAGATTGTCAGCCCATGTGGGACAGGGACTGTGTCCTCCCCGATTAGCTTGTAACTACTCCAGTGCTTAACAAATGCCATTATTATTATTATTATTATTGGTTACAGGGAAGATTTCGCATTCATCAACACCTTCCTAAACCTTTGCAATTGGAATATGTGTCATCTGAATTGTTTTCAGCTCAAAATCTACCAGACAGGAGGAAGAGGAAAATGGGGAAGAGAACTGTTATTTCCAGAAAGAAAGCTTCCTCCTAAAGGGACCTCAAATTAAAAACATCATCAAATACATTTTTGACTGTTACTCATATGGCTCTGTGACTTCAGCAGGAAAGTTCCACCAACTCATGCATGTGTGTATAGATCAATTAATCAATTGGGAGAGTGCAACAAAACAATACATCAGAGTGCGTAGACACGTTCCTTGTCCACAGTGAGCTTAAGTCTAGAAGGGGGAGAGAGCAATAATATAAATGAATTATGAATATGTACATAAGTGCTGTGGGGCTGAGGGAGGGGTGAATAAAGGGAGCAAATCAGGACCATGCAGAAGGGAGTAGAAGAAGAAATGAGGGCTTGGTAGGGGACGCCTCTTGGAGGAGATATGCCATGAGTGAGGCTTTAAACAGGGGAGAGTAATTGTCTGTCGGATATGAAGTTCCAGATCAGAGGCAGAAAGTTAGCAAGAGGTCGGTGGGGAGATAGACGAGATCAAGGTACAGTAAGTAGGTTGGCATTAGAGGGGCAAAGTGTGTTGGCTGGACTGTAGGAGGAGAGTAGCAGGGTGTGGGGTAGGAGGGGACAAGTTGATTGAATGCTTTAAAGCTGAAGGTAAGGAGTTTTTGTTTGATCTGAAGGTGGATGGGCAACCACTAGAGGATCTTGAGAACTGGGGAAACATGGACTGAACATTTTTGTTGAAAAATGATCCAGGAAGCAGAGTAAAGTTTGGACTAGAATGAGGAGACACAGGAGGCAGGGAGGTCAGCAAGGAGATTGTTACAGTAATCAAGGTAGGATAGGATGGGTGCTTGGACTAATGCAGTAGCAGTTTGGATGGAAAAGAAAGGGAGGAGTTTAGTGATGCTGTGAAGGTTGAACTGGCAGGATTTAGTGACAGACTGATATGTGGGTTGAATGAGAAAAATGAGTCGAGGATAACGCCAAGGTTACAGGCTTGTGAGAGAGGAAGGATGGTGGCGTCGTCTGCAGTGATGGGAAAGTGAGGGAGAGGACAGGGTTTGGGTGGGGAAGATAAGGAGTTCTGTTTTGGACATGTTAAGCTTGAGGTGTTTGTGGGACATCTAAGTAGACATGTCTTGAAGGCAGGAGGAAATGTGAGACTGCAAAGAGGGAGAGAGATCAGGACAGGAGATGTAGATTTCACACAGCAGACAAGTGGTGGAGTCGGGATTGGAACCCATGACCTTCTGACTCTCAGGCCCAGGATCTCTCCACTAAGCCATGCTGCTTTGTAATTTGGTGCCGTGACTCAATGACAATGCTTGACAACAGTCCGGAGCAGTCCATCTCTCAGTGACCCTCAAGTACAACCGCAGAACCTCAGCAGGTCCCAAAATCCAGAGTCATGGAAAAGCATGGATCCTGCCCAGCCTCAAAAATTTCTCTCGATTAACCAGCGGTGGAAGCCCATAGAGGTTCTGCAGAGGTGAGGAAGCTGACCAAGTGACCGAGGTGACCGAGCCACCGGCCCTCGCGGACCCGGGAATCCAGCTGAATTGCCTCCGTACAACCTCGTCTTCCAAACCAGTGCACAGAAATGCTTCCATTGCATTCTCAGGGTCTCCCCAAATCCGGGTGTCTCCTCGGGCCAAAGTCTCCTGTCTCCACGGAGGGACCGCCTAGCAGGCCAGCTACCAGACAAGTGGCATCCGACCTAAACCCAGTGATCCCGGTTTGGCATCCCGGTCTTCTCCGGAAAGCTCAGCCTGCACATTCCACTCCTCTGCCGCTAACCTCCTCACTATGCCTCGTTCTCACCTGTCCTGCCGTCGACCCCCGAACCATGTCCTGCCCCTGGTCTGGAATGCCCTCCCTTCGCATATCCGCCAAACTAGCTCTCTTCCTCCCTTCAAAGCCCTACTGAGAGCTCACTTCCTCCCTGAGGCCTTCCCAGACTGAGCTCCCCTTTTCCTCTACTCCTCCTCCCCTCCCCATCATCCCCCCTCCCTACCTCTGCCCTACCTCCTTCCCCTTCCCACAGCACTTGTGTATATTTGTACATATTTATTACTCTATTTATTTTATTCATGACATATATATAGCTATAATTCTATTTAATCTGATGGTATTGTCACCTGCTTACTTGTTTTGTTTTGTTGTCTGTCTCCCCCGTCTAGACTGTGAGCCCGTTGTTGGGTAGGGACCATCTCTATATGTTGCCGATTTGTACTTCCCAAGCACTTAGTACAGTGCTCTGCACACAGTAAGCGCTCAATAAATACGATTGAATGAGTGAATGAATAGACAGGAAGAGAACCAGGAGAGGACAGTGTCAGTGAAGCCAGATTGGAGAGGGCCAAGGAGAAAATTGGAGGAGAAGAACTTGAGATAGCAGGTGTAGGCATCTCACTCAAGGAGTTTGGAGAGGAATAATAATTATTATAACAATAATAATAATGGTATTTGTTAAACACTTGCTAATGTGTCAAGCACTGTTCTAAGCACTAAGCACAAGCTAATCAAGTTGGACACAGTCCCTGACCCACATAGGGCTCAGGGTCTTAATGCCCATTTTACTGATGAGGTAACAGAGGCACAAAGAAGTGAAGTGACTTGCCCGAGGTCACACAGCAGGCAGAGTCAGGATTAGAACCCATGGCCTTCTGATTCCCAGGCCCATGCTCTATCCACTATGCCATTCCGCTTCATGAGAATGGTAGAGGGAAGATGGGGTGATAACTGGAGGGAGCCGTGGGTCAAGGGAAGGATATTTAGGCTTTGGGAGACATGAGCATGTTTGAAAGCAGTGGGAAAGAAATCACTGGAGAGCAAACAGTTGAAGATAGCAGTCAGGGAGGGAAGAAGGAAGGGACAAATGTTTTGATAAGGTGCTAAGGAATGGGTTCGTCTACACAGGTGGATGGGGTGGATTTTGAGAGAAGGCAGGCAATCTCCTCTTGATATACTGCTGGGAAAAATGGGAGAGTTGAAGAAGGCGTAGGAGGACGGATGTACTGGAATGGAGCAGGGGAGATTTTACGGAGACTATGCCTGAAGTTTCAATTTTCTCAATAAAGTAGGTGACCAGGTCAGTAGAGGCAAGAGATGGGGGAGATGGGGGTGCTGGGGGCTTGAGAAGGGTTTGGAACAACTGATGAGGTAGTTGAAAAAGAAACTTTTCACCTGCTCTCAGCCCCATTGACAAGGGGGCTGTATAGATCTTCCTAAGATTTCTCGCTTTTTTCTCCCTTCCTCTCCCACCCTCCCCGAGCCACTGGTACCTTGGATTTCTTATTAAGGTTGTCAGTGAGCAGCAGTTTTGGCAAGGAATTTACAGTTTACAATCTGCAATGGAGGGCCAGGTATCTAGACTGAACCCCATGTTTAAACCCCCAGTCCCCTCCGTTGACTGTCTCCGAGAGGGGAAACTGTTCTCTAAGTGCTGAATCTGAAATCTCTGTGAGGAAAAGAAATTAAGCCTGAATCTGAAATCTCTTTGAGGAAAAGAAATTAAGCCTACAAATAGGTCTCCCCATATGAAGGAATTGGGGCAAGGATCTGGGTACTTGTGGCTGGGTTGGGAAAGCCCCTAGGCTTTTGGGGTGAAAGCTAAATAAAATGTGGTCTTACAAGGGAGCAACATTGTTTAGTGGAAAGATTATGGACCTGAGAGACAGAGAACCTGGGTTCAAACTGTGGCTCTGCTACTTGCATGCCACCTGACTTTGGACAAGTCACTTAACTTCTCTGTGCCCTAGTTTCCTCAACTATAAAAAGGAGGTTCAATACCTGTTATCCCTCCTATTTAGACTGTAAGTCCCATGTAGAAAAGGGAAGGTGTACGGCAAGATTAATTGTATTTACCCCAGCATTTACAACAATGCTTGGCAGATAGTAAGTGCTTAAAAAATACCACAATAAAAATCATTATTAGTATGTTGCCTAGAAAAGCAGTGTCCTGAATGAGACAAAAAGCAAATTATAAATTCCTGCCAGCTGGAGCAGAACACTTTACCATCCACTCGGTAGGTGTTGTTTCTACACCTGTGGCTTTCTGATTACATCTCATTCCCCCAACAAAAGCAATAAAGCATATCAAGGGGATTTCTTCTGGGCATGGGAGAAATGGGGAAATGAGTTGAAATAAGAATTTAGTGTCACAATCTATTTGGGGACACTTTTTTTAGTGGCATCTGTCAAGTGATTACTGTGTGTCAAACACTGTTCTAAGTGCTGAGGTAGGTATAGGTCAATTAGGTTAGACACCATCCCTGTCCCACATAGGGCTCACAGGAGGGAGACCGGGTATTGAATCCTAATTTTATAATTAAGGAAACAGAGGCACAGAGAAGTCAAATGACTCGCCCAAGGTCATACAGAAAGCAATTGGTAGAGCCGGGATTCTAACCCAGATCCTCTGATTCCAAGGTCTATGCTCTTTCCACTTGGCCACGCCGCTTCATGCCTGGCCATTCCCCACAAATATTTTCTGGATTTTCCCAGGCCGGTAAAGTCACTTCGATCAGTCAGTCACTCCTATTTATTGAGTGCTTACTGTGTGCAGAGCACTATACTAAGCACTTAGGAGAGTACAATGGAACAAGATTTGGTAGACACGTTCCTTGCCCACAACAGGTGGGGGCAGGATGTGGTGCTCCACGTTTCTACTCTTCTATTCACCTCCAGGCCTCAATTAACACAAGTCTGGACCCCTCCCAGCCTTAGCTTCCCACCCTGTGGTGTTGTCCCAACATTGTCCCTGCCTTGAGACACACACAGTCACTTTGGTTGTGGTTTTGACTGGTGGACTCTTGAGCTGCAAGGAGCCACTAATTTTACTTCTCTAGATGCAATACCCTACCAATCTTTGCTTTCGTCCTTATGTTGTCTTGGCATTTTGTGCCATCTTTTCTTTTTTTTCCTATGGTATTTGTTAAGTGCTTACTATGTGTCAAACACTGTTCTAACTTTTGGGTTAGGTACAAGGTAATTAGGTCAGACAGAGTCCCCTGTTCTGGATCAAGGCTCAGAGTCTTAGGGGAGAGAATAAGTATCTCCATTTTATATTTGAGGAAACTGAGGCACTGAGAAGTTAAGTGACTTGTTCAAGGTCACACAACAAGCAATTAAAATGGCTAGGATTGGAACCCCAGACTGAGACCCCTTTTTCCTCTCCTCCTCCCCATCTCCCCCAGCTCTACCTCCTTCCCCTCCCCACAGCACCTGTATATATGTTTGTACAGATTTATTACTCTATTTATTTTACTTGTACATATTTACTATTCTATTTGTTTTGTTAATGATGTGCATCTAGCTTTACTTCCATTTATTCTGATGACTTGACACCTGTCCACATGTTTTGTTTTGTTGTCTGTCTCCCCCCTTCTAGACTGTGGGCCCGTTGTTGGGTAGGGACCAACTTGTACTTCCCAAGCACTTAGTACAATGCTCTGTACACATTAAGTGCTCAATAAACACGATTGAATGAATGAATGAATGAACCCAGGTCTTTCTAACTCCCAGGCCCGTGCTTTCTCCACAAGGCCACCCTGCTGCTCTTATGTGTCTATCACCAGTCCATTATCCCCCTTGTTATTAGATTGTGTGGTCTCTGAGGGCCATGGAATTTGATTAATTCTGACTTGTGAATTTGTTCCCACTGCTTAGTGCCATGCTCTGGCACAAGATAAGCACTTCCTAAATACTATTGCTCCTGTTAACATTTCACTAAGGTGACCAGAAACCTGGACATTTTGGTGGGTCAAAGCAGAAAGAAAAAATTGGAGAAAGGGAAAAGGATGAAAGGAGATGGGCAAAGGGGAGAAAAGGAAGAGGAACAGAGGAAAGGAAGAAAAGAGGGAGGGGAAAAGGAAAAGAGTGACAGGAGATGGGGGGGTGAATGATGAAAAAGGTAGAGAGACTGGAGAAGAAAAGCTGAGGGAAGAGAAGCAGACAAGGAGAGAGTGGGTGAGGGGAAGCACTCACTAGCTCCTTCTCTTGCTGCCTCTTCTGCTACTTCCCCCCAGCAGCCCCAACAGAGATATAGCCAAGGATAGGATGGTTCATCCAGGGCATTGCCACAGCTGAAAATCAGGGTCCATAGCACTAAGCCTATGTTGGTCCTGGGCAGTGTCTCCATCTGGACCACTTGTGGGAGAGGACCTGGTGGCTGTGGACACCTAGCAAGCTCTGGGACCACAGAAGCAGTGTGGCTCATGGATACGGCCGTACCTGAAAGTCAAGAGACCTGGGTTCTAATGCTGGCTCTGCCACTTGCCTGCTGTGTGACCTTGGGCAAGACACTTAACTTCCCTGTACCTCCATTTCCTCATCTGTAAAATGGGGATAAGGTGGCTGTTCTCTCTCCCTTTTAGGACTGTATCTCCTATGTGGGACAGGGACTATGTCACTGGCTTATATTGTCTCTACTACAGTGCTCGACACATAGTGAGCACTTAAATTCCGTAGTTATTATTATGTACAGGGTTGGCACAGCCTGAGACCTGTGAATCATGGCTGACAGGACAACCGTGGCCTTGGACTAGCAGGGCAGCTCATATATCTCAGCCAATCTTGATTTTCTTTAATCTTTTAGGACACGAATTTGTCACAAAGAATCTAGAATGAAAGGTGGGAACAATCCCTGAAATTGCAGGATGACTCTGTCTGAATCAGAACAACTGGTCACTTTTCATTTTACAGGTTCCAAGACTGTACTTCACTCACTTAAGCAAAGCTCCAAATCCAAGGAGAAGTCAGGGGCTAAGCACTTAAAGGAGCAAAATCCAAATCATCCCAGCCTACGAATCTATCTTCATTGAATATTTTCTCCTCTCTGGGACTGGCTAGCTGATCACCACCATCAAGTCTCAGCACAACTGGAGAGTCCAGGTGTGGAAATGGGAGGCTAACTGGTGAAGAGTCACTTAGCTATGCATGAATTTTCCAAACCGACCAGTTCCCTGAACTCAAGTGAATTTGGATGATCACCAAAGAAAATAAATAAATAAAATAATTTGGATAACAGAACCTAAATCCGAGACATCCAACTGTGTGATCAGCTGTAGTAGCTTTGGCCCTAAGTACTTTGAAAATTTGGTTTCCTTCTGTAAACAGCAACCTGAATTAACAGGGTGAGGGTGAAAGACATTCCCTTCAAGTGTATTTAGAGGTCAAACTTCATCTTCACACTGAGGGATGCAAGGGAATGTCAGAGGGGAAAATGAATATGTTTAACTACAAAATTGCTTCCAGCTTAGAAAATGGCACAGGCTGAAGAGCAGCAGTCTGGCCCACCCAGCATCCCTGGGTCATCATCATCAATCGCATTTATTGAGCGCCTACTATGTGCAAAGCACTATACTAAGCGCTTCAGGACCCTTCCTGGGCTTCCCTTCCTGGAGAATGGAAGGAGTGGAGAGGGAAAGACTGCTGGGATTGGGCAATGACTTCAGACAACTAACCCCCCTGGAACAAGCCATCATAAATGAGTGCCCCACATACGTACAGCAGGGTCTTACTCATCCTGCCCCTCTCCTCTCATGCTCTCAGAGGCCTTCAAAGGGAGGGAGTGGAAGGTAGAGTGGGAAGGCCAAAACTGGATCAAACCCAGCTGGGTTGCACCTTGGCCCAGCCTGATTCAATGTACACATCCAGGAGCCAGCCAGTCAGTTATCCAGTCAGTTGTATTTACTGAGCACCTACTGTGTGCAAAGCACCATATTAAGCACTCAGGAGAGTGCAATACAACAATATAACAGAAACATTCCCTGCCCACAACGAGCTTACAGTCTAGAGGTGTAGACAGATATTAATGTAAATATCATCCATAGGGTCACTACACACAAGCACCCACAAGACTCTAGCAGAAAACCCAGATGCAACCCCCGCCTGACATAGCAAGAACTACACAAAGATTTCTATACCTTTAAGGCCAGAACTACACAGCCATAGCAACACACAAAGGCAGCCAATCTAGATAAAGCAGGAAAAAAAGAAAAAGAAATCTCTCCGTCCTGTCGTGAGTCATCTGGCCTGTCCCCTTTGGATGGCCCCAAGTCTGCTGGCTAACCAAATACTCTGTCAAGCCAGGATGTCAGCCCCACAGCAACTCGGTCAGTGCCTCTTTACATCTGCTGCCACGTCATTCTCAAAAGATCAACCAGATAAAAGAGGGAGAAAAGATCACCGCCTAACCTTTTGGCAGGGCAGCCTCGTTGGAGGGGTTTGGTTCAAAGCCAGAGCTGTACGGGGCCCAGTTACATTGTGAGTCCCAAACCACAGAAAGGGAGAATGTTGATATTAAGTTTAAAATGCATGCTGGGGCCCAGGCCACGTCAGCTGAGCACAGTACCTTTAGCTTCTGGGTCAGTTTGGGAAAGACACAACGATGGGCCACCTTGATCTTCAATCACCCAGGGAAATAACATATCATATTCAGGGTTAAGGAGAGTAGTGGTGGAGGAGTGGAAGTGAGATTTAACATTTATGAAAAGATGTCAGTGGCTCAGATACATGGAAACTAACTGGGGGGGCTTTTTTTTTCTGGTTGCCAAGTGGAAAATGGTTAATGTGTGTAGGTCGTTCTGATGCTTGCAACAGGTTATGTGGCGATTTCTCTGCGGCTCCACAAAGGTAAACACAGTTTCTACCTTGGGCAGAGATTCAGCCATTAACATCTGCTTTTGATGTATTTTAATCAGCTCGGGGAGACAGAGTAAGATTTTAAGGCGGAAGTAACAGGAAATAAGAGGATAAGACCAACTGCTGAACAGATGCTAAAAAGAAGCTTGGTCCAGGGGAAAGAGCGCAGGCCTGGGTGTCAGAGGATCTGGGTTCTAATCCCAGTTTGGCCACTTATAAGCTGTGTGACCTTGGGAAAGTCGCTTAACTTCTCTGTGCCTCAGTTACCTCATCTGTATAATGGGGATGAAGACCGTGAGCCCTCCGTGGGACAACCTGATTACCTTGTACCTTCCCCAAACGCTTAGAACAGTGCTTGGCACATAGCAAGTGCTTAACAAATGCCATCATTATTGTTATTATTCTCTGTGCCTCAGTTATCTCATTTGTAAAATGGGGATTAAGACTGTGAGCCCCATATGGGGCAGGGACTATGTCCAACCTGATTAGCTTGTATCTACCCCAGCTCCTAGAACCAGTGCCCGGCACATAGTAAACACTTAATAAATACCATTAAAAAGAAAAAAGGAGAGCACAACTTGTTGCGGTGATGGCGCTTCCTGGGCTCTAGCCCTGCTCAGCCCCAATCACAAGACTCTGTGGAGCTGTGACGGTTGGATATCCAAGAGAGCAAGGTCACATGCAAGGTCACTGGCTACAAACCTGGGTGGCTAATGAGGGTAGAAAATAGAGTATTGGGAGGGAATCCATGGTCTAACTTGACCATGGATGAAGACTCAAATCCTTATGGTCTAGGAGGTGGGCGCAAAAGGGAAAGGGGAAGAGGAGAAGTTAAACTTGTAAAATGAGGTTTCATCTCCCTCTCTTGAGACTGTGAGTCCCCTGTGGGACAGGGACTGAATCCAACCTATCGTGCATCTACCCCAGTGCCTAGTAAAGGCATTGGCATATAGTGAGTGCTTAACAAATACCACAGTTATTATTATCACTCTTATTATTATTATTATTATTATAAAAGCAACGCAGGAAGGGGTGGTCAGACTCTAATCAGGAGACTTGAGGTGCTGGCTGTCTCGGGTGCATTAAAAGTCAGAGTGGTAGAACAAACAAGGTCTCTGCCTGAAACTGAGAAGGGAAGGGAGCATCTGACTGCCTAGAAAAGCAGCAAGGCATAGTTGATAGTGCACAGGCCTGGGGTCAGAAAGTCATGGGTTCTAATCCCGGCTCTGCCACTTGTCTGCTGTGTGATCTTGGGCAAGTCACTTCACTCTCTGTGCCTCAGTTACCTCATTTGTAAAATGGGGATTGAGACAGGGACAGCGGACAGGGACTGCATCCACCCCAATTTGCTTGTACCCACCCTAGCACTTAGTACAGTGCTCTAGACTGTAAACTCATTATGGGCAGGGAATACGTTTGCTAATTCTGTAGTGTGGTACTCTCCCAAGTGCTTAATACAGTGCTCTGCACATAGTAAACACTCAATAAATACCATTAATTGACAGACTGGGGCTAATAGTCTCAATCACCATTTTAGGATGAGGGAACTGAGGCACAGATAAATTAAGTGATTTGCCCAAGGCCACACACAGCAGGCAAGTGGCAGAGCTGGGATTAGAACCAAAGTCCTTCTGATTCCTAGATCCATGCTGTAGCCACCATAACACAGCTGCTTCTCAAGTTGGAGTTTCTGGCAGCATTTCAGATTGGGGAAGAGGGAGGAGGAGAACAGAGAGAGGCACAGTGGAGGCAAATCATCCACCTGCTAAAATGCGACATTTTAGACCCAGAACTGCACATAAATCCATCCCCTGTCTGACTCTCTGGGGATAACTGGAGGATGCTTTGAGCTGGACTTTTTTATCCTTCCTTTTTTAATGGTATTTATTAAGCCCTTACTATGCATCAGGCACTGTACTAAGCACTGGGGTAAAGTCCATCTAATCAGGCTGGACTCTGTCCCTGTTCCACATGGAGCTCACAGTCTTAATCGCCATTTTACAAATGAGGTAACAGAAGCACAGAGAAGTTAAGTGACTTGCCTGAGGGCACACAGCAGATAAGTGGTGGAGCCGGAATTAGAACCCGGGCTCTAATCTGGACTTGACCTTGTCTGATATGTCTGATATTAACTATTTTATTTGCGCTACAGCCTTCTTCACTCAGATTTCTTGGTGAGAGGAGATAGTGGAACTCATTGCTGGCTTGGGAAGAGGCAGGTCCTGAGGAAAAGTTGGAGGGGGAGTTACAGTCCTGTACAGTTACAGTACTGTTACAGGAGTTACAGTCCTCTAATTGGAGGAATGGTGAGGTGCAGTGATGGGGAAGAAGGGGCTGCAGTTAGGAGTGGGAGTGGGAGGGAGGAGGAGAGGAAAGATCAGTATGACAGGGAGGAAGAGGAGGAAGAAATGATGAAAGAGGAAGAAGAGGAAGAGAAGGAGGAAGAGGGGGGGAGGGAGAAGGAGAGGAGAAGAAGGGGGAGAAGGAGGAAGAGGAGAAAAAGAACATATTCATGCCACCTTTTCATTTTATTATAGAATCGGGGAGGAAAGGGAGCTGGAGAAACATTTCTTCC